>NC_069391.1:11420357-11731428 GCF_027475565.1 Acinonyx jubatus
AATATTCCCTCTCCCCCCTGCCCCCCGCCCAAGAGTTCATAAGATGAGAGTATGTCATCTTTTTTTCTAAAGATTTGCCCCTCTAATGCTACCTCATTTTCTAAACTTTCATTAATAGCTCTTTGCAGCTGAAGCAAATATTTTAGATCTTTCTTGTACTCTCCTCCAGCTGGGAGTGTCTTTCACACATCAAAGGCAGATATGAGCCTCTCATTAAAAATGATAGTATGAGTTCATCATCTCAGAAGAGTAGGACCTGAAAACTTGAGATAACTTTCAGCTACAAGTCAGATCTAAGCCGGACTGAGATTTTTCCATGGGTTACCACATTTCTTTTCTCAATTTGTCACTCCAGATGCTTTAAAGTCTGCCCCCCGCCCCCCCTTTAGCTTTATTATATCTGAAGATTATCTTTATTTAGTATAGGAAGTTAGTTGTAGAGCTTAGGAATGATAAATGCCTTAGAATTTATTCTTAATGAGAAAATAAGGAATCCCGAAGCTTAGGAACAAAGCCTAGGGTGTGCCTGTTTTTTTCCCTCCTTCTTCTCCTAGTTTTGGGCTAGGCTGTCATACTCCCTAACTGCACTGCCTGGCCTAGTGTCTGCAAGATAATTACTTAAAACTTAAGTCAGCTCTGAAAATTCACAAATTCCTTTTCTCCTACCTTTTGCTAGTGAAAAGCAACACTAAAGTCAGAGTGGTTGGCAGTGTTTTTGAGAGTATGGGAGGACAACAGATTGGGTCCTTTAGATTTTATTTTTGAAAACATTTGTAGACTGAGGTAAAGGCTGGAATGTTAGATTCTAGCTAAAAGCCATACTAAGTATCTTTAGCTGCTTTTGTACATATGTGTGCGCGCACACACACATGAACATGTTATAACAAAGTCTTATGGGTTCCATCATTTCCGTCAATAGCCACAGCAAATCCAGATTAAGCCTTTTCCATGGTATTTACTTTCCTTACTTAGGTCAATTTCAAGCTCTGTGTTAGTATTTTCTAGCCAAAGGTGAAGGTTGTCCCCAGATAAATATTAGGATGGCCTGCCAGCCAAATCCCAGGCAACCCACTAAATTGCTCTCTTTGATAGCAGAAAGGTCCATCCAGTTCAAGTTGCTGTGAATGGTATTTAACTATAAAACAATAGCCTTAACAAAAGTTACTGGTGTCCTTCAAATGGTTTCTGAGCCAGGAGCCAATTCTTTTGGCATTTTAGCATATGAGGCTTGTTCCATAATAAATCAGAGTACAAGTTTTCAGAGCATTACGTAGCCAACAAATGGTGGGGCAGCGGGGGTAGGGGGGTTGGGAGAGAAAAGTACATAGATGTATTGCAAATGCATGAAGCAAAAAATGAAAAGCAAGCAAGCAAACAAAAACATCACCCCCCACTCACTCACACGCACATGCACATGTACGCACACACAAACCCAGAAGCTGTTGACTCGGCAGATTTTCATTCTTTATGGCTCTAGGGACAGGTTTAAATTGGGAAAAAATTTTTTATTCTCTTGCGCTATGTTGAACAGAAATGCAGTGTTTGATGTAATCTGGCCCAGATGTCAGCAATGCGCAGTTTTGTGATGATTATTTATCTTCAGGTTTTTACTCTGTAAAAGGAGAATCCGCAAACAATTGTTTAGGGTTGTAAGTTCCATTTAGTGACTGTTTTTGAAATCCTGTGTAACAAATAAACATATAGATTAGGTTAAATATGTATTAAATTTCATTTCATTTTAGCTATTAATCTTAAAATCCTCTTTAACAAATGCTGTTTACGAGTCCCCTGATAAATGTTAATATGTTCAGCGCTTTTCATTCTGGGTATTGTTCCTCTTACTTCAATTTCTTATTCTTATAGGAAGTTTTCTCAGCTAAGATCATTAAACTCATGGACTCTTTTATATGGTCTTTGAAAGAATTTTCTCATGTAAATTTCCCAGAGGGATATTTGTGTTTTTTGGTTACATAATAGCTTCAAGTGTAAATGGTAAATTTCAATAACAGCTACCAAACGGCAGTCTCTTTACTTACTTGGAAGTCAGGTGTATTTGTTTTAAGACTATTGTTTTCAAAGTATTTTCAAAGGATGGGAATTGCTCATAATTTACACCAATCCATTGTTGGCCCCCTTGGCCCCCTTTGAAGTGCTCCAATGGCTGCTAAGTCCCCTGAAGAGAGTGGGGTTAGAAATTTGTTTTCAGAGGTTGGAGAGAGGATGTCCTGTTGTCACATACTCCTATTTTAAAGATCAAGGGATGCACACAAAAATCTTTGCTTCTGTTATGTTTCTTCCAAACACAACTAGGTTTTCTTAGGAAATTTCATTCAAATTACTCAATTATATGGTGGGCTGCCCTTTCAGGACGGAGTTCAATTCAAGGTTAAATTAAAAAATTTTTAAATGTTTTCCATATTAGATGCCAACACTAATTCAAACCTAATATAATTATAATCCTAACTCAGGCAGGATTAACTACTGTGCTCCTTTAGGTCTCCTCATTGGCTTTAACAAAATTGTCTTAAAAATGCTGAATAAATTATATTGACATTCTGTAACTTTAAGTGCCAATGCGGGGCTACTGATCTTAATCAATTAAGGCAGTCTTCGTTGGCAGCATTTTAATATGTATAGAAAAGATTAGGTTTAATATCCAGGTTCGAGTTTCATACATGTAGCACTAATAGGCCAGGTGACATGGGACCAGTATCATCCTCAACTGTAAAATGAAGGAGTTGGACTACATAGTTGTCATCATACCTTAAGACTCAAATATTCTATAACTTTAAAAAAATTTATTTGTTTTTGATAGAGCACGTGCATGCGCATGTGGGAGGGGACAGAGAGAGAGGCTCTCAAGCAGGGTGTGCGCTGTTAGCATGGAACCCGATGTGGGGCTCGGTCTCATGAACCCCTAGATCATGACTTGAGCCAAAATCAAGAGTCAGTCGCTTAACTGACCGAGCCACCCAGGTGCCCCTGTGATCTTTTTTTTTTTTTTTTTAAATCACACCATCTTATTAAGTTCCAATGAGCTTATTAGAGCTTTATTGCCGTGATGCACATTTCCTGGATGATTTCCTTATTCGAATGTGTTTGAGATTCATGATCAGAGGGATTATAGAAATTTTAGTACATTCTTGCTAATGTGTGGCAGTGTTTAAAACTTTTAAAGTTGCATTTGATTATTAGCATTTTCGTAACTTTTAGATGGAACATTAAATATGAGACCTCATCCATTTTTTTTTTAAAGTAGGTAGAAACAGTGGCTTTATGTTGTCATCATCTTTTCCCCCCTGACAGCTCTCCCTGGGGAAACGAAGAGAGCAAGGGACTTTCTCCTTGCAACAACATAACATGACCTAGCCTGAAACCCTGATGTAGTAAGAGAAGACCACTGCATAAGAACAGTCAAGACCTTTGATCTAGACTCTGCTTAGACTCATGGGCTGTGTGACTTTGGTTAAGATGCTGGATTTTTCTCCCTCTGTTAAATGGAAATGATAATGTTAGCCCTTCCAAGCTCACAGGTCCTGTTCTCAAACACTTACTGAAGACCTTCTTTTCATTTATTCGTGCCGTCAGCCTCAATTAAGACAAAATTGCTATTGGTGTGTTTACTTATTGTGAGGAATTTTGCCTCTCAATAGAACTGCATGTCTAGGTCTGAGTACCTATGGAGAAGGTGCAGTCTAACTGCCTTCAGTGATTTTTCTAAAAGGTAGATGTTGCTTTGGCAATTCTGAATTCTTGGTTAATAATAAAAACTTCTCTAAAGGAAATACATCTCAACGCTTACTATTTTGAAAGGATAATTTCTAGATGTTCAGGCGAATATTCAGTGCTTGTGTATGCAGTGAAGGTGATGTAAGGAAATCATGAAGTTGGCCCCTTTGGAAATTTAAAAATCATAATAGCATCCTAAAGCTTCCGGAAGTGAGCACTGTGGTATAGTGGGCAGAACGGGAGCTTTGGAATCAGATGGGTTTGTGTTTGCTTCCCAGTCCCCCACTTGACAGCTTATGATCTTTGTTGTCTAACCGCTTGAAACCATTTTCCTCCATCTCTGAAATTCAGACATAAAGATTTGCCTCAAGGTGTTGTTGTTTGAGACGGTATTTGCAAATCAGCAGAGTGCCTGGTAAATAGTAGGGACTCTGAATGGTAACTATGCATGCCTCCCTGGATTGACAGGTGTAGAGCATTGAGAAGTGATCATAGTAGCAATTGGACTATTTTAATTTTCATCAACTGGTTAATACTGGGAAGGTCACTGAGCCTTTAGATGGCTGTATCTTTTTATTTGTTCCTTGATTCTCCTGGGTTGAAAAGCCCAGAATAGGGGTGCCTGGCTAACTTGTTGGTTGAGTGTCCAACTTTGGCTCAGGTCATGATCTCACGGTTCGTGAGTTCAAACCCCACATTGGGCTCTGTGCTGACATCTCAGAGCCTGGAGCCTGCTTGGGATTCTGTAACTCCCTCTCTCTCTGTCCCTCCCCTACTCATGTGCATGCGTGCTCTCTCTCTGTCAAAAATAAAGTAAACATTAAAAAAAAAAAAGCCAAGAATATAAACTCAGAAGGTTCAAGTCCCAGCTTTTGTTTTTTTAAGCTACATCTCCATAAGCATATCCTCACTTTTCTGGACTTCTTTTCCTCATCTATATAATGAGAACCTTCATTATATAAGGTATGAAGGACATACCTTATATACCTTCATTATATGAAGGACATATAATAAGTCCTTCAAAGGATTGTTATGAGTATCAAAAAAATAACATGATACAACTTTGTAGTACTGATCCCTATACAAGTTTTACCTGGTGACCAACTGGAAATCTAATATGGCTTTTAATTTTTATTACTTAAAAATTTTTCCCACGCCATGTTTTGGATGTGTTAATATAAGAGAATGAGATAGAAATTTGCCATAGAGGTAGAAGCAAGCCTTTTTTTTTTTTTTTGGGAACTGAGTGCTTGGTATGGTGATGAACATGGTCCCATTCTGTCTTCACGACAGTCCGGCAAGGGAAACTGTATTTTCATTTTATAGAAGAGGAAAAGGAGCCTTGGACATTAGTTATTAGCTAATAAATTAATGTTAGTTATTAACTAATAGTGTCAGTATTTGAACCTAGCTCATCTGATTCTAAAACCTGTATGCATTCGACTCTTCTCTGTTGCCCCCATCCCATACTTTCTGACTTATCGGGGTTAGGTTAAGGAGACAATTATTAGGTGTCTATAGGTCTGGATATGCCACTGGAGGCCCAGGGGTCTGATTGGAAGACACATAACCAATCAGTTGTAATGTTGAACACTGCTAAGAAAAACACAGAATATTAGATGACTGTGTAAATGGTTGTCATCTGTGTATTTTAAACAATTTCCTCTGAAGAACTGACTTCTTTTGGTTTTTCAGGTATCATATTATATAGCCTTATAACCTTAAAGTAGTTCTGGTTTTTGAGTGAATGCAACATCCTTTATTTCCATAACTTAAAAAACTTGCTAAAATATGCATACAAATTCAATAACAGCTCATATTTATTAAATACTTGATATTTGCTGAATGCTTTCCATGCACTTGCCACTTCTCATTTAATCCTTATAAGGACCTTAGGAGAGGGTGCTATGGTCTCCATTGTACAGATGAAGAAACTGAGACTTGGAGAGATTAAGTAGTTTGCCTAAAGTGATACAACTAAAAAAAATGACAGGATTCTTCTGATTCTAGAACCTGCATTTCTTTTTAAAAATTTTTAATGTTTATTTATTTTTGAGAGAGACCAAGAGAGCACAAGTGGGGGAGGGGCAGAGAAAGATGGAGACACAGAATCCGAAGCAGGCTCCAGGCTCTGATCTGTTGGCACAGAGCCCGGCTCGGGGCTCGAACTCACAAACCACTGCTAGATCATGACCTGAGCCGAAGTTGGATGCTTAACCGATTGAGCCACCCATGTGCCCCTAGAGCCTGCATTTCTAAACAAACTTGATCAAATAAGGATATTAGAGAAGTTTAAATCTATTTCCTTTTAAAATTAAGAGATACTGCAATCCCTCTCAAAATAGCACCAGCATTCTTTACAGAGCTAGAATAAACAATCCTAAAATTTGTATGGAACCAGAAAAGACCCTGAATAGCCAAAGCAATCCTGAAAAAGAAAACCAAGTCTGGAGGAATCACAAACCCTGGACGTCAAGCTGTATTACAAAGCTGTAATCATCAAGACAGTATGGTATTGGCACAAAAACAGACACTCAGATCAGTGAAACAGAATAAAGAACCCAAAAATGGACCCACAAAAGGATGTTCAACTAATCTTTGACAAAGCAGGAAAGAATATCTAATGGAATAAAGAGTCTCTTCAGCAAACGGTGCTGGGAAAACTGGACAGCAACATGCAGAAAAATGAACCTGTACCACTTTCTTACACCAATACACAAAAATAAACTCAAAATGGATGAAAGACCTAAACGTAAGACAGGAAGCCATCAAAATCGTAGAGGAGAAAGAAGGCAAAAACCTCTTTGACCTTGGCCGCAGCAACTTCTTACTTAACACGCCTCCAGAGGCAAGGGAAACGAAAGCAAAAATGAACTATTGGGACCTCATCAAGATAAAATCTTCTGCACAGCGAAGGAAACAATCAGCAAAACTAAAAGGCAACCGATGGAATGGGAGACGATATTTGCAAATGACATATCAGATAAAGGGTTAGTATCCAAAATCTATAAAGAACTTAATCAAATTCAACACCCAAAAAGCAAATAACCCAGTGAAGAAATGGGCAAAAGACATGAATAGACACTTCTCCAAAGAAGACATCCAGATGACCAACTGACATGTGAAAAAATGCTCCACATCATTCATTATCAGGGAAATACAAATCAAAACCACACTGAGATAGCACCTCATGCCTGTCAGAATGGCTAACATTAACAACCTCAGACAACAACAGATGTTGGGAGGATGTGAAGAAAGAGAATCTCTTTTGCACCGCTGGTGGGAGTGCAAACTGGTGTAGCCACTTTGAAAAATAGTATGGAGGTTCCTCAAAAAAGTAAAAATAGCACTACCCTATGACCCAGCAATTGCACTACCCTATGACCCAGCAATTGCACTAGGAGGTATTTTTCCACAGGATACAGGTGTGCTGTTTCAAAGTGGCACATGCACCCCAATGTTTATAGCAGTGCTATCGACAATAGCCAAAGTATGGAAAGAGCCCAAATGTTCATTGATGAATGAATGGATAAAGAAGATGTGGTAGGTGTGTGTGTGTGTGTGCGCGCGCGCACATGTGTGTATGTATATATACGTGTATGTATGTACACACACACGCACACACTATATATACATGTATACACACATGCATACATACAATGGAATATTACTTGGCAATCAAAAATAATGAAATCTTGTCATTTGTGGCTATGTGGATGGAACTAGAGGGTATTACGCTAAACGAAATTAGTCAGAGAAAGACAAATATCATATGACTTCACTCATGAGGACTTTAAGGTATAAAACAGATGAACATAAGGGAAGGGAAGCATAAGAAATATAAAAGCAGGGAGAGGGACAAAATGTAAGAGACTCTTAAATATAGAAAACAAACAGAGGGTTGCTGGAGGGGTTATGGGAGGGGGGGATGGGCTAAATGGGTAAGGGACACTAAGGAATCTACTCCTGAAATCATTGTTGCTATATGTTAACTAACTTGGTTGTAAATTTAGAAATAATAATAATAATAAAATTAAAAAGTAGATACTATGACTAATTTAAAAATTGTTCAGTTTACATACAATAAAATTCACTTCTTTAATGTACAGTTTTAAAGTTTGACAAGTGCATAGGCCTATATCTAAACTGCAGTCAAGATGCAGACAATTCCAAATTCCCTCCCGAATTTCCTTGTGTTGCCTGTTATAGTCAAATCCTCCTCCTGTTCCTAACCCCGATGATGACTGATCTGTTCTCCATCCTGATTTTTGCTTTTTCTGAAGTGCCACTAAAACGTAATCATATGATCTGTTTCTTTTGGGGACTGGTTTCTTTCACATAGCAAAATGCGTTTGAGATACATCTATGTGGTGTGCATATCAGTGACTCATTCCTTTTTATCATTGAATAGGCATTCCATTGTATGGATGTAACCACAGTTTGTTTATCCATTCATTATTGAAGGGCTTTTGGGTTGTTTCCAGTTTTTGTGATTATGAAGAAGACTGTTACATACATTTGCATACAGATTTCTGTGTGAACACAAGTTTTTGTTTCTCTTGGGTAAACATCTAGGAGTGGGATTGCTGGGTCATATGCTGACTCTATGTTCCACCTTACAAGAAACTGCCAAACTGTTTCCCCAAAATGGCTGCATCATTTTGCATCTCTACCAGCAACATATGAGAGTTCCAGTTGCTCCACATCTTCACCAGCATTTGGTATTGTCACTTTTTTTTTTTTTTTTTTACTTTTTATTCTGTTAGGTGTTAGTGGGATCTGTTGTGGCTTTCATTTGCATTTCCTTAATGACTAGTGATTTTCAGCATCTTTTTATGGCTTATTTGCCATCTGTGTATCATTTTTGGTAGTGTCTATTCAAATGTCTTGCCCATTTAAAAAAATTGGTTTGTTCATCTATTGTTAAGTTTTAAGAGTTTTTAAAGTGTTCTTGATACAAACCTTTTGTCAGTTACAATTTGCAAATATTTTCTTTCTGTGGCTTGTCTATTCATTCTCTCAGGGTTATTTCACAAAGCAAAGGATTATCATCTTGGGAAGGTTTATTAACACATCAGTCTTTTTAGATCATGCTTTTAGTGTCACATCTAAGAACGATTGGCCTTCCTCAAGGCCACAAAGATTTTCTCCTGTGTTTTATTTTTGGGAATTTTGTGTGGTTTTATAGTTTACATTTGGATCTGTGATCCATTTTGAGGTTTGTTGTTTTTTTTTTTTTTTTTTTTAAGGGTATGAGGTTGAGATTTTTTGGTGTTTTGATTTTTGCATCTGGATGTCTAGTTGTTACAGCACCATTTTTTGAAAAGTTCATCTTTATTGAATTACCTTTATGCCTTTGTCAAAATGAACTATATTTGGATGGGTTTGTTTATGAACTCTATCCTGTTTCACTGGTCATTGTGTCTGTCAATACCATACTGTCTTGATTACTGTAGCTTTAGAGTAAGTCTTGAAATCAGCACGGTTCTTCTAGTTGTGTTTTTTTTTAAAAATTGTGCTTGCTACTCTAGTTCTTTGCCTTATTGCATAAATCCACTGGGATTTGGATTAATATTGAGTTGAATGTACAAATCAGTTTGTGAGATTTGGCATTTTAACAATGTTTGAGTCTTCCATGAACACGGTACATCTCTCCATCTATTTAGGACTGAATTAATTTCTTTCTTTGGTATTTGGAGATTTTCAGCATTCAATTCCCATACAGATTTTCTTACATTTATACCTAAATGTTTCTTTCCTGTTTTTGTTGTTGTTGTTGTTGTTGGCTTTTTTGAGGGAGGAGGTGCTAATGCAAATGGTATAGTTAAAAAATTAAATACTACTTTTTCATTAATTTCACTCTAACTTAGAATCTTTGTTTTCTGAAGGTATTTTCCTATCATTTAAGGTCTTTAGCGAGTAAAAGATTGTTTCTTGATGTTTGTTCTCTGATTCTTCATCTCTTTGTGACTTCATGGCCCTTACACCATTTTGTAATTATGATGTCAAAGCAGAAGCTTCAGAGGATACATCTGGGAGGATCCGAAAAGGGTTCTCTGTGGACTAGTTTTGAGACAGAATCCATGTTTCCTTCTTTCAGTTGGTGTCATAGCATTTTAGAATTTCTTTTGTTTTGCTATGCCTATGAAAATACAACTCAACTTCTTTTACCTCAAAATCTTGTCTAAAGTATGTGTATTAACTTTTAGCTTGATTTAGAATGAGGCTTTGTAGTATACGCTCTGGAAAAAGAGGGTGTTTTCCGGATCTTTCCTCTTAGATGACTTAAGAAGAGAATAGTTTCAGGGAAAATAACAGCAGCTGTTACCTCCATTGTATTTCCTTCAGTGGTTCTGTACCATCTCCTGTTCATGGTTTATTGTTGTATAGCATACGCACTTGGTGTGCGACCAGGTAGAGAGGACGTATCCTGCCTTAATGCTTTCAACACTCATCGTCTGATTTAGTTCTTTTGGCAACTATGTAAATTACAGATGACAGCACTGACCTGAAGGTCAGCAGTGACATGACCAATGTGGAGTGGCTGCCGGAGGGCATGACTTGAACACAGCCCCCCCCCCCCCACCCCCCAGCACCAGGATTCCTGGTCTTCCTACTCTGCTCTCTCAAGATATATCTTCTCCAATTTTAATACTTTGTGGGGCTAACCTTTGGGGTGATGGGAATCCTTTGAAAATCTGCTGAAAGCTCCAGGAACCATATTCAGGACTTCCTCTTTACACACTAATTTCTTTTTTCCAGTTACCAAGAGCCACCCAAGTGCTGTATTCTCTCCTGTGACACTTGGATGCTCATTGACCCTCCCCAGCATGGATGCTTGCTTGTGGGCAAGGGGGAAAGGCCTCAGGCGCCTCTTCCTACTGTCTTCACTTCCTTCTACTCGCTCCATTCATTTTGGTTTTTTTTTTTTTTTCTTCATTCGTTCTCGGTCTGTGCTGGCCCTGGGGATTCAGCTGTGAATAAAACCCTATCCTCAAGGGCTTCATGGTCTAGTGCATTTCGGAAATAGTCATGCTTAGAATGGCTAAAGTTTGTTCCAATGATGCAGAGAGGCAGCATGGAGGAGTGGAAGAATCTGGATTTGTAGTCAGCCCCTGGGTTAAATCTTAGGCAGGTTATTATTGAGTTATTCTAGGCCTTTGTGTGAAGGGAATAATGATCATGCACCTACCTGACGTCATTTCTAAATGAGAGCTTTTCCTGGTAAAAAAAAAATGACTTTTTCTAGAAATTTAATACACATAAAGTCTTCAGAAGAATGACTGTTGCAGACTTAGCCTTTATTAATGTTTCATTGTTATTAGCAATTAAGACTTTTTATTCTAAAATGTTTGAGGGTGAGTCAATGCTGTGAGTCGGGACCTGTTAATGGAGACAGAGCAGTAGCCTAGCGCAACAGAAACTTTGGTATTTAAGGTCTGTATTTGCTAACATCCGGCCAGATTTTACTGACAATGGGTTTAAACAGTGAGGAGAAGTTCTATTTGGCTGTGCAGTTTTTCTTCCTTGCTAAAAGCTGCCCTCGGTTTTCTTTTGTCGTGTGCCGTTGACCTGTGAGAATCCAGTTTTTAAGTGACCACACAGGTATTTCCTCGGGACGAACACTGCCTCAAGATTTCCATGGCATAATTTGTGACAGGATTAAGTTATGCCAGCTTTGAAGTCAGTCACAGCCTGAGAGCACAAGAAGTTGTTTACAAAAGGAGCCCATCGATTCTCCCTCTTTCTCTGGAAGCATCCGAGCAGTGAGACTCGCACAGTCTGTTTGGCACAGTGGCCGCTCTCAGCTGGCCTGGGGCCCTCCTGCCGCTGGGCAGAGAGAGAGGAGGCACCAGGGCCCTGCTTGTGGCTGAGCAGAGCCCGCCTGCCGGTCTGCGCGAGCTTAGCTGGGACCTTGCAACTGTGTGCCGCAGCCTGCTGGTTTCGTTGCAATATCTTTTCCTTAATATTTTCCATCTGGCCAACAATGACCTATACAAAGACAGACACAAACCAGGATTTGAATTATGAGGAGTGTGATGCTAAAATGCTTCCAAATCACACTCTAGAACCTGGAGTCACGGGCGGCTGACTTTGCATACTGGAGCGAAGGAAACTTTTCCCAAGTTGGTTTGTAAAGCATTCAGTCACATCAAAGACCTGAGCCATTCAGCTTTTAAGTGTCTTAAAAGGCTTTGTAAGTTGTCTCTGAACGTCACTGAATTTTTGCATTTAATTCACAATTATGCACTAATATTGGGAACTTTTTGAGCAAAGATATTATGAGGGTCATGAGCCAGTTTCATATGCAGCAGCTACATTTTTAGCTAAATCTAAAGCTTTAATAGTTAGTGAGGCTTGGGGCATAATTGGTTATCATTGCGGTCTGAATGGCATTACAGTTGCCGGGATGATATACTATAAACTTGGAACTCCTTGAAAATGAGATTTCGGAACCGAATGAAGAGTTGCCTTTGAGTTTCTCTTTGCTGAGAATTTTCCCGATGATGCGTTTGTTAATGGCTTTTGAACCAGACTGAAATGGTATAGAGTAAAGCCAGTTTCGTGGTCTTGAGTCATTAGAAACCAATTTAGAATATTAGGCAAAATTAGAAGACACGTTTACATTTTGACAATTTTGTATCCACTCTCAGAACACTTAGGGATCATTTGTAATTTTTTTTACAGCTTGGTTCTTTGAAGAATTGCTAATCCTCTCAGTCTTTTTGTTCTTAGAGCATCCTGTAGATGAACAGAGGTGAGTTGCTCCTTCCTTTTTCAGAGGACAGACATGTGCTCAGAGAGGTTATGATCCGGCGTCTGTGGCCCAGCCTTGAAGGAGAGGCTGGGTGGGGAGGCCTGGCCAGGCATTTTGATGCTCAGACGTCAAGTCCATGCTGCCACCTCCTGTCTGTATCCTAGCTTTCATTTGAAATCAACCCGGCTTTTCTTCTGAAGTTTGCTCCATAAATATATATATATATATATATATATATATATATATATATATATATATATTTTTTTTTTTTTTTTTTTTTTTTTTTTTTTTTTTTTTTTGCGCCATTTTGTGCTCCTCCGGCTTCTCCTCACTTTTTTCTTCTCCTCCCCTCTCCTCCCCCTCACTCCAGGTGGTTAACTCTCAGTGCCAAAGTTGAAGACAGATTTGGCCTGGAGCCAGCATTGGGAAGGCAGTGTTTATTTTTCAGTACCACTAAAGGATGAAATTCATGCTAAAGTCTTACGAGGAAAGTTTAGGTGTGTGTGGTTTTAGAACCTGACTGGATGCTCCACATCTGTGACCCTGGCCCTCCCTCTTTCCAGTCTGCCCTGATGAGTGGTGCTGGTTTTATATTGTGGTTCTCAGTTTCCAACTCTGGGGGTTAGGATGAGAAATGCAGGTTAATTGGAGCAACTCAATTGACTTTAAAAATGGGAGCGAGTGCCTACTGCTGAGACTACAAAGGTTAGACTAGTTCAGTGCCTTTGAGAAGAAGAAGGAAGGGAAATCTGGAATTTTCTCTCTCTCTCTCTCTCTCTTTCTCTCCTTCCTCTTTCTCTCCTTCCTCTTTCTCTCCTTCCTCTTTCTTTCCTTCCTCTTCTTTCTTTCTTTCTTTCTTTCTTTCTTTCTTTCTTTCTTTCTTTCTTTCTTTCTTTCTTTCTTTCTTTCTTTCTTCAATCAGGGCAGCAGGCACAAAGATCATACCAGAATATGGTTAGTGTTACAGTCTATTCCTTCATTCAATAAACGTCAGTTCAGTAAACATTTACTGTGTTCTACACGAAGCAGCAGTGCGGAGACAAGGTGTTCTTGTGGGAGAATGTGGTCAAGCCAACAGTTTCAACGTGGTGAGTGCGTGAAAGAGGAGAGCCCCGGGGGAGGTGGGAAGTAAACTGAGACTGACAGGGCAAGTGAGCATGTTTAACCCAGGGAATTGGGGAGCAGGGGTAGGAATGGGGAATAGAAAGAGCATTAGAGGCAGACTGAATCACACAGCAGAGAGGCCAGGCAGCAAGGCGGCTAGGCACGGCCAGGTGCCTCTGCCTAGTGGCAAGTCATTAACTGTGCCTCCAGCAGAGTGCCTCTGGCAGGGGGAGCCTGAGAGCAAGGACCTCACATGCCATGTCGTGGCTTTTGGACTTGAACCTGAAGTCAGTGAAGAGTGACCTGGGGAATCTTAAGTAAGGGAGTGACATAATCGGATTTGTGTCTGAGAAAATCCTTTTCACTCCAGTGTGGAGATGCTGATGTGGGTCCCAAGCCTCGCTTCCTGACCTGTGTTAGTGCCGAGGGGTAGAGGAGAGCGAGGAAGCAAGCTTGCGGTCGAAGGTGAGAGACAGGCCGTCACTTCCACACTTGGAAAGACTATCATTTATGATCTAGAAATCTTGAAGGCTAATAATTGAAAAGTCCTGTTTTGTATACCTACATTCCTAGCGTTTTGTCTCTTAAATGCCCATGAGATGTTTGTTGGAAGAATGAACACCATTTCTTTTGGGCAAAGGTGGCCGATTTAGTCTTTTCATTCCATTTTGCTTGAACTCTCCTATCTTGTGTTTCCCAGGTGTACGCTCACAAACCACAGAACTGAAATAACGCACACAGATCCTGGGTGGCAGCAGGAAGCCAATCTTGGCTTCCGAAACTTGCCAATGATAAGTAAGAGTGAGTTGTAAATTATCGTGGACCAAACCATGAAGGAATGGTAAAGTTAATTCTACTAAGATTAGTCAGAAAATAGGTTGAATGTGTTTTGAATCGCCCTGACAGAAAGGTGAGCATGTGTCTGTACTGTTTGCTGGGCCTGGTCAAAAGACCGTATTTTGCTGAATGAAAGGATCGGAGGGGCAATTCTTCTGATCTTTTGCTAGGCTGAACTGAGTCCTCCACTTTGATGACATTTGAAGTTGCAGGCCCATTAATGAGAACACTTTAGCTGGTCTCAGACCAATCTTTCTTCCTCTTCTCTTTACCTTTGTTCATTTGGGGCCCCCCTCTTTGGTCCCTCAGCATGGGCAGACCTTCTTCCATTAAAGAATAAGAGCATTTTCCCCTGGAGCTCAGGCCATCTGAGACAGCTGCCCCTTCTCTCTCCCCGCCCCCCGTCCCCAGCCCCTCTTGTTTTCTGTCTTCTTTAAGACTTAGCTGAGGGGGTGAAGAAAACCTTTTTTCCTCTCGTCAATCCATTACACTGCTCTCAGGGACCTTCCCCTGTTTGAGTACATGGTGATTTTGAGTTACATTTTGATGTAGAAGGTGCAGTCTTTAAAGAAGAGTTCACATATTTAATTGATGATCATGGCATGGAGGGAATAGAGTAATTGAGTATATTGTCCATTTTCAGGATGGAAATTAAATTAGAGCCAGCCTTTAATTAAGAGCTGCGGTAGTTACTGAGGCAGTGTGCCATGGTGAAAAGGGGGAAGGCTTTGACTCCACAGACTTGAGTTCAAGTGTTGGTTTCCTCATTGACAGATTTGTGACGTTGGGCAAATACTTAACTTGGCTTCACTCTCCTTCTCTTTAGAATGGGAATTAATAACACCAGCAAAATCTCGGTTGTTGAAAAGGATGAAAGTCAAATAAAATAGTAGATATTGAGTACCAGCTCTGTTTTTGACACCTAGTGAGAACTCTCTGTAGGACAGTTGTCCTCATGATTGTCATCCACAGCGGTGGCAGCATAGTGCCCTGTGGAGCGAGTGGACCCGGGGTCAGGACAGGGTGTGTGTCCTAACCTGAAGCCACATTCTGGCGGTGGGTGTGATGCTGAGGAGGGGGCACTTCGCCTCCCAGAGCCTTAGCTTATACAGCGAGGGCTGCGATTTCCACCCCTAAAGGGCTGTGGAAACTGAGATGGTGAACGTCCAGCACTAGTCCAGACCTTGGCAAGTCATGGGCATCCCAAACGCAGACCTTTGTCAATGTCATCTGGACTCCCCTTTGAAAACATTTTTTTTTTTCCCCAACAAAGCCCCTAATTCAAATTCAACGTTGGCCTCAAATTTTGATTACTCTCAACGTTGCTGCAACAGAAGCACGCCCAGAAAATAATCATTCCAGTGTTCCTCTGAACCTGGAATGTACGAGGAATCAAATGCAAACATATAATCCTCGATATGAATCTTGGTAGGAGACTCTCGTTTCAACTGCCTTGAGAAATTGCACTGAGTATGGAAAGGATGTCGGAACTTTAGCCAGAGCTGCAACTATAATCACATTATTTTGCTGCTGCTCAGTGGAGCTAAGAAAGCTTAAGAGTATTACCATCTGGGCAAAGCCAACCAATGGTGAACTGTGAACTGCTTACCAACTTAACAGAAACTCTTGCTACCTCATTCATTAATTAGGCCTTTATGGCACACCTTCTCTTGGTTGCCTGGCAACCATAATAGCAGTCATTAAATTCTGTCATTTTGTATTAACCCTTTGGCCCTGGATTGGGAGCCCCCACCTTAACACTAATGCATTTTACATTAGTACATCTACCTGGGAAATCCCATTCCCTTGACACATAAGCCGTAAAGAGCAAATAACCAGAGTCCAAAACCAGAAAAATTTCCTTTTTTTCCTTCACATTAGTGTATGTGCTTTTAAGGCTTTACAAAATGTATCTGTCAGGATGGAGGCCATTTCCCAATTTGCTGACAGACAGACATAACATACACCCAGCAAGATGAAAAGACTGCTGGTTTCCCAGAAAACAGGAGCTGACTGTGACTTCTGTGGGCTTATGGAGGAAGGAGCCCGTGTGAAAACCAGATGGGAGAGCTGTGAAGAGTTGTATGTTTCCAAAATTGCCTTTGTAGCTGCTTTACAAAAATTTGGACCATGCATGCTGGAGGGATAGGGGCCATTCCAACGACACACTGCTTGGCATCTCAGTGATGGATTAGCATGGTAGAGAATAAACTCACAGCAGAAGCTGTGAGGAAATGGAGTGGCCAAAAGGCAGCCTCTAGGAGACGGACAAGGGCTCCCGCAGTGTTCCGTCCCCTATTACTCACAATTCCGTAAATGTAAACATGGGGTAAAAGTCCTAAATTAAAATAGGGTTTAGGAATTTAAAATGATATATTCTCTTTACTTGAATGGACTGAAATGATTTGGGGCATGTGTGGTGTAAGTGAAATAAAATAATTCCATTTCAAGGAAGTAGTATTTTTCTCTCACCGAAAGGAAGTTAGGTTTTGGTTACACAAACCTAGGTTCAAATCCCCACTCTACCCGGTGGCTGTGTGATTTTACACAGCTGGCTTGCTTTCTTTTTGAACTCCCTTTCCTTATCTATGAAGTGGGGGTAATCCTTTCCCCCATAGGATTGTTGCAGGGGTTGAATGAATTATATACATCTATGGTCAGAACTTGGCCCATGATATGTATTCCATACATTTTTTCAGCAAACGAGTACTGGGACTACCGTGGTGAGCCAGACGCTTGGCGTTTCTCAGGAAATTTTACTGCCACAGTTGGTGTCAGATCCCCTTTTTCCCCCAGTTTACCAGTAAGTCCCAGAGAAGGTGTTGCCTGCCCAGATTATTTGACCAGATCTGAGAGTCGTATTTGGGTCACCTGACTAATCTGGCGGCTTCTCGATTAATTTTGTAAGAAGTGAAAAGCAGCCACATGCATTCACTCACTAAGCCGGAGTTGTTTTATCAGACGTAAAAACTAGATGGTGCATTTGTGGCTCGTGTGATTACAGTGGGGTGGCCCTGTCTTAAAGTTGTTGGCATGGTTTATTGAGAAGTTAACATAAAAATGTATTCTTCATGCCTCCATCCCGCCAAGAATGCATGTGATACTAAGAGCATCTGGGATTTTAAGTGGCTACTGTTTGTTAACAAAGCAGTAACTTCCCCAAAGGAGTTTTGCGAGTTGGGAGAACTCACAAAGGCAATTAATTTTGTTCTTCGGAGCAGTGCCTCCACTGCATTCGTTTGCACTTCATGCAAGCTTAAATTATAACCCAGGAGCCAGTCCTACCATGATCCGATTTGATATTTAGTTTTGATTTTATTAGTAGTTGTCTTTAATAGATGTCTTGTCATGTAGGTTTCCTGATTATTAGTAATTTAAATTGACTCTGAGAATGAAAGGAAACCGCAGGCAAGAAACTGATGGGCTGTGACCACAGCGGTCCTCCAGCTCTCACGGCAGCTGTGACGCCTCGGCCCCCCCACCCAACCCCCTCCAAGGCTTTGAACAGTCTTGCAGCTAATGCTGAAAATGAGAGCTTAATACCGTTAGTGTATGGGAACCTGTAAAAGCAAATGAGCATCGTAAGTGTTCTTTCCTCTTTGAAGGTAAGTGTTGTCCATGGGTCCCCTCTCTACTTGATCAGATCGAATTTGACCCAGGAGTAGCGATCTGGGAGGATGCTGACTGAAAAACAGTGATCGCAGGAGAAGTAATTTCCCTTGTTCTTATGCAGGGCCTTTCCACCACCCTCTGGAATTGCTTATGGTGTCTTTGTGAAGGGAATAGATGAACACTTGCTTTTTTCTCTGCTGTGCTTTAGGTAGTGGCCAGATGCACATGTATACTAAAAGAGGCTGTTCCCTGGAGTGGTCCAGGGCAGTGCAAGTCATGCTCTTCAGGGGCATTTCTTGTGGGCTTTAAGATCCAGTGCTTCAGCACTAATTTCCCTGAGCTCCAGTCTTACGGTTGATGACCCTGGAATCTCGTACCTTAGGGTAGATTTAGCTTACTTTAAATCCAGAGATTTGAAAGCCAACTCTAGGTCATTTGCTAAATAATTCTACTCATTAACCAAGCATGTATTAAGTACCTACTTATTCAGGCATTTATGTGAAGGAAGGAGGGAAGGACATTATTTGGGTGAGTCACTTTCTGTCTTGAGGTAGCTCCCAGTCCCTCAAAGGATGGTCTGACCAAGGCAGTTTTTATAGGAGTTCTGGAACCTCATGTGATATGGCCCCACCCCAGGGTCTCTAAGCCACAGAGTTACTTTTTTGCAATAATTTTGTATTCTCATTTTTCTTGCCGATCCAGAAAGTTAAATTGTGAACAAAATATATTTTAGAAGTGAGTGAAAAAAAAGAATTTTTAAGAAGTCAGTGAAATCTGTTACGGAGAAATGTTTGTTCCTGGCAACCAACCTGAAGACTTTTCTTACGGAGCTAGAGCCTAGAAGGGAATCCATTTTCAACTTATCTGTCCCTCCCCTTCTCCCCCCTACCCCAGCCCAGTTTTCACCATTTTTATAGTTGTGGTAACATACAGGCATGTGATAGTGTGTGAAAGCATGCTGCTTTTCTCCTGCCACAGCACTCCTGGCTCCCTCTCCAAGAAGGGCTGGCTCGGAGAGGTTTTGTCCTCCCAGCCTGCTGGTAAACAAGGTGGCCCAGAAGAAGTCACCAGCACAGCCTCCCACACCTCTGGGGCTGATGTCTGTGACTCAAGCAGGCTCAGTGAAAATTCAAGAGGACACCAGTCCCAGCCTGCCAGAATGACTTTTTTGGTGTATTCGAGGGTGGGCACTGGTTACCGCCGCCCAGGCTGATCCCACTATAAATGTACGTTTTCCAGCATATGATAATGCCCGTACTTTGCCTTTTGCTTACTTGATCAATTCTAACGTGCCTGCTATAGGCAAGAATGCTTTTAATTATACACATTAATTTTTAAGCAATTTCAGAAGTAAATTTCAATTTCTGGATAGCTTTTGTTTGTAAGCCATGGGTCTAGCTTTAAAAAGGGACATCATCTTATGATTTATTTTTAACCTCCCCTCCCTATATGAAAAAGTAGAGCAGCAAAGTCATGTCTAGACTCAAACCTCAGCTCATCTTTTATGAACTAGGTGTCCCTGGGCAGGATATTTCACTTCCAAACTTGTTTCGAGAGAAAACCAATTAATTAATTAACAAATTAATCCCCTCTCATTGTTGCTAGAATTAAATATAATGTATATATGAAATATCGGCAGATTGTGATGCTTAGGAGAGTCCAGCCTTTTCATGTTCTCATTCTCTTTAGTTTAAATTTTAAAATGTATTCATTGTCTTTACCGTGATTTGTGGGAAAACTGTGTAGTTCGAAATGCCATAATAAGGAGTTTGTGCAAAGCCGTGATGAAAAGACCGAAGACCCATTGCCCTGCTCCTATGAACAGTTGCTGTGAAGAAATGGAAATGCTATTCTGAATTGACCTGAGCCAGTGGTCCTGTGCTCTAGTCTCTGATTCCCAGATGATAACAGATGTCTCTTAAGTGATTCCAGGTGTTCTGAACATTGTGAAATCTCTTATCTGCCACCTCCACGGTTACTCCTTAAAGTTCTTTTATATCGCCTCTTTAATAGTATTTGAAGGATCGGGGTTCCTTGACAGCTGTTGGAACTCTAACTCCCTACTTGAAGGGACGCTGCTTTTAGTCCTCAGGTGATCTCCAGACTTTCATGCTGTACTGTTTGATTCGAGCCCACATGCCAAATAGTTTTTAATATGTTCTCCTTTTTTATTAAACAGATTTTGTCATGTCCAGGAGATTTCCTGCCGGTAGCAGCTCTAACTTTTTCTCACCATCAAGGCATTCCCTGCCCCTTGTTAACTCTCGGCCTGGGATTTTCTGCATACTTCTGTTCACAGTATTCCTGTTGGCATCCCGTGGGCTAGGAAACCTTCCCTGAACACCTTCAGAATCCAGTCCTCCCTCTCCCATAATTTAGAGTGTTTTATGCATACTTGTAGGTTCAGGCCTTTCAAAGCCCACATTCACTTTGGGGGAAGTTCTCGTGTGTCACATCTGAGCTTCACTTCTGTAGCAGGAGTTGAGGTATTTCGGTAGAACATTCTGTCAGATTAAATGCGATGGGAAGTATTTAAGTATGTAAGTATGTAAGTCCATTACAGGGCTGGACTTGATGTCTAAGTTAAGCTGTATATCTTAACAGCTTTATGACTTTGGCCTAGTATTTCGGCTTCTGAGGCTTCTCGCATTAGGCTGTTGCAGTGGTTTTGTTTTCATCCTGCCCCAAACCCAGTGAAAAGAAGGGGAGTGGAGGTATTGGCTTGAGATGGAAGGAGACGTAGACAATTTCCTATGTTTTAGCAGAAGGGAAGGAAGACGAGGCGAACGTACATTTGCATGTACATCCCATGTCTGGCCATGTAGCTGCCGTCCTGGTGGTGGTAATGGCTGATATTTATGGCATGCTTACTCTGTGCCACCCACCATTCTAAATGCTCCAAATATGTTATTTGACTTTCCTGCAGTCCTGTGAGGTTGGTGCTACTCTTATCCCCCATTTAGAAATGAATAAATAGCACAAAAAGGTTGACTTACCCAAAGGACAAGGGAGAGAATAAGGGCCTCGGTGATCTGGTTCCAGAGCCCAACCATCCAGTGGCGTTTAATAAATATTTATTGAATGAATGTGTTTTTGGAAAGTTGAGGCAATTCCTGTCTGTTAGCTTCTATTTTCTTGGTGAAGTAGGTGGTGAGATGAGACACTGAGAGTGAAGAAGAGTGTGTGTGGAGATGAGATGTTTGAGTGGAGAATGGAGGAGATGTAAAATAGTTATGTAGGCTGACTGGTGAAAACAGAATTGCTGGATGGTGTTGAAGGCTTAGTTGGTACTGTAGACTCTGGAAGTGTGGAATTTTTAGAGGCACAATATGTTTGTGGGGAATTTTTTTTCCCGACCATGCTTATCAGCCCAAATGTAGGCACAGAGAAGGTAACTAGCTGTATTCATTCAGGAATTAGGTGTTTCCATGCATATGTGATGAAACGGAAAGAAACATGATAGACCACAGAACTCAGCTAGGTGAGGCAGCAGTGAAGAATGAAGGGTCTAACACATGGGGAGGTGTATGGTCTGGTAACAGTTGTGAGATGAGTAAGCACCAGGGACAGGAAACTGGTTTCAGAATTGGGGATTCTGAATTGGTGACTTCAGAGGCAGAAGAGGTTTGGGAGTGGTAAGGTCAGAGGGATACTAAAGGAGAAGGTACAGTACAGAAGATGTACAGAAGATGTACAGAAGGTGCAGTACAGAAGGTGGCCGAGGTACAGTACAGAAGATGGTCAGAAAGATGACAGGTCATTGAAACTCCTGAGAGGCCAGGGTATTGGACGCAGTCAAATATGCACTTCTGTTTTTAGGTAATATTTCCCAATAGCAGGGGAATCATTAATACTGATGTATATTTGTTTATTCCCTTTTGTATGAACATTCTCAGGTACATATTACTCATCCCAGTAGGTGAGGGAGACGAATGGAAACAACCTCTTCCAAGGTGTTTTAGTTATATTATAATTTTCAAGGAGGTGGGATGTCCCTAGCAACATTTAAAGATTATCAGAACTTTCTAAAAGTGCAAACCAGGGACGCCTGGGTAGCTCAGTCAGTTAAGTGTCCGACTCTTGATTTCAGCTCAGGTCATGGTCTCACGGTTCGTGAGTTCAAGCCCCATGTCTGGATCTGCACTGACTGCCGAGCCTGCTTGGGATACTCCCTCCTGCTTCCCCACCTACCCACCCACCCCCCCACCCCCCTGCCCCTCCCCTGCACCTGCTCTCTTGGTCTCTCTCAAAATAAATAAATAAAAACTTTAAAAAGTGCAAACCAAATTTTTATAATACTGAATTTTTTAAAAAATAAGGTACTTTTAGATGCAGGGCAGTTGCACTTTGGGGTTATCTTTCATTGGCTGGTGAGTGACCAGAAAGTATTCCCTAGAGCAATAGTTTTGTTGAACCTTGCACATTTGGCTTTCCAACTCTGATAATGATATCCCGATTGTTTGTTGCTTGCAACTGAAAAAAAGGCTGTCGAAACTCATGATACGTGGTGCCTTGTTAGAAAATTTGGTTGGTGGTATAAAAAACAGAACAGGACAAACAAAAGACTCTTGCATCAGAATGCTCTGTAATTACTTTATCTTAGTTTTTATAACTTTAAATGCATGCTTTTTGATTAGCGAATATAAAATGTTTATAAATCTGAGTATTATTTACATAGGTAGGTAAGGAACTTGCAAATGCTTTGGTAGCTCATAAGTATGTTGGTTTGATGAAAAGAGCATTAACTTGAAATCAGAAAGACCTGAGTTCAAAACTTGCTCTACCGAGTGCTATGGGTTCTTTAATGGTAATTCTTAATTCATTGAGTTGTGACACAGATTAAATAGCTTGTGTAGGTAAATGTTTGGCAGGTAGTAGTTGCTGAACAAATATTAATTTTCCCCATTATTCCAGTGATTTTTAGATCATTTGGCTTGAGGAAACTTTGGCTTTTCAAGTTCCTTAGAAATCCTAAGTGGAGGGGCACCAGGGTGGCTCAGTCAGTTAAGTATCCGACTCTTGGTTTGGCTCAGGTCATGATCTCATTGTTGGTGAGATCGAGCCACAGTCCAGCCACTGTGCTGACAGTGCAGAGTCTGCTTGGGATTCTCTCCTTCTCTCTCTCTGCCTCTCCCTTGCTCACATACTTGCACACTCTCTCAAACTTAAAAAAAAAAATTCTAAGTGGAAAATTTGTCATACATTTTCCAGCTTTCATGAGTGTGGCCAAGTTTTAGGAGAAATTTCAGTAGGTACTATCCGAAATACAGTTCATAATGTAGGGATATTTGCCAGAATTGACCCTCGTAGAGATTGACCTATATGGGTGGATAGTAGCCATTGTTGAGGCGGCCATGCACCAAGGGGGTAGAAATAAGCCTTGATGCTAGAGGAAGGTGGGTATTTGCAGAACGCTTAACAGGACTAGGGAAGTGCCCAGGGGAGAGGTGTAGGGAGTAAGAGGCCTCTGACATTTGTCCTCTGAGGTCAAGTTCAGGAGTTAGCAAAGCAGAGGCAGTGCCAGGCCAAGCATAGAGACTCCAGGGAAATCACTTTGGGGAGAATGAGACAGAGAAGGCTTTAGAGCAGAGTTGATCCCAATGTGAGTCAGTTCTTGATCATTACAACAATTCCATCCAAAAGGCATGAGAACAAAGAACATACCTTCTCACCTGGAAACGGGGGCACTGGTGCTCAGAGAGGGGCCAGAGGCAGGGGCAGGGCTGGGAAAGAGAAGTCCCTGGAATTAAGGAGACCTCATACAGAGGGGCCGCTGAGCTGACAGGAGACTTGTCTACTCCACTTAGGCCTTCCCCCCTGATAGGGTTGCATAATGCTTGGCATCTCCACTTTTAGACAGAGAACAGATCTGACCATTTTCCATCCTGCTGGGTTGTGGAACGACAGCTCTTGATATGCTGACCAGCTGCCTCAAGGTTGATTCCAGGGGAACAGTGGGAAACTTACTGATAGCCAAAAGAGGCTGAGACAGAAGTAGTTATCACAAAACTGTAAATGAAATTCAAGTCATATGTTTAACCCAGGGTCACGCATTTATTATGTAATACCTGAGAATGAAGGGTCAAAACCAATGACATCACAAAGAAATCAAGTGATCATTTATTAAGAGATTAGAATCCAGTTAAAAACAAAACTCAGTTTTGGGTATGTTAAAAGAGGTGGAAAGAAGCAGAAGGCTCTAGGAGTTTTGTTTTGTCTTAATTTTACTCCTGATTATATAATCAATATACGCTCATTGCTCAGCCTACTCCCCTAGCAAATTGAAGGTGCTATAAGAAAATAGAAGAAAAAAACCCACACAACCCTACCATCTGCATGCAACAATTATGACATATTCTTTTAGTGTTTTTCATGTACTTATATTTTATATATGGTTATTTAAAATTTATTTTTTCTGTCATGAATATATTTAGGCTCTCGCGTAAATGTAGAGCATGCCAAAATTGAAGAAAGTGACCCATAATCCCCTCTACCCTGAGAATGTAGATGTCCAAAACTATTAAGCAAGCAGTATATCAACATTTTCTTGGTAAATCGTTAATATATGTAATTGAGATAATACAGGTTAATAAAAGGGTACAGTTGACAACCCTTCAATTCCACTTCTCTATCCAGAATATCACTTTTATGCATAGTTATTACATGTGTTATGTGATGCATATGAAAGAACAGAACATGTATAAGGTGTCATAAATTGAATACCTGAGAATCTGCTGCCCTAAGAATATGGCCACTGGCATTAAAACTATTCCTGTGGGACACGTGGACTGTTTCCAGTTGTTTTTCACTTGTTTGTTGTTATTTTGCTGTAACAAACACTATTATGGACGGTCAGAAGAGAAAGCCTGGAAGCTGCTACCACATCTTCTGACCCATCTGTACATTTGTCTGTGAGTTCTGCTTTTTCTCCTGCTCTCATGGATGCACTGTCCAGATTCTTGGCAAGAGGAGAACCCGCATCTGCTAGGTTCCATCCGCTCTCGCCTACTCAAGATGTGATTCCATCACCTCTCCCCTTTCTGTTCTATATTATCGCTTACCTCGCTCTGTACTCTGTCTCTCCCCTCATTGTACAAGCGTGTGGCTGTTTTCCCCCATCTTAGAGGGGGTGTGAGAAATCACTCTGTTGGATCAAATTTTTTTTTTTAATGTTTATTTTTGAGGGAGAGAGAGAGCACGCGCACACACGCAAGTGGGGGAGGGGCAAAGAGAGAAAGGAGGACGCAGGATCCAAAGCGGGCTCTGTGCTGACAGCAGACAGCCCGATGTGGGGCTCCACCTCCCCAACTGTGAGATCATGACCCAAGCCGAAGTCAGAGGCTTAACCTACTAAGCCACCCAGGCACCCCTGAACCAAGTTCTGATATCTTTCATCATCTGATCTCCAAGGAACCCTATTTTCCTGTTTTCTTCCTACTTTCCAGGCTTTTCTGTCTCCTTTGCTGATTCTTGTATGGTCTCTCAAATCTTTCAACATCTGTGTGCCCCAGGGCTCAGTCCTTGGACTGACTTCTTTCTCTTTGAAATGTATTTAATCTGCTGATTACATCCAGTGTCATGTGATGGCTCTAAGTACCATCTGACAGCTCTTAAAATTAAACATCAATCTCAAGCCTGGACTTCCCTGTGAATTCCAGTTGTCTACAGCTCTGCTTGGCTGTTTGACAGGCAGTTTTTTATAGCATATCCAAAATTCAGCTTCTGATTCTCTCAGTCTTCCCCATTTTACTTAATAGTAATGCCATCTTGCCTTGTGATCATGCCAGAAACCTAGAGCTGTCCTTGACCTCCCTCTTTTGCTCACACATTCTGTATCTAGTCTCCTGGTCAGCTTTCGCTTCTATTCAAGTATATCTTAAGGATGTAATCACTTCTCTTCACCTTACTGCTACCACCCTGGCCCAAGCCATAACCATTTCTTGCTGGATTACTACAAGTGGCTTCCTGGTTTTCAGTTTTAACCTCTTAAATATTTTTATATTTTATTTTATTTTATTTTATTTTATTTTATTTTATTTTATTTTATTTTATTTATTATTTTATTTTATTTTAGAGAGAGAGAGAGAGAGACTATGAGTTGGGGAGAGGGACAGACTGGGAGAGAGAGAGAGAGAGAGAGAGAATCCCAAGCAAGCTCCACTTTCAGCGTGGAGTCCAACTCAGGGCTCGATCCCATGGCCCTGGGATCATGACCTGAACTGAAATCAAGAATTGGATGCTCAACCAGCTGAGCTACCCAGGCACCTCCAGTTTAAAAAAAAAAAAAATTAATGTTTTTATTTATTTTTGAGACAGAGAGAGACAAAGCATGAGCAGGGGAGGGGCAGAGAGAGAGAGTGACACTGAATCCGAAGCAGGCTCCAGGCTCTGAGCTGTCAGCACAGAGCCCGACGCGGGGCTCGAACTCATGGATTGTGAGATCATGACCTGAGCCGAAGTCGAACTCTCACCAACTGTGCCACCCAGGCGCCCGGGGCACCCCCAGTCTTAACCTCTTAGCTGCAACTTTCCTCAAAAAGCATTCCTCATCTGATCCCACAATGCAGAAAAGGGTTTGAATGACTATTTTCTCAATTCTCTCAAGGAGGGAACATAAATAGTATCATTCTTGATATATAGAAGTGTAGTTAATCCTTTACATACAAAGGAATACTTAAGGCATTAAGCGTCCCCCCACCCCAGTTTCACTGACATACAACATTGTATTAAGGCACACAATACAATGATATATGCATATATTATAAAATGATTACCACAGTGCATTAAGGCTTAATTCTTTCCTTAGAATTTTGAGAAGAGAATGACAGTGTCTACAGTAGGCACAGCACCTCGAGGGATTCTAAAAAAATTGTCAGACCACTCCTTGGCCCCATCCTCCAGTGGTTTTGTTTTGTAGGCCACGTCTTTACAGTACAAGGCCCGAGGTAATGTGGTCCCCTATTTACCTCTCCTTATTTTCATTCCATTTCACACTTCCTCTCACTCACTCTGCTCCAAACATATTGTCCCCTGCATTGTTTCGTCTGGTCAGTGTTCTTCCAGATAATGACATGATTTGCTCTCACCTCTGATTCACGTCACCTGCTTAGTGAGACCTTCTCTGACCCCTGTGTTTAAAATCACCCCTTTATATACCTCATCCCCCTTCCTTGACTTACTTGTTTCATGCTATTTCAGTTCTCTTTTTCTCATCCTTCCATTTGCTCTCATTATCCTAGGAAACTTGATTTTCCTGTTATCATTTCCCACTTCATTTTGTGCTTTTTTCTTCAACTTTTAACATTCATATATTCATCACCTAGATTTTAAAATTAACATTTTACTATACTTGCTCTACCACATGTCTATCCATCCATCAATACATCTTTTTTATGCATTTCAGAGGAAGTTGCAGACATTAGTACACTTCACCTCTAAACACTTCTGCTTATGTATTACTAACTAGAATTCAGTATTTGTTTATCATTCTTTCCCCACCCTTCCTAGAGAAAAGTTACGTACAATGAAATGTATAAATCTTAAGTCAACTATTTGGTGAGTTTTGACAAATGCATACACCTGTGTGGTCCAAGCTCTTCTCAGAATATGGAGCATTCTCATTACCCCAGAAAGTTCCCTCATGGTTTTTCACAGCCAAACCCTGCACCTGTCCCCCAAAGGAAGCTACTTTTATTATTTTCTTCCATAGGCGAGTTTTCCCTGTTCTAAAACTTCACGTACTCTTTTGTGTAAGGATTCTTTCCTCATTGTGATGTTTTTGATATCCATGGTGGTGTTGGTTTATCAACAGTTCTTTGCTATCTATTGATGAATATTTGTCCATTATATGATTATGTCCCAGTTTGTTTATCCTTGCTCCTATTGATGGACGGCTGGGTCATTCTAGTGTTTGACTATTGTGAGCAACGTTGCTATGAACACTCTTATAGAAGTCTTTCTGTGATCACATATTTTCATTTCCCTTCGGAAATACAAGAAGTAAAAGTGTTGGGTCATAGGATAGTTGTATATTTAGTTTTATAAGAAATTGCCAGGCCTTTTCTTAAGGTGGTTGTACCATTTTGCACTCCCCCCATGTATGAGAGTTCCAGTTTGGCATCCGCACCAATATTTTGTGTTGTCAGTCTCTTTATTTTCAGTCATTCTGGTAGGTGTATCTCACTGTGGTTTTAATTTGCATTTCCCTGGGGACTAATAAGCCCTTAATGTGCTTATTGGCAAGTGCAGAAAGTTGGTTAAACCTTTGACTTTTTCTTTATTGAGTTGTAGAAATTCTTTATATATTTTAATACCAATCCTTTGTCAGATATATATATTTCACAGGTATTTTCTCCCAGTCTAGAGCTTGCTTTCTTAATAGCCTCTTTTGATAAACAGGGTTTTTTTTATGTTGATGAAGTTTGTGAATACTTTCCCTTTATGATCAATATTTGCTCTGCTTTACAAAACTTCTGCCTGCCCTCAAGTTGCTGTTATGTTTTCTCTTATGCGTTCATCTAGAAACTTTATAATTTTTGCATTTAAATTTGTTCTCTGTCCTAAATTAATTTTTGTACCCGGAATGAGGTGGGGATTTGGTGTTCATTTTTTTTCTTTCCATATGTTTATCCAGTCTTTCCACATCATTTGTTGTGAAGACTGTTTTCTCTGTTGGGTTGCTCTGGTGCCTTAATGATTGTGTAAGTGTGAGTCTATTCTGTGCCATTGTTGGATTTATTTATCTTTATGTCACAGTCTTGAGTACTATAGTTTTGAAGTGACTATTGAAGACCGGTAGTATATATGCTCCAACTGTGGTATCTAGATTGCTTTAGATATTCTAGATCATTTGCATTTCCATGTATATTTTAGAATCAGTGTGGCAGTTTCTACAAAAACATCTGATTGCAACTATTGAATCTATTGCTCAGTTTAGAGAGAAGACATCATAACAGTATTGAATCTTTTAATCCATGAACATGGCCTATCTCTCCATTTATACATATCTTTAATTTCTTTCAGCGGTATTTTTTACTTTTCAGTTTCAAGGTCTTACATGTCTTTCATTACATTTATTCCTAGGTATTTTAGGGTTTTTGTTTTGTTTCGTTTTACAGTGCTGTAAACAGAATTGTTTATTTTATTGTATTAGCCAGTTGTTTGATATACATGTAATTGATTTTTTTGTATATTGACAGTGTATCCTGTGACCTTGTTGATTTTAGTTATTAGCCGTTATAGTACTTTATTAGATTCTCTAGGTCATATAAACAATCATGTATCCTGCATATATAGAGAGACAGTTGTACTTCTTCCTTTTGGATTTTTATGCCTTTAACTTTTGTTTCCTTCCTTATTGCACTGGGTAGGACCTCCAGTGCCATGTGGAATGTTGAACACAAGTGGTGAGAGCAAATATCTTTATCTTGTTTTCAGTGTTTTACTATAATGTATAACAAAGAACTGTAGATTTTTTTTTAGAGATACCCTTAAAGGGAGGAAGCTTCCTTCTATTCCGAGTTAACAGAGGTGTTTGTTGTTGTTGTTGTTGTTGTTTTTTATCATGGATGGGTATTGACCTTTGTTTTTTATTCTGCATCTATTGCTATGAACACCTGTCTTTCTCCTATATTCTTTTAAAATGGTAAATTACAGGGGCACCCAGGTGGCTCAGTTGGTAAAGCATCTGATTCTTAATTTTTGGCTCAGGTCATGATCTCACAGTTTGTGGGATTGAGCCCTGAACTGGGCTCTGCACTGACAGCGCAGAGCCTGCTTGAGATTCTCTCTCTCCCTCTGTCTGTCTGCCCCTCCCCTGCTCATTCTTTCTCTCTCTCTCTCTCTCTCTCTCTCAAAATAAATAATAAAAACATTTAAAGATTGAAAAAAGTAATCTTAAAAAAATAAAATGGTAAATAATCAATTGCTTTTAAATGTTCTAAACCACTTGATAATATTTTATCCTTTTTATATATTACTGGACTTTGTTGAATATTTAGTGTAGAAATTTTGTCTCTGTTCATGAGAGATATTAGGTTATATTTTTTAAATATCTTTGTTCAGTATTATTATTGGGGTTATTTTTCTTTTGGATGTTTGAAGTTTCTGCCTTTCACATTTAAATTTTTAATCTACCTGGAATTGCTTTTTTATGGGTATTGTGCAGTTGAATTCCAATTTCATTTTTTTTTTCTCCATTTGGAAATCTAGTTGCCCCTGTAATGTGCTTTGAATAGCCATTCTTTCCCCTAGGGGTTTGCATTGTCCACCTCGTCATATATCTATATCAAGTTTTCCTTTATCTACAGGTCTTATTTCGGGTTTTTCATTCTGTTAGCTACTTTGTCTATCCCTATGCTAATATTTTGTTGTGTTGGTTACTGTAGTCTTAATATTTGTCGATAAGGTTTCCTCACCTTCTTTTCTTCAAAAATGTCTTGCTTTTCTTAGTCCATATACATTTTAGACTTGTGTTACTAAGTTTCATAAAAGCCATGTTGAGATGTTGATTAGACTTTCATTGAATATGTAGATTGGTCTGTGGTGGATTAACATCTTTATGTTAATGAATCTATCCAATTTCGAATGTGATGTCGGTTTTTTTAGGTCTCATTTTAATATCTTCTAATAACATCTAAACATATCTTCCATAGTGGTCCTGCACATCTTTGAGTCATTTTTTCCAGAAGAACTTATTTTTTGTGTGTGTGAGTTTATCAATGGCATGTATCTTTAATTTTCTGTTGTTTAGCAATTCAGTTTTTAATATCTTGATCTTTGGCCCATGTACCTAATTAACTCTAGTTATTTATTCCATGTTCTTTTGGGTTTCAGATGGAAATTCATGTAATTTATAAATGACTATTTTGTCTTCTTTCCCTTTTTAAAAATGTTTATTTATTTTGAGAGAGAGCGAGCAAATGCGCACATGGGTGCCCAAGTGCATGTGAGTTGGGGAAGGGCAGACAGAGAGGGAGATCGAGAATCCCAAGCAGGCTCTGTGCTGTCGGTGCAAAGCCTGACCTGGGGCTCAGTCTCAGGAGCTGTGTGATCACGACCTGAGCCGAAATCAAAAGTCAGATGCTAAAGCGACTGAGCCACCTAGGCGCCCCTCTTTCCTCTTCTTTATACCCTTTATTTCATTTTTTTTTTTTTTTGTCCAGTTGTGCTGTCCAGTATCTCTAATACAGTGTTGAGTAGAATTAAAGATAGTGGATTTTTTTTACTGTGTCTGACCTTAAGGAGTATTTTAACATTCCTCCAGTAAGATAGGTCTTAATTAGTTATTTATTAGGTTAAAGAGTTTCTTTTGTGTTTCTGATTTGCTTTTACTTGTTTGTTTCATTTACTTGCCACAAATTAGTGTGTCTAATTGTTGATCTTAAATGAATTTGCTTATTCTATCTTCCTGATTTGTCTTTGGAGTTCTGTAATTTCACAATGCTTTATCTCTGATATAGATTTCTTTTATTTCTCTTGCTTGGGATATCTGGATCAGAAGTTCTGGAATGTTATCAGCCATTATTTCTTTGACTTTTGCCTCTTCTCCATTGTTTTTATTACATTCTTTTAGAAATCTGATTAGAATATGTTAGTTAGGCTTTTTCACTCTCTCTTCTTAGTTGCATATCTTTTGCAGACTTTCAGAGTGGTATGGCCATAGACTATCTTCTTTTTCACATGTAATTTTTTTCTCTTTGTCTATTTAGACCGTGTTATGGGTAACATATCTGGGTTTATTTTTCAGTTCACTAATTTTACCTTTACATGTGTCTAATTTTTTCGATTTGTGAAATTCCATTTTATTCTTTTATAGATCTGCTTGGCTATTTATAGTCTTTTGTACTCATTTTCAGTCTTTTATTTTTTAAACATATTGAACAGTTTTTAATATTGTTTCTGATTATTTTAGTTGTCTATAAAGTGATATTTGTAGGACATTTTTGAGGCCTTGGTTAAATTTTGAGTCCCTCTACACTAGATCTGTATTTCACTTATGCTTCTGTCACCTAGATGTACTGATAATTAATTATGCTGCCCTATAAATTATCTGTTTGCCATTTTATGAGACCATAGTAGGTGAATTTGGGTTACAAATCCATGTGAGAGCATATTTTAGTTTGAAATTCTCAGTGGAGATGTTTGTTTCCACCCTGCAAGAGCATCCAGAATAGAACATTTTCTGCTGGCAGAATTTATGCAGATTTAAAAATTTTTACACTAAAGATGTAGCCCTCAAGCACCTAAATTTAGGCTGTAGTATACTTAGGAGGTTTCTAGGCTTTACCTCTTTTCACTTCTGCCTTGTATCTCCATCATTTGGGAATTCAAAATGCCCACAGCTTGGTAAAGGGTTTCAGGGTAAAAGCCAGCTTTGTTGCTAATTTACCTGAGTTCCTGTTTCCATTTCATCTTCTGCTCTCTGGAGTATTTCCTTTTTGCCAGATTAGCAATTTGTTTTTCCGAACATCTAATCTTCCGTACGCCAAAATGGAAGACCTAACAATATGCAAACACACACAAGCACAAATTCGCTGATTTTAAGTGTACAGTTCAGCAAATTTGACAAAAGTATACAGTTGTGTAACTACTACCATAGTCAAGATACACAACATTTGTTACCCTGAAAAGTTCCTCGTTCCCCTTCTCAGTCATCCCCTCCCAACTTTGGTCCTCGGCAACTGAAGACCTGTTTTCCTTCACTAGAGATTAGCTTTGTCTGTCCTGGGATTTCATGTGACTGGAATCATATATTATGTACTCTTTTACGTCCATCTTCTTTTGTGCACCTTAACATTTTTGTGATTCATCCATGTTGTTATGTATATGAATAGTTTGTTCCTTTTTATTGCAGAGTGGTATTCCATTGTATGGATATATCTCCGTTTATTCCCTCGTTGGTGGCCATTTGGGTTGTTTCCAGATTTTGGTTACCCTAAATAAAAGTGATATGTTTAAGCTTTTGTATGAATGTATGATTTCTGGGTCTTGCAGTATAATAACTTCATAGGAAACTGTCAAATTTTTCAACAATATATAATCGTTCAATTGCTCCTTGACTTCATCAACTGTTGATATTATCTTTTTCATTTTAGCCATTCTATTAAAATCATGGTAGTGTCTCATTGTGGTTTTCATTTGCATTTCCTTGATGACTTACAATGTTGAAAGTCTTTTCATGTGCTTATTTCCTAGAAGATAACTATATCATGTATTTCCTTTGGTGAAATGTCTATTCAAATCTATTGACTATTTATTAGTTGGGTTCTTTGTCTTACTGTTACTCAGTTGTAGAGGTTCTTTATATACTTCAGCTACAAACCTTTTATTAGATATGTGGTTTGCAAATATTTTCTCTTAATCTGTGGCTTTTCTTAAATTTCCATAACATTTTCTTAATTTCAGAGTCCAGTTTTTCCCCAATTGTTTCTTTAATGGTTCGTGTTTGTTTTGTGTATTTTATGAAATCTCTGCATGACCCAAGAACACAAACATTTTCTCCTATATTATAGATGTTTCATAGATTTTTCTCTTATATTTAGAGATCTATTTCTATTACTTTTATATTTGATGTGAGGTAAGGAAATTGATATTAAAAATTATGAATTGAAATTAATAACATACTATTTTCTAGTAGCACTGAAATATGAAATACTTACACCTGAAATTTAATATATTCTGTGTCAACCTTAATTTTTAAAAAAATGAAATAGGGGTAAATTGAACAAAATAGTTGCATTCCCTGGACACCGGAAGGTGTGAAGCCTTTCTGAGAAATGTTCACAGAAGATCTACATAAATGAAGTGATAAGCCATGTTCATGGATTCTAGAACTCAATGTTGTCAGGATGTCGTGATGGTTTATTGTACATATCAATTGCGCTATGCTGTGGTGCCCGGTTGTTGGGTCAGACGCTAGTCTAGGTGGTGCTGTGATTAACATTTATAATCTGTTGACTTGAAATAAAGGAGATAATGCTCCAGTACTTGGTTGGGCCTCATCCAATTAAAGTCCTTAAAAGGAAAAACTGAGCTTTCCTTGAGAAAAAGGGATTTTTGCCTCAGGACTAAAACATAGAAATCCTGTCTGAGTTTACAGCCCGCTGGCTCACCCTACACATTTTGGACTCAAGAATGCAATATCTCCTCTTACCTGAGTTTCTAGCCTGCTGCCTGCCCTAGAGATTTTGAACCAGTTCCTTAAAATAAATCTTTCCGTGTGTGTGTGTGTGTGTGTGTGTGTGTGTGTGTGTGTACACACACACCCCCTATCGATACGGTTTTTCCCTGGAGTACTGTTACAAAGATGTCAGTTCTTCCCAGGTTGACCTATGGAGTGCAGTGCAATACCACTAGGCTTTTTTTCTAGAATTCAGTAAGCTGATTCTAAAATTTGTATGGAGATTTATATGGCAAAGGATTTAGCTAAAATAAGTTTGAAAAGGAAGAATGAAGTTGGAAGAACCACATTACCTGATTTTAGGTCTTATTGTAAAGCTGTCGTAATCAAGACATTGTGGTATTGGCACAAAGATGGACATACAGATCAGTAGAACAGAATAGAGAATCTGTTTGTTTGTTTGTTTGTTTGTTTGTTTGTTTGTTTGTTTTTGACAAAGGTGCCAGAGTCATTCATGGGTGGGGAGGGGAAAGGATAGTCCATTTTAAAAAATGTCAATGGAACAATTGGAGATCTACAGAGGAAAAATGAAAGTGACTTTTGAATGAATGAATGTACTTCTTTTCAGTACAGAACCAAAAAATAATTAACACCATCCTAAAATAGAAATTGTTGTGTATTTCCTTTCCGATCTTTTCTAATGATACATGTAATATACATATGGTACACATGTACGTATTTGAAAATTTACATATTTGAGATCATGTACCTTTTTTATCGTACTCTCTTTTTACATATTTTTGTAATATTAAAGTGTCCTCTCTGAAGGACATTTTTTTCCTGAAGGACATTTTAATGGCCACATAATGCTAAATCATGAAGGTGTTTCCATACCTCACTGATCCTTCACGTCGAAATTAATAATAGTAATAGTAGCTGCTATTTATTGGTTACTCGCTACCTAGGAACTGTTAAGCATGTTACATGAATGTTACTGTTGAATCCTTATGACAACTTTAAGATATTTAGCTCCATTTTAAAGAAAAAGAGGGACACCTGGGTGGCTCAGTCAGTTGAGCATCCGACTTTGGCTCAGGTCATGATCTCACAGTCTGTGAGTTCGAGCCCCGTGTCAGGCTCTGTGCTGACAGCTCAGAGCCTGGAGCCTGCTTCGGATTCTGTGTCTCCCTCTCTCTCTGCCCCTCCCCCCGCTCATTCTCTGTCTCTCTCTGTCAAAAATAAATAAACATTAAAAAAATTTTTAAAGAAAAAGAAACCAAGGGTTTAAGTAACTTGCCTGTCTCTAATGTGTGAAGCTTGGATTTATAATCAAATTTCTTTTATTCCAGTCCCTGAGAAAAGCAGACTGCCAATTTTTATTCTCTTTACAATTTTTTGCCATCATAAGAAGCTCTGAGCTGGGTATGTTTGTGTTTAAATCATTGTCTACATTTCAGGGGCGCTCGGGTGGCTCAGTTGGTTAAGCGTCTGACTTCAGAGCATGTCATGATCTCACAGCTTGTGAGTTTGAGCCCCGTGTCCGGCTCTGTGCTGACAGCCTGGAGCCTGCTTCAGATTCTGTGTCTCCCTCTCTTTCTGCCCCTCCCCTGCTCATGCTCTCTTTCTCCTTCGAAATAAATAAACATTAAAGAAAATTTTTTAATGGAATTACATCATGCTGGTCAAGTCACTTAACTCTTCTCTGATTTGTTTTCTGTCTGTGAGAAGGTCACTAGGTTTATAGCTTTATGACCAAGTGAAGTGTCCTAAGGAGGGAGTGTTTCCCAGTGAGCCAAACCTTACCAATTCTTGATTGGGAAGACACTAAGGAGGCAACATGGTGTTTTGGCTTTGGATCCAAAGAGAGCTGGATTCAAATATAGCCCTAACATTTATCAAGTGATCTCACACACATTTCCTGAGGCTCAGCCCCACTTTTCTAATATCTCAGAATGTAGAACAAACACATGCTGATCTTCTAAACAAAAGGATCTCAAGAGTCCTTGATTTGTTCTCCAGTGCACACACTGCCGCCCTCACGTCCTACCCCCTCATTAGGGTACAAGAAGCAGGGTAATCCCGCTTTCATATGATGCCAGTCTTTCTTCCTCTGAGGAGTTACTCAGTTCAGCCTCTTCCATATGACATGGTAATGGTGGAGTTAAATCTTCTTGGTCCTACCCCCCCATTAGGGTACAAGAAGCAGGGTAATCCCGCTTTCATATGATGCCAGTCTTTCTTCCTCTGAGGAGTTACTCAGTTCAGCCTCTTCCATATGACATGGTAATGGTGGAGTTAAATCTTCTTGGTTCTTGACTTCTGTCATCTGCAGGTCTGTTATCCTTTGCATTCTCTTAACCTGTTGTTTGAGATCATAAGACCCAAGTGAGATAGGAGGTCACGTCTAAGTTTATAGAAAAGATTGTTTTTAAGCAGCCTAAGGATTGTGTTTACATTTAGAATATCCTTTCATTTTCATTTCCAAGTTTAAGGCTTAAGTACCCACCCTTGGTGTTAGGGGAGGAAAGATAAAGACAACTCTAACTGTCCATTACACCTGGTGTCAGTCTATAACTCCTTCTGCAGTTCCCGGGATTTGCACTAAGGCGCCAAGAATCTCAGAAACCCACCACAGAAGAGGAGGAGGAGGAGAAAGCCTGATAAATTAAAAGTTGGAGAAGATTAGCTAGTAGGTAGAATAATGCCCATCCACTTGTACTCACTTCTGCTGATGGGAGCATGCACTTTTAAATTTTGTCTATATTAATAGAGCCGTGGTGACTTTTGCTTAGAGAAACCTCTGTTAAAGATGATTGTTTTTAAGTGCAAGAAGAGAGGAATATGGAACCTAGGTGGAGATTAAATAATTATGCATGTGTGCATGTTTATAAATATGCATGCTTTCTTCCTTTTCTCTTCCTAAAATGGCAAGAAGGATATCTGGGGAACAGAATGTACTTCTTCTACAAGCAGATCTTTACCTTGTTGGAATTTGGGGATTCCTCTTAATGCATAAGGCATGCCTCTTTCACTGTTTAGCTCTGATTTCCATTTTAAATTTAATGGGCTTGGTTAAATTAGTGTAGTGGCAGGTATTTGGTAAGGCATACTGTTAGGTAGCATCTTAAAAAGTTTGTTTAGAGTGAGCCACAAAGGGTCCTGGTGAGCTTTGTGGTTTTTATTTCTTGTTTTCATATGCCTTAAGTAACCTTAAGGGGACATGATATGTATAAAATAGCCATCGTAATTTAGAAAGGAACATGCTCGATCCCTGTCTTTCTCCATCTAATGAGTTCATGTAAAAAATATATCAAAAGAAGGACTCATAGCAGAATCCTCACATTTCAAAGGGGAGTATATTTATTATAAGAACTGCTGATTCATTAGGAATGCTTCCTAATTCGAACAGCAGCAGCTGCTTCTGGTTAGAATAAACTCCATCTCTTCTGTGCCCTCTCTCTCCAAGGGGATGTTAAATTTTGGTTTAAGACTTTTCTCCTGCTTTAGCTTTTTCTCTCCCTTCCTCACCCTTTCCTCAATTAGGATGCTTTATCCTTTTCAGTGTTCGCACGATTTGAACAACCCCCACCTTTAAAGAATGACTTTTGCTAAGATTACAGATGCTAATAAAACCCTTCTGATAATGTGTTTTGTTTGTATTCACAGTGGCAGTGGAGTGCACTGTGCAGCAGAAAGAAAAAAAGTTGAGACATGTTGTAGTCGTGAATTCTAAGTGCAATAATTTAAAATACAGAGAGCATTTGAGAAACTGCCATTGTCCATTAAATGAAACCACCGTATTAACGTATCATAGCATGCTGTTCTAATCACTTTTCTCCAAATACCAGCTTTTGAAAGAAACATGGTGGTATTTTTCGTACAAAATCTGAAATCGTGTAATTGAATGGCTTGGCAGAATAGGTAAATGAATATAGCAACATGCATTCAAATATGTCTCTTTGGTTTGTAATGAGCTGATTGAAGTTCACAGTTGTAAGACTCGCCATTTTATTTCCTGATTTTACATTCTCAACCCAGACAAAGGTGCCAGTTTTTTATATTAACAGAAAAAGGAAGAAGAAAATTGTTCATAAAAATCAGGTGAGCTCTTTTTGGGGGTCACTATTGGATTCTGTGCGCCAGTAGCTTTTACTCAACTGTCCTTCTATAAAATAAAGAATCCTCTAGTGTGACCATTTCTGTTTGATTTTAGGATTATTAACAACCCCTCCTAGGGCTTAAGGAAATTCTGTCACATCTGATGGAGTTGGTCATCTGCCACGTGTGTGTGTGTGCTCTCATGAGAAAGATAATTGGTGCCTGTGCATACTTCTCTCACAGCACTTATCTTGGTAATTACACTTGTTGATTTATGCATCTGATTCTCCCTCTGGACACTGAGCTCCTTAAAATTAGAGACTGTGGTACCTGTTAGCCCCAGGACCCAGCAAAGAGCCTCCCAGTCAATGAATGTTTGATGACCAAATGAGCCATGGAATACTAAAGGCAAATGGGGGTCAGAATAGATGTCAAAATACACAGTAGACAGAAAGATCATCGTGTTTGGAGCTAAACAGGCATTATTTTAAATCCTGGTTAGTAAAGGACTCTGGGAATACCATGTGGAATCCAATTAAATTTTTGATGTTTCAGGACAATTCTAAGTATTGAAGACCACAGCTGCTCTACATTCTCTCAGACAAGAGAATCCATGTTTTTTTTGTTGTTGTTGTTTTTCGTTTTGTTTTGTTTTGTTTTGTTTTGTTTTTCACTCTTCTTGGTAGGAGGTACAGCAGAAAAAAGAGAATAATACCAGGGGGTTGCAGGGCCATGCATTAGGGACAGAGATAACTACTTCTGGGTTTGTCGGGATGTCCTTTTGGCTGTGCAAATGTGTGGCTCTGGGTTTTAACTCCCATTCTTGCTACAAAATAAGAGTGTTGAGTAGTTCAGAACGGCTGGCTGCTCTTATACCTCCTTTGTGTCACATGCATGGGTCAGGTGGCAGAGAACTTTTGTTATACCTTTTCTGATCATGGAGCAACCCCTTGCCACCGCCCATAGTACTATAGTTAAACCTCTGGACTGGGCATGGTTTCTTAACTAGGAGAAGACATGATACAATACGGAGGTACAATACATTACCACCCCAGTGTAGACAGACTGGTTTATTTCATTCACATGTGAGATGCATCTCAAGTCATCTGTTAATGTTAAGTTACATAGCTAATGAAGCTTGTGAATGTTACACTGTTTTAGTACGTTAGGTGGACTGGAGGTATTCCTGTAATATCTCCTCACTTGGGATAGAGTGATAGCTCACACCGTGAAATTGTGATACACGGGCATGCCCACGGGGATATGTTACTATTAAAATGTGTCCTTCATTGGTCAGCACTGGGGACAAGGCTAAAGTATATGGTGTGGCTTAAGAGATCATATATAAAATTATAGGACTGCATACCCAAAAGAGTGAATTTTAATTGATATTTAAAAGATACGAACTTTAAAAAGGTAGATGGTGGTCAGAAGAGGTGGTAAACAGATGATCTCAATATAGTGTGGTAGGACCTGGGATACATTAGTGGACACCCCATACGGGGTGAGGAGGGTTGACTTAGATGGGGCAAAAGGAAACATTTTGGGGTCCTGGAAATGTTCTATGTGTTGATTGTGGTGGTGCACACAGCTGTGTGCAGAGTTATCAAAACTCCTCTAAGTGCACACGTGGAATGGATGGGTTTTATTATATGTAAACCATAATTCAAAGTTGATTTATAAAAAAAAGAGGATTATGAGCTCTGGAACAGGAAAACCTTACTTCAAATCCTGACTGCTACTTAACTACCTTGGTGATTGCTACGCATCTTTGAACCTACATTTCTTAATCTGTCAGTCGCAGCTGAAGATACCTGTGTCATGTAGCTGAGGTGAGGAGAGATAATGGCCTTGAAACTGTGTAGTCCGATGCCTAACATAGCTGAGGTGTACTAGATATTTTCACTCCCATCCCACAAATGGCTCAGTATGCTGAACTGGTCTTTAGCTGAAGCTGCTTTATTTTCTACCCATAAAAGTTAAGTTCAAACATTTGTGAAAGGTAAAAATGTTAACATCCATATGTTTGTTTGTTTAATGATAGCTCTTGTAGTCTTTACTTTGCTATCTTTTATATCACCATAGCATACTAAATCTTATAGGGTTAAGTCTTATTTAATTAGGAACAATATATGGTATTCCTTCAGTCAGGAAAGCACAAGGAATTATTTGCAGTGTTATTTTGAAAAGAGTCATTCATTGAAGAATGATTGGAAAAAAAAATACTGGTGATACAGTTATGATCCCTACCTTTTTTTCTTTTGCTTTCATTCTGTCTTTGAAATGAAATCTTTATCTTGCATCAAGTAGAGAAATATTAATAAAATCCCTATTGACCTAGCCCATTCTTTTGTGACAAATACAATCTTAAAAGTAACTGTGAAGAATATACATAGGCTTGTGGCACCTTAGCATTTTAAAGACATTTAGAATAATCCAGAATACGGCTTAGAACCACTCCGTGGCCTGAGAGAGCAAGTAGACCTCCTCTACCCAATAATCGTAACAGGAGTTACCTATTTTGAGTACCTGATATGGTCTGTGAACTGTAGTGGGCGCTTGGTATTATTTACGTTACTTTGTTATTGAGTTGCTTAATTTGTTCTGCCTTGTTGGGTCAATAGGAAGTGGCATCCTTTTGTAGAAGAAAGTGGGCTTGGAGAGGTGAAGAACAACTCGGGGGGCCCTTTGGTAGGTGGGGGAACCACACCTGTTGTTCTGGGCTGTCCACATCAACCTCTTCTCCCACCGTGTCACACAGCAATGCTCCCTCTTTAGGCCATCCTTTGCCTAAAAGGAGCTCATTTTTTTTTTTTTTAGCTCTTCTCCTAGAGCCAAATCCTAGGATTTAATTGCATTTAGTAATTTCTTTAAGTAATTAAAAGGGCGCTGACAAAAGCCTTTACTTTCAGAAACTTCCTTCTTCCTTGAGGACTTAGGCCAGCTACATGGGTCTTAAGACCTTTGAGTTTATCTGCTTCCAGACTTCCACTCTGTTAAAGTGATACCCTATAAAAAGATAAATCTGATCAAATTCCTCCTCTGCTTAAAACTCTGCTTTCAGGAAAAGAACTAAACTCCCTAGTCTCACACATAAAACTCATAAGCTGGTCTCTCTGGACTTCTCTGGGTCATCTGCTGCCAGGATTTCCCTGCCCCTCCCCCACTTCACAAAACATTACACAGAGAACCCTCTCGCCCCACCGGTAGGTGGGATCCAACTACCTCAAGTCATTTATGGTTCCTTGTCTCTGCCTCTGAAAAATTTTGTTCCCTTCAGACGGAAGCGCTCCTTTGGCTTTCCTCGTTTGGCTGACACCCTGGTCTAGTCAAGATGTTCTCTCCTTCCACGTTCCCATAATGCTTGGTGCCCACCTGTATCACAGCATCCTCATGTTGCATTGTGATGAACTGTTTACATGTCTGTCTTCTCCTCAGAGACCTATGTCCCCTGGGGACAGGCAGCACTGTGTCATGTATTTATCCTGGCTGTTGAGCACAGGGCTGGCATGTATTGATGCTTACTAAATGTTCATATAAATGCCCTGGTGTTAAAGATTTGGCCTCACGATCTAAATCTTCTTTCCTTTCTCAACTTAGGGTAGCCTTGGATAAGTGAGGGGGTCTCACTTTCTGAGGCCCACTAGAGTTTATTGAGACTAACTGTTCCCACATGAAGGAAGGTCACTGAAAACCTTATTAGCCAACCACCCCTTCCCTTGAACCGAGATCTCTGATAAACATGGTGCAGTGGAAAGAGCACAGACTCTGGCATGACCAGTAAAGAGTGCAAACTTCCATTTCATCCAGAGAGCCTGTTGAGGAACTGGGTCATCATAGTTATTAAGCATGCTTAAGGAAATAAGAAGGTAGGCTTTTGATTCCACTCCCTGAACAATTCATTTCCCTACCACCAAGCAAGATGACTTGGAAGTTGGTAGGCAGAGAGGAATTGAACATGTGGCTATTTTTTAATTTAGAAGTTAATAACAGTAGGGGTGCCTGGGTGGCTCAGTTGGTTGGGCATCTGACTCCTGAAAGTTAATAAAAGTAATATGTATTGATTGTAGAAAATTTGGAGAATATAGGAAAACACAAAAATGAAAAACTATTTGTACATATTACAGAGCCTGCTTTTATATCTAAATCTATTGCAAATATTTTTCTGTTAAAATATTTTCCTGTAGTCTGATTTTAATGAATATATAACTCCATCATTTGGATAGTTCATAATTTATTGTGAACTACTGTACATTTAGCTTGCTTCCAAGTATTTGCACTTATTTAAAATTTTTTTTAATGTTTATTTTTGAGAGAGCGAGAGAGAGAGAGAGCGAGCGAGCATGAGCAGGGGAGGGACAGAGAGAGAGGGAGACACAGACTCCAAAGCAGGATCCAGGCTCCGAGCTGTCAGCACAGACCCCAACATGGGGCTTGAACCCATGAACTGTGAGATCATGACCTGAGCTGAAGTCGGATATTTAACCGATTGAGCCACCCAGGGGCCCCAGTACTTGCCCTTACGAACAGTACAGAGTACTAAAAGATGAAACAACCTTTTCCTAATTTTTAATAGATTTTTTAAGTTTACTTATTTTGAGAGAGAAAGAGCAAGGAAGGGGCAGAGGGAGAGGGAGAGAGAGAGAGAATCCCAATCAAGTTCCACACTGTCAGCGCAGAGCCTGACGTGGGGCTTGATCTCATGAACCATGAGATCATGACCTGAGCCAAAATCAAGAGTTGGAGGCTTAACTGACTGAGCCATCCAAGTGCCCCGACTTTTTTTTTTCTAATTTTTAAGACACTGCATGTTTAGTACATAAGCCATAGAAATTGGAGAAAAGAATGTAAAAGGAAACAAAAATTGTCTACAAATTCCATAACCTGGAAATAACCACTGTTAATTTATCTTCTAGTCTTCCTATGAATGTATATGATTACCTATGAAACATAGTTGTGGACATTGCTTCTTTTCAATCTATATTATGTCATGGATATCTTCCTGTATCATTAAGGATTTTATTTATTTATTTATTTATTTATTTATTTATTTATTTAATATGAAATTTATTGTCAAGTTGGTTTCCATACAACACCCAGTGCTCATCCCAACAGGTGCCATCCTCAATGCCCATCACCCACTTTCCCCTCCCTTCCACCCCCATCAACCCTCAGTTTATTCTCAGTTTTTAAGATTCTCTTACGATTTGCCTCCTTCCCTCTCTGTAACTTTTTTTTTTTCTCCTTCCCCACCCCTATGGTCTTCTGTTAAGTTTCTCAGGATCCACATAAGAGTGAAAACATATGGTATCTGTCTTTCTCTGACTGACTTATTTCACTTAGCATAACATTCTCCAGTTCCATCCATGTTGCTACAAAAGGCCATATTTTGTTCTTTCTCATTGCCAAGTAGTATTCCATTATATATATAAACCACAACTTCTTTATCCATTCATCAGTTGATGGACATTTAGGCTCTTTTCATTAAGGACATTTTAAAACCTCATTTTCTGTTTCTTGGATTTAACCTAATTTAACCATTCTCTTAGCACATGTTTAGGTGTGTGCATGAATGTATTGCTATTATACATAATAAAGAACTACTGTTTAAAATATATTCCCCCCAAAATTAAGCCACAACATTTAATGCTGGTGAAAATACAGTAAAAATAATTCATGCGTACATTTTTGGACCTTCATTTTAATGTTCTGCTTTTAGTAGTTACTCATTGAAGGACAACTTTACTGCTCTCTTTCAAACTATGTGAGTTTAAGAATTTATATCCAAGAAACCTGTTTGTTCCAGGTTTGCTGTTTGAGCCTCCTTTCTCTAAAGATTAGTTTTTAGGGACTCTTTTGAGGAAGACTCACAACTGGTACTGTCACTGGGGATTTAAGACTTACGCCTTTTTTAACCAAACACTTCACCTTCCTCTAAGCTACCATGTTTTGAGTGAGTTTAACACCACCAGTTTTAGGCTTTTGTAACATTGCCGACTGCTCTTCTAGGTTTATAATAAATCAGTCAGTCATAGGCACCAATATTATTTAAAAAATAAGGAGCGGCTGGGAGGTGTAGGGTTGTTTTTGTATTTATTGTTGTTTTTAAATCAGGGCAACAAAACAGAGAGTGATTGATGGCGTGTTGTTTCAACTCAGTCTCCCTGTTAGTGGATCCTCAGCTCCTCCTCGGCTCAGGATGGGGTCTGCCCAGCCTGTTGAAGGGCTCACCTGAGGAAACTGGTTCGTGCTATGGCTGTGTTATGTGGTTATGAGGAAATGCACACCTCACCTCTTCTCAGGGGGGCCCAACCGCTACTCATAATTTTCAAGTTGTGTTTTTATTGTCTCTGTCAGATCATTCCTAACGCCATAGTGGTTTCACATACAAATCTAACCCAGGGACCTGCATGCGTGGAGGCTACCCTTTATTCGCCTCTACCCAGTGCTTGGCTTATATTAGGCAGTGACTGGATGAATGAGAGCTAGCTACAGAGCAGATGAGTTTAATGGTTGTTCTGTTGCGACAATTTGAAAACACCTAATCAAATGTCAAGTGCACGTGTCATCTATGGCATTTCACTGATGCCATTTCATTGATACCATTCCCTGAGAGATTTTTTTTCAGTAAAGAACCTGCTGGTGTAGTAAAGCACACACACCTACCTGAATTTAACCCTGATCTGCTTTGTGGCTGCGGGACTCTGAGCGGGTTACTTACCGTGTCTGTGCTTCAGTTTTCTTATTTGTTACTGGGGAGATTTAATGGTACCTGTTTAATAGAATTACTATGAGGAATAAATAGGCAAATGCATCTAAAGCTCTTGACACATGGCAATTTTGGAATATTGGTGGTCTCTACCATTATTACTTTTATGTTTGGTGCACGATAAGGAGCACAGCAGTAAAGCTTCTTGGATCTAGATGGGTCTTGCAGTTGGATAGATGATGCTACCCTGTTCGGGGTGGCTGTGTCTCTGTGTGATTAATTTTGTATAAAGAAATCTGCTTCCCTCAGCCTGGCCCATGTGTGCTAAATGAGATCGCGGTAGAGGTTTTCTCCAGGGTAAGAGAATCCCATGAGCAAGACAGAGGCCTGTGGCAGAATGAAGCAGGGGAAGGGCTGCCAGGCTTGCACAAATTCCTTTTTCCTTCCCTCAAAACCTTTAGCCTCATTTCCAAGAACATCTTGGGAGAGACCTCTTGGTGAGAGAGTTGCTCTGTCACAAAAGGTAACTTGAGAGCAGTTTCCTGTCTGTCCTTGTTGCTAGCTCTTAGTAAGGTCCTGCTTTGTACCCAAAGGAGGCTTTGAACATCAGTTGTCTCGAACAATCCCTAGTCTTATCACTTATTTTAATGTTCCTTGCACAGGTCACTCTTGGATGTGGTGCTCTGGGCAATCTCACCCCAGAATGCTTCCCTTCCTTTATTTAACCTCTGACCTGTGAAAACAAGAGTTAATCAAGAGTTCTAAGGTAGCTAAGAGGAAGGGGAAGTGTTTGGTTACAAATTAAATATGAACAAGTCATAAGTCATAAATCCCCAGTAGCACTACCAGTTGTGTGTCTCAAGTTGCATATGGTACAGGGTGTTTGGGTTATAAATTCAAGTTCAGGGCTCTCTGATTGCTTGAGGTTAGATGCCCGGTTGGTTTTCTTTGGGCCTAAAATCTCTTTGCCTTTTAAAACATTACTTTTATTGGACCGGCTACCTTCACATCCTACTTTCTCTCCGTGTGCCTGTCTGTCCTTCTTCCTTTCTTTACCTGCCTGCCTGCTTGTCGTGATTGGTGTGCTGTTCTGTGAATTGAGACAGAACTGCCCTGAAAGAAGTGAAGCATATGGAAAAAGTTGCCAAGGAAAGGCATTGAAGCATAGAGCGTAAATGGGTTTAAGAGACAGCCAGACACTTTTATAGAGAGATTTGCGATGGAATGATACAGCATTCGAGCAGAGATCAGGGGCGGACCTGAGCTCAAATGTGCTACTCGTGGAAAACTGATGCACTGTCTAATCCAGCATTTCCTTAATTGTCACCATAAGCATACATTTAAAGCTTTATACTCTAAATTTAAAAAGGCAACACAGCCTGTTTAAGAATCTGTGACCCGGGCCATGATTTGTCTAGATAAATTCTTAGAAATCCAGATCTAAGGTAGCAGAGGCATTGGGTCTTGGCATGAAGCTCTGGAAACTTAAAAACTGAAAACACCGAAGACATTTTAAATCCAGCCATTTATATTTGTGTTTCTGGATCTAACATGTACACTAATACCTAAAGCAATAAAGAGCTGACACATGACTAGTGTCCCTGGAGCTGGCAGAGTAAGAAAACATGCTGAATGGCTGGGAGGAAGCCAAAGTTGGATTGCTCAGAACACTTCCAGCAGAGGGACTTTTGGAGGCAGGCTTTCATTTATCAGGGCATCACAGTGAGAACCACAGGTAAGAATTCTAAATCCTAATTTCAGGATTGATCATTGCATGGGATCGTGCTGTGCAATTAATAATGTGTTGCGTGGAGCGGGTAGGGCAGAAATCCTACGGGACTAGTTTTGTGTCTTGCGTTGTGCTTTTAGTAGCTGTGTTGTCCCAGGTAGGTCACTTCACTTCTCCGTGACTCCGTTTTTCTCACCTGTAAAATGGGATGATGATCCATCTTCTAGAGTTGTAAAGAATGATACTTCAGAGCTCCTGAAGCTTGGTAAATGTTTTCCCTCTTTCTCCACTTCTTCGCTCTGAAACGAGAATATCATCAAACGGTGTCTCAGTGGGTTCATTAATTTTGTTGTTTACTCCTGAAAGTAGGACAGGATTTCTTGTGTAGCCATTTCTTCTCCTGGCTGTGGTTTTTTTTTTTTCAGTAGAGACATTGTATTTCTCTTTTAGTCTATGAAAGATTCTGTAAGGTGGGCCTTGGTTAGAACCTCCCTAACCCATTATATTATATTATGGTAGTAATTTAAAACCATAGAATAAGATGCTCTGAATGGGGGGAAAAAACTTGTAGGTGTGTGAATACAGGAGCAGGCTGCATCATAAGCTCTCTTAGGAAAATGATGAAAGGCCTGTGCGCTCGCCCTCTCTGGGCTCAATGGAAAATATCTGAGAATTACACTCAATTGTCAGTGCAGGTGTCATTACTCCAAAGATCTTCTGTTACCAACACTTCACCGGTGATAACAGAAAAGTGCCTCTGTGCTTTCCTCCTGAGCAATCTCCCTCAATCACAGCGACGCTGTCATCGAGAAGACGACAGCAGATCTGCTCTCTAAAAGCAACAATTATTGAATACCCATCAGGAGAGAAAAGAGCCTTCTTACCAAAGTCAAATCCAAGTGTGTGTTTGGGTAGATTTATGTAAGCACAGATGTTTTATGGGAACTTTTTGTGTTTTTTCCTAATGCAAATTAATATTTCTACTCATTCAGTACATGCGATATATTTTCCTGCATAGATGTAGTAGGTATCACAATGGGATGCTAATTATGGACATAAATCAGAGATTTTTGAGCTTAACTGGCTACCGTAATAAATTTACAGTTCGACGTTAGCAGCTGTGAGCAAAGCAGAATGCTCACATTGAGTGAGACTAGCTTTGATCTCCCAAAGGGGGTTGTTTGTTGCCCTAGTCAAGTTCCTCTGACTTCTGATCTTCCTAGCGCTACGATGTGGTCTTGGCAGGGAAAAACATTGATTACTGCGTTCCAGGCACAGTGGTAGGCACCCTCACGTATGTCACCCTCACAACAGTTGTGTGAGCGTAGGTAGTGTATCCCCATTTTATACATGGAAGGGGGAAAAATGCCTCAGGCCACAGCTAGGGACAGAAGTGATACTCAGACCCAGGTCAGTCTTCTGACTTTGCACTCTGTGTAAAAGAGATCAGCAAGGTCATTTCTGTGGGAAGCCTTCCCAGAACTTCTCCTCTGTTCCCTTTATGCACCTCTGCCCTCACACAGGCCCTGTGTTGCTGACGTCATCTGCCCATGTGTCTGCTTTTCCTTCCTTAGACTGTGGGCTCCCCAGATGCTGAGACCTTGGTCTCTTTCCCCGTGTACCTGATACAATGCCAGGCATTTACTGGATGGGCCTCAGTAAGTGTGGAGAAATGTGTGGTTTGACGGACGATTGACTGTCACATTTGCAGAATGAATGATCTGGAAACGTGTGATGTTTGGACTGTAAACGTCACTTCGGTTTTAAATTCCAGAAAAGCATTTATTGAAGCTTAATGTGGTTAGCTCAGGAGGATGTGGTGTGCTTTTCTCATAAGGATGAATGTGGACTCTTTGGTGCTAAAGCTGTAGTTTGAAAACTGTGGACCGGCACACATGGTGGTTTTGTTATGTGTACAGATGGGAGTGCTAAGAAGATAGGTCTTCTAGAAGGCAGTGTAGTTGGGATCTAGGGTCTTCTCTACTTCCCAGCTCCTGTTAGGAGGGCAGGCATGAAAAGTCTAGAAGTGGAAGAGAGGAAAACTCATGGTGGAGCTTTTCTCTGCAGGTAAGTGTGGAGACCAGAGTATCTTCTGAAGAGCCGGAGAAATGGGTTAGAGATGGTAAAAGAAGGGAAAGTTTAGAGCAGACTCTCTTGGGGAACTTGGCCTGACAGAGGATTCTTGAGTAATTCTAAAGGCTCACCTGTGCTTGAAAAATTAAGTGGCCAAATTGAAACAATCAGCTTGGTTTTGTGACATTTTCCCCACAGTGCTTGAAGTCGGAACAAAAAAAAGTAGGTGCTGGTGTTCACTTGTATTAGATGGGTGGGCTAAGGGCAAGAAATCGTAACTTTGTGGGTCCTTCGTGATCTACTTTGACTTTTACTCCAATTATTTGTCACAGACTCCAGCAGTCCACTGGCAGGGGTCATTTTTGGTTCTGGATCATTTTCCTAACCCAAATGCCCTGCCTTTCAGTAATTGTTGATTGACTGTTAACTCTAGTGCCAGTGGCCTTAGTAGAAACTGCAGTCATGAGTTACAACTGTCAAGGGAACTTCTGACTTACTGAATGTCTAACATGTGCCAGGCATACCTTAGAGATTAAATAGTCAACACACAGCCGTGATGCCTGCTCTCATGGAATTGACACTAACGGAGAAGACAAAGAAAAGAAAGCATACATTATAAACCATGGTGACTCTGCATGTAGGGTGAGCCCAGAGGGCCTAACGTTCTGGGAATAAAATCTCTATTTAAGTGGGGACCAAAATTTTATAGTAAAAATTAGGGGAAACTTCCTTTAGGATTTTATCTAGAAAGAAATGAAACACAAATTTTGAAAATAAATTGAGTTTGGCAAAACCTAGCTTTTATACCAATGATACATTCTTTCTTAGAAAGAGTAATGAGTCCACAATGTTTTTTTTTGTTTGTTTGTTTTTTTAGGGGAGAGGTTGTGATTTTTCTGACAAAATGACACTCTATGTTTGACTTTCTCAGCATAGTCATAAAAAGTCATTTTTCCAAAAGTACTTGAAGACTTTATCAATTTCCCCAAGGCCTCTCTTAATCTTTTGATATTGAATTCATCTTCTTTTGATGTGACTGTGGTGCCTCCATCCTTGCTTTTCTTGACTTTTCTCTTTGTCCCTTGTTATCTGGTCTGAAGCTCCCACGTCTTCATTTGTGGGTTACTTTCCTCAAATCCAAGCACGTGGCCAGCATCTTAAACCAGGGCTTCATGAAATCCTGCATCCTTTGCAATGGTTGTGGTTTTATTTACATTTTATCGTAGATGTTTGGCCACCAAGACCCTGACGGAGGAGCAGGGATAGATACAATGTGAAACCAGAAGGGGTGAGTGGGGACTTACTGGTTTAAGTGGCCACATCATTGGTTTTTCCTCTCGTAACGGCTCATGCTCTCCTATTCACTCTCGTGACTGCAGGGCATGAGGATTTCCTGTACAGAGTCCTGAAGGCACCTCTGCCCCAGACAGAATCAAAAAGAGCTTCTCAAAGCTGAGATGGGCGAGAACGTTAGGTAGAGATTCCAGGCACCAGACTTGGGTGCGTCTGCATCCCTCAGTTACATTCGTTAGGTGGCGTATATCTTCTTATGGAAGAAGAAACCGAGTCTTCAAGAGATTGCTTTCCTGAGGCGGCACAGCTAGAAAGTTTCAGAACTGAGATTGACCCAGGGTTATTTCTCTCCAGCACATGCCGCCCTGCTCTGCATTTTTTTTTTTTTCTTAATTGTGGGCCAGGGGTGGTTTTTTGAAAACTTTAGATACTGAATGCCAGATAGCCTTAACCAAAGGATGCTTTGTCATCCGATGAATCTTGGCAACATCTGACAGGAAACAGGGAAAAGAGGGATATGTCTCTTCTCTTCAAGTACCCAACGTGGAGTTTTACGAACTCCTCAGGCAGTGGAAATCACTGAGAAAAATTGAAAAGCGTATTCAATTCAATTGTGTCACTCTTTTTAGCGTTAAGTTCATTCCAGACGTCAGTTAAAAGCATCTGTAGAGTGCTCAGGGAGGTGCTACTTCATTGTATTTCTAATATAATGGTGTATCAGTGTTTAAATGTTAAAATTTTATTATAAAGTACTTTTTATTATTTATATTGGAGCCCAAACATCCTCTTGATTGTCTTAAAAATTAGGTATATAACTAGATTATCAAAGACTTTCGGGTAACAAAGTGGACATGATCTGGGCAGGCTGAGATCCACTGGACCGTGCTGAGGGGGAAACCGTCACTCTCCACCTAGTTCTAAATACTCGTCCTCAGACTGTTACTTCTCTTTAATTGTCGCTTTGGTTTCCCAGTGATAACAGAATGAAGGGATGAAGGGGAGGCCCACCAGTTCGGCATGTGACAGGCCCTCTGGAGTCTGGCTTTTTTGACCCCTACCTTGCCTTGGGTCCTGCAGCCAGCACCCCCTTCTCTCTGGCTCCTCCAGCTGCGCACAGGTCTCCAATCGGGCCCTGAGGGACAAGCCTGCGAGTCATTGCTCTTGAGATTTTTTTCTGTCTCTAATGCTCTTTATCCCCGCCCCTGCCAGCCTTCCTCCCATACATGGAGAACGACTTCTGGAAAACGTAGCTGTTGCTCAACCTTCTCTGTGCCCTGGGGATTGACTTCCCCCATTGCAAGCAGCTGTTCTATTGCATGCCCCTCCCGATAGCCATGGTTTTAGATTTTTTATTTTCCTAGCTCATATTATTATTCTGTATACTCTAATTGGTCTACGTATGCTATTTTTTTTTTAAAAGTTTGTTTATTTTGAGAGAGAAAGAAAGAGAAGGAAGGAAAGAAGGAATGGAAGGATGGAAGGATGGAAGGATGGATATCCCAGGCAGGCTTCACACTGTCAGTGCAGAGCCTGATGCGGGGCTTGAACTCACCAACCCTGAGATCATGTCCTGAACTGAAACTGGACACTTAACCAGCAGAGCCACCCAGGTGCCCCTACTTACAGTATTTCTGATGATACAAAAAGACCTTTTTGATTCTCTCCTCTCCATTTTATTACAATTTTGAAACAATAACATACAGAAAAGTTGTGAATACAACACAAATGCTCCATTTGAGAGATGTTGCCAAAATAATACCCAGTAGCCCCCAAATACCTTCGTGTATTTTTTAAAAAGGACACATTCTTTTACATAACTACATTATAATCATCACAATCAGAAAATTAGTATTGGTTTTGATACAGTGCTGCCATGTAACACTTGGACCACCTGTATACGTGGAGACGCAAGCTGTAGTTAGAATCACGTGTTGCATTTAGTTTCGTGCCTCTCTCGTCTTACTCTGGAAGAGCTCCTCAACATTTCCTACACTTCTGTGAACTTGACATTTGGCTGTTAGCTTGTAGAAGGTCCCTCGATTTGGATTTATCTGATTTTTCTTCCTTCCGTGCCTAGAACGCGATGGAAGTATTCTGTCCTGTTTCATTGCATTCTGCCAGTTGATACACCAGTTCAGTTCGTCCCGTTACTTGATTGAGGTCATGTCTCCCAGGCTTTTTCCTTCTTTTTCCCTTTGTAGTTCAAAAGTGTATTGTGAATATCCTCATCTTCTCTCATCCTCATCAAACTTTCAATTCATTTATTCCTATTAGCCCAGACTCACGATTTCCTAATTTATTTATTGTTCTATTATCTCTTTCTATCATAATTTGTTTTGGTGCTCAGATTGTCACAGATTTTGTCAGCCAGAACCCCCCTCCCCCAACTGGCTTTTGTGTCCTGTCGGCATGCCCTGATCATGTGTTGAGCACTGCCTTTTTTCTAGTACAACAAGATATTTCCCAGCCCCAGCCTTGGAGTCAGACATTTCTTCAAGGAGCTCTGGTTCCTTTTTGTGGCAGATGGTCCTTAGAAACCAACACCTGGACACGAAGCATGCTCATCGTAATTGGGGTGTCTCTGCTTCCAAGCCCCCTCAGTGGCTAGAGCTAGAGAATATATGTACATATAGGGTGTATATGCACATTATGTACACACATACATTTGTCTTTCTGCCCATTTTATCTGTCTCCATGATTTCACACAGTTTCATCGAATTCCAACGTGACACCATAGGTTCATTCTTGTTTTTTCCTGGTCCATATTTGTAACTCTCTTCTCTGATAGTAGTAATGGTTTCCATTATGCATTTACATACTTGATCGGACTCGCTCCGCTGCAGGTCCTTTCCTCCGTGGCCGCCCTCCTCACCCCACTTGGACTCTGACATCTTAGGCAGGGCTATTCTGTTTGGACTCTGACCTCTGAGGCTCTGCCGCCTCCTCCTACCGTAGACATTCTTCTCGACTGCTTGGACTCTGCCTCACCACCCTTCATGGAAGCCCTTCTACCCAGTCAGGCTCTGACACCCCACACTGAACTGCCTTCCAGATGCTTTTTTCGCTCCTCTTAGGTTCCAATACCAGTCTAGCCAACCTCTTTCTCTTGACCTAGATGCTTTCCTACCAGTACCAGGCCTTTGCCCCTACTTAAATCTTTACCCCCTCTTGAGTGCTGACATTCCAAGCCAGGCCACCTTCTGTGTGGATGCTCTTCTTATCTTGCTGGAGCCCTGGCTTTCCCTTGCCAGGGAACCCTCCTCACCCCACTCAGACCCCAGTACTCTGTGCCGGGTTGCCCCTGAAGGAGGCTCTCCTCCTCCCCCTCCTCCTCACGCTTGAACTCTGACCTCCTGCTCACAGCTTTTGCTCTCTCAGGTGGCCACCTTCCTCAGCTTGGTCAGTGGCTGCCTCTGTTGCTCCCTATCATGCACACCCCTGCCTTGTTTGGGCTCGTCTGATGTCTCTGAACTGAACTATTAGCAAGAGATGTGGGGAGAGCTCTTTCAAATTTGTGATGGCTTTCTATCTAAATGCTTAACGACACTGGCGTGGAATCCCATCATACATACATTTACACAAGGTCACTTAGACACGTGTACACACACAAAACAGTGGGAACGATTATCCTGACAGTCCATTCAGTGGAGCGAGATTAGAAAAGTAAGTCATCTGTCCTCAGTTGGACTTGGTTCCTGAGTTCAGCCGGAGGGTAAGCAGCTCTCCAAGCTGACAGATTGGAACAGAGTTTTCATTCACCGTGTCCCCCAAACTCAGGCCGGCTACTTGGTGTCTACAAAACCATGTCTGCTCTATGTTGGGGGTAATTTAAGGACCTTTTACAGGTGATTTTTACTGTGGGCCATTTGACTCTAAGCACGGTCTCTGGAACCTACCCCTGCACATCCTACCAGGGCCTGTGATGGCCCCATGCAGTGAGGCCGTGTATGTAGGAATACTCGGCTACTACCTGAGTTCTCAAGTTTAAGGCTCTGTATTGCTTCACACAAAACAAGAGCCTGTTGTCCATTTGACTGTTAGGCCAGGGAGTGACGGCAGAGCCCCAGGGACAAGGTTACCTGAACCACAGTTTGGTGAGAGAAGCATGGATCATGGCCAGTGCCTTGGAAGCGAGCTTGTCCTGTTTTGGCTTTGTCCCATCGAGGCTCTGCTGGTTGGTTATGATAGCTTTATAAATTGATCCAAAGTGGGAGCTGAATAAAGCCCCGGGAAAAGAATTCCAGCTCCCCCTACCCAAACTATTTTGTTGTGTACGTCTCTCTTCCCTGCTAGGACCATGGCCTTCCTGAATGCAGGGACCCTTTGTCCTCTGGCGATTGTGCCCTGGCCTTGGACTGAGCCCACCGCACAGTGATGCTCTGCATCGCAGACTCAAGCAGTTGCATAAAGGTAGCGAGCAGAGCAGGCCCAAGGATGTTTGGAACTGCTTTAGATGTCTAGGGACAAACAGTGTAATGGAGTGTTTGTTTCCTGTCTCTGGACCGGGAAGTAGTGTTTACTCCATGATGACAGACACGCACAGAATGGAGTGGAGGGTCTCCATATCCTCACCTGCAACCTCGCAGGCCATGCAAAGCCGTTGTGCCAGCACTAATGAAGCGATACAGGAAACGCCACTGGATAAAGTTCAGCTGTGAACCCTGGCCTCCCAACAGGGAAAAAGAGAGATCCTTTGAAGAAGAAGACAGCTGGGTTTTGGTTTCAAGACCTTAACACTGCCATCACTGGATATTCATCTGTCAGTGAACAGGGGACAACATGTGGGGAACAGTTGTGTCCGGTCAGGCCAGAGGGAGAAAGAAATGGCTGATCTCCAGGGTAACTGCAAAACCTCCCAGGACTGAGGGTTCTGCTTAGTGTAGCCAAGAAGAATTGATTCGGTGAGGTGGAGGCCCAGCGTGAGAAGCTGGGTGCTGCCTGGCCACGTCCCCTAGCAGCGGAGCACGTAGAGGCTTGAGGGTCAGGGCCCGTGCTAGTTGATCAGCTGAACCTAGCGGCAAAAGCCTCTTGCACGAATACTGCGGTCCTGACTTCCCAGAGAATCCGGCCTGCCCCATCACTTCATCAAGCATTCCTAAAATGACTTCAGTTTTTCTCTCATTTACTTGAGGCCGTGGTTTCCTTGCGAGAAAATATTTTCTCTTCTTCCTTTCCTACCCACCCCCCCTCCTCCCCTCCTTCCTTCCTGACTTGGAGTTGCTGGATTTAACTAGTGGCATTTTTTCTTTCAAGGGATAAAAAAAAAAAAAAATTGTAAGCCTTGGTTGAATTTGTTTACTAAGAGTCCTCTAATCTGGGCAAGAGTTTTCGTCTGAGGGGATTTATTGTTCCCACTATAATGGCTTTTAACTCAGCCGAGGTTTATTTAACAGAATAGGAAGGGAGAAACTTATCTCCTCCCTAATCCCTCTTGAATGTTTACATTGCTCTGCCAAAGTAAATGCTGCGTAAAGTGGCAGCAGTCATTTGCTGTGTAATAGTCAATATGCAGCTGCCAGGGCTGATTGAAACATATTAACAGAAGTGATAATACTGTCATAGAAGTGAAAAGTTAAGTTGCTTATCAGTATATTTTGATAAGCTACTTAAATTTTACAGTAGCATGTGCTGGCTTCAGACAGACGTTAATGATGGAGAACTGTGCACTTTATCTGTCCCCTGGATTGCCTCTCACTTCATCTATTACCCTCGGCCGTACAGCTGGTAATCTGTGCGGGGTGCTGAGTTCCCTCCGCCGGCAGGATCAGCGCTCTCTGCGCGTCCAGCTCTATCAGGAACAGACCCTGTGAGCTCAGCAGGGCGGACGTGAGCAGGACAGCAAGAGCTTGCCTGGTACGCCACTCTCCTCGTTTGACTCTCTGTCGCTTTGGAAAAGTCTCTTATGGAAAACAAAGCCATTTCAATGAAGTGACAATACTTCTTGGGAGGCGGGGCGGGGGGGGGGGGAGATCGTTCAACAACAATTCTGTAACATTAACGTGCTTTTTGCTCGTAGTCTTTGTATAGTTCTGTTTGTTCAGTCAACACCAAGCGCTGGGCCCCATGCTTGGCCCTGGAAAGACAAAGTGAAGAAAGATGTGATCCTTCCTGTCTGTTTGTGCACAGTGTGTTAGCAAGACAGACAGGCCATTGAGTGCCACATGGCGTGTGGAATGTTATAACGGGAATATGCATGTGACCGGGGCAGCACAGAGAAGAGGGAATTAGGGCATCAGGGGTGGGAACGGGACGTGCAAGGGGGAACATCAGGAGGGTGAGTGGAAACCCGCTAGAGTAGACCATGAAGGTCAGAGGGAGGGAAGGGCCAAGTGTCTGCAAGGTCGGGCAGGTTTCAGGATGCCTGGCCATTCTCAGAGGGAGGCTGCAGTGAGAGAAGAGTGCATGTGGGGAGGTGGAGAGGGCAGCCAGAGAGCAGTCGAGGACCTGACAGTGAAGAGTCTCCAACATCAACCTAAAAAGTCCGGTAGTGATGGGGCACCACTGCAGGAGCTGGGTCAGCGTCCCGCTTAGATGTGCATTTTGGAAGGAGCATTCTTGAAGCCCCACAGAGGGGAGAGTCAGGTCAGGACCAGACTGTCCTCAGAGTGAAGGAGCAGCATGGTGAGGACCCAGCGGAGGCCAGTGGGGACAGAATTAGAACTGGTCCTGCAGTAAGTATGGAGGGCGTGCGGTACAGGTGGGACGTCTGATTTAATGTTATGACTGGTTTCGGGCTCGTGGGGCCTTTGGGACACCAAAGTGCTGTGTGTTTGCTTGTGTGTCCGTGTGTGTCCAGTCACGGGCACTTGATTAGAGGCTTTCCTGGAAAGGGCGAGTGTGGTGGGAGAGGCCTGGGGGCCTATTCAGAGATGGTTCCTGATAGCAGAGTCTGCTTTGAATTTCTTCTCTGTGAACCTGTTCTAGCTCTGAGGCATGGGAATAATTTATAATGGACATTCAATCCTCTACCTTACATAGACAATTTTTTTAAATCCCAGAAATAATTAGCATTCTACTAGTCTGTGTTTCCAGGAGCCTATGACGGGAAGCCTCTTTCAGGATGTAGAAGAAAATCTGAAACCTACCAGTCTTGCATTAGCTCCTGGTTAAAGTTTTTGACCTGCATACTAATAGTTCGTGTTTCTGCCCTTCTTTCCACAGCTATCTCCCTTGGTTCGAAGTATTTTATAAGCTGCTTAACATCTTGGCGGATTACACGACAAAAGGCCAGGTATTTACCTTATATTTTATTCTTTTTAGCAAGTAACTTTAACATTTTGATTATTAAAGTAATACATGCCTTATGTGTCACCAAAATGTTTACCAAAAAGTAATGCATGCCCATTATAGAACGTTTGGGAAATTCGGGAACTAGGAAGGAAGAGAAAATCACTCCTAATATGTCCCCCTAACCGCCCTCCCTAAAATAAGAATCACTAGTATTTGGAGATGTTTCTTTCTTTGCTTTTTGAGTTAAAAAATAAATAGACCTGTAGCATTCACAGTTAATATTCACAATATCTGATATTCCCAAGCAGCCCTGAAAGTTCATGACATGTATTAAATTATAATTTTGCTGAATTTGAATTGCTCATGTCATGCTTGCAGGGCTCGGATCTGTGAATAAAACACTTAACTGGCAAGTGACCTAGCCACCTGTCCCAAGTTCCCATTTCCATAAGGCTTTGTTGTGCTCTTTCAGTAACTTCTCTAAGGGTCTTGGAATTACTTAAAAAGTTATCTGTACCTTATTGTACTTCTGGAAGAAATGATAGGCTGAAGGTCTTCTGTGGATGTGAAGGGTCGACGGGAGCTGTGTTTAGACTTTCATAGCTCACAGTTTTCAGGTGCAATAGCGACAGAAGCATTTCCCCATGCTAGTAAAAACATCGTGAATATTTTTCATGGCTGCATGGCATTTTATTATGGACCTTGGAAGCATTTCCCTACTGTTGGGAGTTTTTATTACTTGGGATTCCCCCCCCCCCCCCCCCCCGCTTGTAAGCCATTAGCCATTAGCATCTTTGAATGTAAGGCATTTCCTTCATTTTGGATTATTTACTTAAGAGGAGAATCTCAGATGGGCCCTTTTTTTTTTTTTAATTTTTTTAAATTTTTTAAAATTTTTTTTTCAACGTTTTTATTTATTTTTGGGATAGAGAGAGACAGAGCATGAACGGGGGAGGGGCAGAGAGAGAGGGAGACACAGAATCGGAAACAAGCTCCAGGCTCCAAGCCATCAGCCCAGAGCCTGACGCGGGGCTCGAACTCACGGACCGCGAGATCGTGACCTGGCTGAAGCCGGACGCTTAACCGACTGCGCCACCCAGGCGCCCCCAGATGGGCCCTTTTAAGGGCAGTGCACATAAACATTTAAAAACTATTTGCCAAACTGTTTTCCAAAAGAATTGTGCCAGTTTCTTAAAAGATACCCTTTGCTGCCAACATACAGGAATGCCTGGTCACCAAGCTCTCACCAGTATCGTTGGTTGAATTCACTGTTTATCTGATAAGTGAATAGTCCCACTGTTTTCATTGCATTTCTTTGATTATTAGTGAGTTGGATGTTTGTCCATATATCTAACCTCTTATATATTCCTTTTTGTAAGTGGCGTTAGATTTTTTAATTGGTGATACGTTATTATTCAATGCTACAGAAATTTTTTCCCCTCATACTTTCTACAGAACATTAGTTCTGAGAAATGCTCCATGCAAAAAGGTGCCATAGTTCAGTAATACTGCGGTTGGGGAGAGGGAACGTTGTGTTTCATTTTTGTCTCCTTAAGATTCATGTCCTGGTGGTTCTAAGAAGGTCCTGCAGTGGAGAAATGTATGTTACTCAGTGCTTCCCATCCTGTTTGGCCCCAAACCCTTTTTATTCCATGACAAATAATAATATTCTGAGATACTAGTGTTGCCTGGAACATACTTTAGGAAATGCTGTTTTGGAGAAAAAGTGGAAATTGTGTGTGTAATCAAATCTTTCCTTCAAGTTAGATTTACTCGCCAGCAATATATTCCAGAGGCCACAGTAAACAGAAGGAATAACCAATAGAAATGACTCTGAAAGGGTGCTTAGGTATCAGGGAATTCTGTCACACAGGAAGTGATTTATTCTTTAATGAATGAATTCAGAAGCCATCTTGGGTCTCTTTATCGATTTCTGTTCACAATTCACTCAAACATTCAGGTTTTCACTCAAATTTGAAAGATGTCTTTAGTAAATAGAATGGCAGCACATGTAAGCTCTTAACAGTCTTAGAATTGGAGACTGGCTCATGTAATTTTTTTTCTTCCATATTCATGCTTCAGTCAGTTAAAACATAATGGACTTTTAAAAACATGTCTTGTGATACAGGAAAGATTGGGTGTGCACAACCCATGCATAGGAGAAGATAGGATTATTGCCCTGTAAAATTGGTGTACCAGTCCTCTGGGCCATTGCCCCAGGAAGGACCCTGCCTCTTGGAGTGAAGAGTTGAGATCAGTGATATGTTTTAGTGGAGTCTGTTTCCACTGTACCTAATACTCTTTCTGTTAAATTCTTTCTGGTTAAAGGAATTATGACACAGATGAAAGGGAATCTGTGTACAACTGGCTTACTTGTCGGCAAGCCATGGGTTATCAGATTAGAACGGGGAGGAAGAGCTTTTATTAAAAGAACAGAATCCCCTCCCCAAATCCAAAAGTCACTAGGAAGTTAGGCTTCAGCTGGGGGGCTTAGGTGTGGCTGGTGACCATGATGGCTCAGAGTGGAGTGTTGGAACCTAAGCTACATGATGAGGGTGTCTGTCTGGGTCGCTGACCCTTTTTGGTTATTTTTGGTTATCAGACTGTGGATGGGGCATGGAGGGCATCCCTGTGGAAGAGTTGGCAGGGGTTGAAGAGGGCATCTGAGCCAGAGAGCAGCCTGGTTGAGAGTGTTGGAGCCTGAGGGAGGAAACGGTTCATTACATGGGATAGTGGTGGCAGTGGCTTGGCAGCAGATATCCGAATGCTGGGAGGATCTAGAGGGATCCACAAAGGAAAGGAGACGGCAGTGGCCCAGCACTGGAGGGTTGGAACCCAGGGTGGGGAGGGCTTTTTTGTTGGGAAAGAGTGAACAGTGGTGGCCTAGCACTGGATAGCCATATTCAAGCAGGGCAAGAAGGGCCCCTGGGTGGATAGGGTCAGCCGTAAAAGATAGGTTACATACAAATTAGTAAGTATATTAAGAAAATAGGATCGGTTGTTCACTTCTGTGGAATTTAGTTACAAATATGAAAAGGAAGGAAACTAGAAGGATTCCTATGTTGGATTGGAATTAGACCCATTAGTATGAACCCTATGGCTTTTGATATATGTGGTAGATATAGAAATCAATAAAGATGTGTATATTGTGGATCTCTCTGTGTGTGGTATATTCTCTGGCTCTAACCACTAAGAGAGTCTGGGATCAGCAATACCCAGTAGCAGTGAGCACATCTAGTGTGTAAATTGTGGTTTCTAATAACATTTTCCACTAAAAGGAGCCAGAACTCTGAAGAAATGTCTTAATTCCAGGGCTGGAGCAGGGAAAGTATAAAATGAGCCTGGAATATCTTTTTGTGCCAAAAAGTGCTCAAAGGAAATGCTCAAAACATGATGGGGACATGTCAGAAAGACCAAAAAAATGAGCTTGAAAGACATAATAGGTTCCCACTGGTCCAATCTGGGACAATTTCAAGCATCAAAACAAATAGCAATAGCAAAGGATTGCAGTCATTGAGTAAAATAGGAAACTGTGTGTCCTTACGTGTGTGTGTGTGTGTGTGTGTGTGTGTGTGTGTACAGACAAATTAAAAGTTTGATGAGGAATGGGATATTTACCTAAAGTATCACTCCACAAAATGCTTGCTAAACACAGAGGGAAAATGAGTACCTTCATAATAGAGACTTCAGATGAATTAATGAAATGATCAAAGTGGAACATCATCAATCATGGAACAAATTGAAGTCTGAATCAATAGAAAACATCAAACAATTGAGAGTTATTCCACAGAATGACTGGACTCACTGTCAAGTGCCTATGAATCTAAGAAAGACTCAAACTGTTCCAGACTGATGAAGACCAGAGAATCCTAACAACTAAAGGCAACATGTGATTCTGAATTGGATTATTTTGCTAACCAAGGACATTATGGGCACATTTATAAAACTTGATGAGATCTGAGGATTAGATGGGAATGTTCTATCAATATTAATTTCCTGATTTTGATGATTAATTGTGGTTATACAGGAGAATGTCCTTTGTACATATGGATGATGGGGCATAATGTCAGCAACTCACTTGTACATAGTTCAGGAAATAAAAAATTGCTGTCTTACAATTACTCTGTAAATTCGAGATTTTTTGCAGACCAGAAGTAAACGTGTGCATGTGCACACATTCATTTATCTGTGAGAGACTGGAACGATTTATCAGAGTTCGGAATGAAACAGGTTTTTTTTTTAATTTTTTAAAAACATTTATTCATTTTTGAGAGACAGAGTGTGAGTCGGGGAGGGGCAGAGAGAGAGGGAGACACAGAATCCGAAGCAGGCTCCAGGTGAGCTGTCAGCACAGAGCCTGACATGGGGCTTGAACTCAACGGACCGCGAGATCATGACCTGAGCCGAAGTCAGACGCTTAACCAACTGAGCCACCCAGGTGCCCCTGAAACAGGTTTTTGATCTGACTCATCCTCTTTTCCCTCTCCTTTAAGTTTATTCCAAAGACTGCCATAGAGCAGCGGAGAGGCCTCTGGGCTTGAACACAGAAAACTTGCATGCGGCTCCTGGCTGTGCAACTTACTAACTGGCTGACTTGAGCCAAGTTGTTGCACCCTCTGGAGCCTCAGTTTTCAATCTGTGAAGTGGGGTAGTTGTGAGGATCAAACAGGTAACAAATGGATAGAACTGCAAGCTTAATACTATTCTGTCAGCACAGAGAATTCCACAGAGTGGGAGAAATGGCTTTTGCATAATTCTATAAGCAGTGTTCTTTTGAGCATTTTAAAAGTGAATCTGTTCTCAATCGAATAATTTGTACTGCTTTGTATTTCATTCTGTGGCTCAATTTCACTAATTAAAATGCACAGCCACCATACTATATTGCATGCTGTTGTATGTAGTTCATTTTAACTTTCCATAATTGGATGCTGCTGTGTACATCCAGCGAGCACTCAATAAAATTAATTGAGGGTAATGATGATGAAGACAAGATCTATAGTGTCGTCGTTGTTTCTCCCAACCACCCCCGCCCTGTAAGCTGGGATTGTTTGCATTTAAAAGTTGTTGCTATGGAGTTGAGAGGGTAGGTTTGCTGAGAGCTTATGGTATATGATCCATAAAAGGCGGTCATGGTAGGTGTCTTACTCAGTAGAAAATGTCAAACTTCGTGTAGGAGGATCTGTTTGGCTCTTATATTGAGCCATAAAGCAGTGTCTTTTGTCCAACCTACTTGAATATCAAGCCTGTTTCTATGCTGCGGCCACTACCTCCCAGCCCCCTCTGTCAGGAGGGCCTCCAGCTCACTGTGTGCCCAGACCTCCCTGCTGGCCTCTGACTGAGGGCTCAGCCTTGCTTTTGTTACTTAGGCCTTTTATTTCTTTCAGGAAAATCAGTGGAATGAGCTTCTTGAAACTCTGCACAAACTTCCCATTCCTGACCCAGGAGTGTCTGTTCATCTCAGTGTGGTAAGTGGGGGCAGAAAATTAACAATCGCCGAGAAACCATTTCATCATTAACAGTAAGATGGAGTTAGCCGAACAGGATCGTCTTTTGTTGTCTGCACCTTCCCCAGCCCTGCCTCTGAAGCCTCTGGACTCAAGACAGGCCAGAGAGTTAAAGTTCTTCCCTTTCTTTGGGATTCCATGAGGAATGGGTCCCAAGTGTCCCCAGGCTCCCCTCTTCCTGGTTGGCATCCCATCACTAGCATCTCCTGGATGGCAGGTGCCGGGCTTGGGGTGTGATGGCTGGCCCCTTCCCGCCTCCTCAGCCCCCTGCCTCATGCTTTCCTTCCCTTCTCGTCATTGCTGTGCATGCCCCTTTGCTGAAGCCCATGCTGTCGCCCCTGAGCCCTCAACACTTCCTCTCTCCTCCTAACTAAGGTAACCCACATTTATCCTTCAGAACTCACCTTGGATTTTATTTATAGAGAAATCCTCCCCTTGCCTCCCTTCTCTCCACAAGGCTTAGACGAGGTTTTCTTCTTTGCCCCGAGCATCTTGTACGCTTTGCAGTGTTTAGTCACACCACATCTGTTCTCTGGTCTCGGCCACTAGCCCCTCAAGGACAGGAATGGAGAGAGCCTAGCATGGTTCCTGGCCCACAGGAATGATTGTTTCTTTGAACTCTTTTAAGTACACGCTACGTGATGTGTGGTGCGCTCAGCTGAAAACCCTCCACACTGGGAAGTTTCAGTCTAGCTGTAGTTTTGCCGGTGACCTCGGTGATCTTAAAACCTTTAGCCTGTGGGTCCCAAGCTCCTCATTGATCGGATAAGATGTCAGAAGAGGTGTAGGGGATCTTTTTCATATTTCAGTTACTGGAGTTCTCTGATTCTTCAGGTCAAACCTTTGCCACCACCTTCATCAGAATTCTCAGATGGACACCCATTGGCCAGCTATTGACTGATTACCTGGGGCTATTTTCCCTATGTTGTGGGATCTGAATGTTTAAAAAATTGTGTTGGATGTGTGATGTGACATCTGTCACCCCGCTGATCACAGGATCCAGCTGATTTTGCCCATCCCCTTCCTCCCTCACCTCTCCATGTGTGTCCCTCCCAAAGCTGTGCCTTCGGTCGAAGAGCACGACCTTCCCCTGATAGAGGAGGATCGTTCTTTAGTCCAGGGCATAGGAGTAGCTGTGCTCTCCTGCTAGAATCTCCAAACAAGCTCTCAAGGTCCATTTGTAGGAGAACATGGGGTAGTTAAGCTTCCAAGGCTCTAGGTACATCCAAATGAGGTGTTGCATGTGGCAGTCTGCCTTTCTTTAGACAGATAGACAGACAGACAGACCGACAGACAGACAGACTGACCGACCGGTCTGGTAGATAAGAAGATTTATTTTTGAAATAATAGAAAGTTTTGTTGTTCAGCTTCACTAGGACCAGGTGCAGCATTGGTATTCAGTGGTTAGTGTATTTGCCCTCATAAAGAAAACATATCTCACAGGGTTTTTTTAATGATCAAATTGAAAGCAGTATTACTACCAATAACTAATAATAGATCTTCTATTTCGTTGAGTTCTTAATTTCTGCCAAGTATGCATCTCTAATGCTCAAAACAACTCTACAGAACAGATAGTAGCATTCTCGTCTCATAGATGAGGCTTAGAGAGAAAAAGGTACTTGCTCACCCAAGGCTGTGTGGTTAATAAGTGAGAAGACTGGGGTTTTCAAACCCAGGGCTAACTTCCAAGCCCATGTTCTTTCCACTAGGCCATGAGTGTTGAAAGAAAGGGAGCAAAGAAGAAACTGGTCTGATAGAGGTTTTTGTTCATTCTAATAGAAGAGAAGAAGGAAAGGAACCTTGTTAGAGAAATTCTTGAAGGGAAGACTGCACGGAAAAGATGATGAAGAAATGAGCTTTAAACCTGTTCGGGTCATTGCCAGATAGCTAAGCAACCTTGCCTTTGTCCCTGTCCCTTTTCCTCAAGCAGCTTGATCTCTCCGCTTCAGTCTGTAATGACATCCGACAGGTAGCTGTGGAGTAGCCTGGCTGGGTCACCAGCTGCTGGGGAGGAAGGGCCACTCCTTCCCCTGAGTGGCTGCCAGACCTCAAGGACAAGCCATCCCAGGGGCAGGAGAAACTGTTGGGGGGAGGAGGTGCAGCTGTTTCGTGCCAGTGGTTCCTAGGAATGTTTCTGACCTCCTCTGGTTGCTGCATTTCATGGGTGATGGAGCAAGACAGAATCTCAAAGGACAGCCTGGGGACTACTTGGTTTTGGAATTGCGTTGCCTCACTGTTTACAATCCATTGCATCTGTAAAGGCAGATATTTGTTTCTTTCCTATTCGGGAGGAATTCTCTCCATGTTGCATTTCGGATTTTGAAGGGCTAGTCACATTCAGCTTATAAAACCTGAAATGTGGGAAAATGGCAATCCTAGACTTTGTGTCTTTGGCCAGAAGAGACTACTTCTGTGTGTCTGGTAGAGACAATTGAGGAAAAAATACAAATGCAAATTAGCAGTCGAGAAGTAATAATTTTCTATTAAAATATAATGTATGGAATGCTAGGCACTTCACGTGTATAACGTTTATTCTTCAGAACAGTTTTGAAGGAGACCTCAGGTTTCCCATTTACAGGTTCAAAAACTGAAGTTCTGAGCTATCAAGCGAAGTTGACTAAGTTCACGTAACTATTAAATGGTGACTCTGTGGTCCTTGTTCCTTCTCCCTTGCTGTGCCGGCCACTATTTTGTCACTCCATCACCATGTGGACATCCGTTACTGAACATTTCCCGGGACTCCCCCTAGCCGTTTGTGATAGAAGTTGGTATCTCATAACATCAAATTTAACCTTGTATTTTACAACTCATTGTTAAATTGAATCGGATGTTAACTAGCGTTTTTTTAAATGTTTATTTATTTATTTTTGAGAGAGAGAGATTGTGAGCAGGGGAGGGGCAGAGAGAGAGGGAGAGAGAGAATCCTAAGAGCCTGACAGTTCGAGGGGCTCGAACTCACAAATGTGGGATCATGACCTGAGCCAAGATCAAGAGTTGGACAGTTAACTGACTGAGCCACCCAGGTGCCCCAATTGTTAACTAGTTTTCATGCTGCATAGTCTCTATTATAAGACTTCATAGGTGGTATTTTGGCACAGACATGCAGCTTTTGGAATGATGCTTTGCAGAGAGGGGTGTTTTTTTTAAGTGGTCTTTTCATAATTTTTGTTTCTGCCTTTTAGTTTACTTTAATTCAAGAGGCTTTAGCTATAATTTGTTCATAAAAAGTGTAGGTATAGCAATCTGTTTCAGTGGGAAAAGAATAGCTCTCGTTCTCTGGACCTGGTTTCAGTTCCTGGTTCTGTTACCTGCTAGCTGTGTGCCCTTAGCCTTAATTTACCCATTTATACTATGGAGATAATATCATCTTAAAATTTGTTATGGAAATTAGAGATAACATTTATACAACTCCCTGACATAAAGCCTTCCATGTAGCAGTATCCAACAGTCAGTATCTGTTGAATATCAGGCAAGTAGCTTATACTATTATTGTTGTTGTTGTCATTATTGCAGTTGTCACCCAGCCTTTCATTTCAGGAAGTCTATACAACCCATTCTTCTTGAGACCTACTTATTTTGCAATTATCCAAGAATGGAGGGGAGGGACTTCCTGAAATGTCACTTGGGGGTCCAGGTTTGAACTTTGGCCGTGGCTAAGCTGACCTTCTCTGCTGCGACCTTTCCTGCCCTTTGCACAATCCCATTTTTAATTGGCTAGCACCAGCCTCTCCCGTCCTGCTTGCCATTGTCCTCCTTGTCTTTAGTAGCACAGAAGAGGTGTCATCAGTTCAGCCTGTTGTCATTTAACTCAGGGACATATGCTCGTTACATACATGGGGATGCCTCCTTGAAAGTTCTTTGAACAGGTCAGGCTTTCAGCTCCATTGAGTCTCCCACTCCCTTCACTGGAGATTACACTGGAAGTCAGGAGACTTATTTGCAGAGCCTGCATAGGGGACAGAATTCTCCACTGTTAGCCATCTGTAGTGATCTCAGTGCAGCAGACCTTCAGTTAGAGCTGTCCTTAACGTCACTTGGGCCTTCGGGGCAGATTTTGCCTGCAGCTTGTATATGGATATAACCTCAGATGCTAAAATGAAATGGCAGGTTTGGTTGGTAAGACCATTGCTGAGTGAACCTAGTGATACTTGGTCCCTTGAGTCCACTTGCCTCATTGAACAATAAATTATGAAGCCTGCAGCTTTCATGTGTTCAGAAATGTGCAAACATTGTAGGGGAGTTTAGCCTTTAACCTCGTTGAGCTGTTCATTTATATCTCCTAAAGATGTTCATCTCTCATAGAAAAGAATTCCGTCTACCAAACTGATGATTTAACATGTCTGGCTGTAATCCAACATTATCCAAAGAAAATATTCTGTGGTCGTTTCCTATGAGTGAAACTTTCCTCAATTGAGTAAGGAACTATCTTCAGATCCCTTACTGGATTTCTGAGTAATGTGCTTGTGGCATATGTTTACAAAAATAAATAGCATTTGCTTTTCTTTTCCAGCATTCTTATTTTACTGTGCCTGACACCAGAGAACTTCCCAGCATACCTGAAAATGTGAGTACTTGGGGAGAAAAGTTAAGTTTTTCGTCTCGGTTTTTACTTAATTTATTTTATTTTTGTTAATGTTTATTTAATTTTGAGAGAAGGAGAGACAGAGCACAAGTAGGTGAAGGGCAGAGAGAGAGGGAGACGCAGAATCCAAAGCAGACTCCAGGCTCTGAGCTGTCAGCACAGAGCCCGACACAGGGCTCGGACTCACAAACCATGAGATTATGACCTGAGCCAAAGTTGGACACTTAACTGACTGAGCCACCCAGGCGCCCCTACTTAGTTTTAAAATAAAGTAAAAGGATACATTTTCCCATTATAAAAATAATGCATTACAAAAGCAAAGGCAAATAGAGACTATTTGAAAGGAAGAGAAAGTGTAAAGACAAGGAGGGATCATTCCTCATACTTCTCAAAGGTAATCCCCTATTAACATGTTGATGTCTCATTCTATTCTTTTGGGAATGTATGTTTCACATAGTTAAAATCACCTATCGCATATATTTAGATGGTTTTTAGTTTTTCTCTTATAAAGAAAATGCTTCTATATGAAGAACTTTCCTGTAAAGATTTTTTTATTCAGGTAGGTTTACTCAAGTACAATTTTACTATGGTTCTATATTCGCTTTTAAGAGAGTAAAAGAAAATATTTGTGGGTATGAGTGTGAGGCCCCTCCAGTCCCACCTCTTAAAGAGTTTGGAGCAGTGAACTTGAGTCTGAGGGAGCAGAGGTTAATGTTTGCCCTCTGAACAAGATGAATTATGTATCTAGCCTTAAGACATATTTCCAAAATGTTTTACTTTGATTATAAATAGTACTATGTAGGGGCACCTGGGTGCCTCAGTCGTTTGGGTGTCTGACTCTTAATTTTGGCTTAGGTTGTGGTCTCATGGTTCATGGGATCGAGCCCTGCACCAGGTTCCACATTGGAACCTGCCTGGAATTCATTCATTCATTCATTCATTCATTCATTCATTCATTCTCTCTCTCTCAAAATAAATAAATACATAAACACATAAATAAATAAACATTTAAAAATAAATAAATAATACTATGTTGAATTAAATATAGATTCACCACCATGTAGGCACTTGATTACTTTTTTAAAATTGTATCAAAATATATGTAATATCTAATTTACCATTTTAACCATCTTTGTGTATACATTTCATTAGTGTATATATATTCACATCGTTGTGCAGTCATCATCAGCATTCATCTCCAAGACTTTTTCATCTTTCCCAACTGAAACTGTGTACCCATTAAAAATCAACTCCCCATTTACCCTCTCCTCTCATCCCCTGGCAACCACTATTTTTTCTGTCTGTCTGTCTGTCTGTCTGTCTCTCTCTCTCTCTATGAATTTGATTAGGTATCTCCTTTAAGTAGAACCATAGAATATTTGTCCTTTTGTGTTTTACTTATTTCATTTAGTATCACGCCTTTGTGGTTCATCCATGTTGTAGCATGTATCAGAACTTCCTTCTTTAAGACTGAGTAGTATTCCACTGTAGGCATAACAGCCCTCTCCATTTTGTTTATCCATTGATGGACACTTGAGTTGTTTCTACATTTTGGCCATTGTGAATAATGCTGCTGTGAACATTGGTGTACAGATGTCTAGATGTTTAAGTCCCTGCTTTTCATTCTTTTGGGTATATATTTGATTATTAAAGTACTGGAATAAGTGGTATATTTCTTTATAACTACTTCAGATGCACAGAAAGGAAATTCTTTTAAATGTTTGTAAAACAGATAAATTATAAGTGTCAAGTAACCATGCTTTATTAATGAAGTTATTAGACTGTAGAATTGTCCTTAGGTAAACATCTTAGTCAGTTGGGACTATCAAATATATCCATAAAATTTATTATCCATATGATCAGGCTCTGGTGTAAAACACTGTTTTCTTTTTGTTTGACATTAAGTAGTAAAAAGTTTGGACTGTCATTCCCATTTCAGCAACAATAGCTAATATTACTGGGTACTACTGCCTGTCAAATGATGTATTCAGTGATTACCTGCATTTTTTCATTTACCACTCTTAATAAGCTTAGTTGCTAACTATCATAATTATTATTTTATATATGGAAACAGAGGCCCTGAGAATTTAAGTAACATGTTCAAGATTCTACAGCCAAGAAGTAGTAGGATTAGAGTTCAAACATTGGTCTTTCTGATTCTAGAGATGAGCCTTCATATGCTATGCTACACTTCAAGCTCACAATTTTACCTTTCACTTCTCAAAAAATTCCATGGAAATGACAAAAGAACTATAAAATATAGTTCCAGAGGGAGCTGCCATGCACCAGAAAATTTCAGGAATTTCCACAACATAAAGGAGATGATTATGGATACTTAGCAGTCAGTAAGTAGACAATGGAAGAACCCAAAAAAGAACTAGAAAAATCCTGTGGAAGAGAAGAAGCAGGGTCTTACTGTGGACAAATAGCAAAAGGCTGTTTGTCGCAGGATTATTTTCAAATGCTATGAAACATTTATAAAAATTGATTATGTCCCAGATCACACTGAAAACTTTTAAAGAGAGAAACTCAAAGTCTTACAGGCCACTCTCTTTTATGGCAATGCATACGACTAGAAATTAATGATAAATAAAAATTTAAAAATAATCATCTACTTGAAATAGTGACTGGGTGAAAGAGGATGAAACATTAAAGTTGTGTATTATTTAGATATTAATGGTAACAACACAAACAACAAAAAGCCAACGGATGCAGCTAAAACTACCCTCAGGGGGAAACTGATAGCTTCTAATGCTTTATTATAAATGAGAAACTTAGAAAGTAATGAACTTGGCTTTTAGCTCAAAAAGCTGGAAAATGAATAGCAATAAAAAAGCCAAAGTAGAAAAATGAATTACGGTGTAGGTAAAAAATTTTGTTAAAGTAGAATTGAAAAATAAGACTTTTTAAAAACTGAATTTTTGAAAAGAAAACTAAAGTAAAATTAAAATTATGCAATAAATTTGGAACAGGCAGTAGAAAATTTTCTAGAAAAATATAAGTGATTGAAGTCAACCTAAGAAACAGGAAATATGAATATAGAACCAGAACTTGAAAAGATTAATGAAGATTTTTTGGCCATCTCTACACCCTGCTGTTACAAATGTGCCAGCTTTAGGTGGTTGTATAGGCTTGTTAAGGAGCAGATATTATGTAAACTGTTCCAAATCATAGGAAAGGTATGTACGTATATGTATTATACAAAAGCAAAAGAAAAAATCACTTGTAATCCCATATCTCAGAGAAAGTCACGTTCCAAATTTTTCTTCCCTTCCTCTTTACAATAGTACCAGTTTTCACACTATGCAGCCTAGAGCCCCAAGGTTGCTATAGGACCCTGGATGGCTGGGGGGAGATAGGTGTCTGGCTGGCCAGAGCACAGGTCACTGCTCCTGCTTTATTCATAGCAAGTTTATTTCTAGCCACTTAAGTTGGGAATTAGATAATACTTTGAGATAAAAGTGTCCTCTTGATTAAAAAAAAAATAGTTTTAGAAGCTACGTTTTAAAAAACATAGTGGGGAGGGGTACCTGGGTGGCTTAGTCGGCTAAGCGTCCGACTTTGGCTCAGGTCATTATCTTACAGTTCTTGAGTTCAAGTTCCGCGTTAGGCTCTGGCTGACAGCTCAGGGCCTGGAGCCTGCTTCAATTCTGTCTCTCTCTCTCTCTCTCTCTCTCTCTCTCTCTCTCTCTCAAAAATAAATGTACATTAAAAAAAAATAAACACAGTGGGGATCATACCAAATATATACCTTTATGTCAACTTTTTTTTTATGACAGTGTATTATGGACATCTACCCTTGTCATTAAAATTTGTTATAGAATATCTTTGTTATAAAAAACATTGAACAAGTAAGAAGTACATATAGAAAATGAATTACCGTTGTCCGTCCCCTACCCCTAGTCCCATTCTCCCTCAAGTTTGTATGTCCTTCCAGACCTTTTAGGCCTTTCTCTATGTATGTGCAGTGTCTGTCGTATGTGTGAGTACCTGGGTGTGTTGTAGACATTTTTTTAAGACATAAATGTGATACTATTCATATTGTTTTACAACTCACTTTTTTTAGTTTAGTGTATTCTAAAACCTGTTTATATTTACTTCATCCTTTTTTAATGATTTTTTAATTTAATGGTATTACTATTCTTATGAAAATTATGCCTATTAATGCCTTAAAAAATCATATAGTACCACATAATTGTTGATGAAAATTTCAAATTCTCCTTACTTTCCACTTTTCAGAGGCAGCTACTTTCAAGTTTTTAGCAATTGCAGTATTTCTGTCCGTGTTTTAAACCAATGTGTATATATGGCTACCTCTTAATTTTTCTGTCTCAGATATCACCTGTTAATTTTCTTATGGAAATTGAGAGTTTAGGTCTTTTACCATCTCTGAGCCCCTCTCTCCCCAGAAAAAAAAACTTTTTATCACTTGCATGTTTTCCCTCCCCCATTTTTCCTCTATCTTCAGGAAAAATTTTAAATCCATAATGTTTATAAATAAGCATGCGGAAGGAGACATTCGATTATGATTGCGTTTCCTTTCTTGTACAACTTTTTGTCAATTAAGAGTTTCTGGATTTCACATCTTCCTGTTTATTTTATTCCCTTCTGGTGAAACATTCTCCAGTAGTTTCCTCAGAAAGTATTATGTTGGGGGCAACATTTTGAAACTTTCCATCACTGAGAATGATTATCCTACTCCGGAATGAGTTGGAAGTTTGCCTTCAGAATTTTGAAGATGGAACTGTGTTGACTTCTAGTTTTCCTGTTAAAACTTGGAAGTTGTAAGCCTTTCTGATTCCTGATTTATTTTTTAGGATCCTTTATTTGTCTCTGGTATTCTGAAATTGTACAACGATTTGCTTTGCTCTGGCTCATTTTCATCTGCTGTGCTGGGCACTTGGTGGGTTCATTCAGTCTAGAAACTCATGTCCTTTAGAGCTGGGAAGTGTTGTCACATTATTTCTTTGAAAAAATTGTTCTTTATATTTCTCTTTTCTCTGGGGCCTCTATGGTAGGATGTTCAACTTTGGTGTTGATCCTCTAATTTTCTTTTCTGTTTTCTGTCATTCCCTTTTAGTTTTCCTTTTCCTTTTTCCAATGAGTCTTTCTTCCCTGATGAATTTCTTCTGCTGTCATTGTTGATATCATGAAGAATTGATTATAAAGTTTCAAGTTCAATGCTTGGTCTAAGAGAGATACGGCTTTTGATGGTCCTTTTCTTTCCCTTCTTATTGAAGAGTCTTTTGTTTCTGTTCAATAACTTGTTGTTTAATGGCATCTTGTTTTAGGAGTGCAATATTTTTTTTCTCGTCTGAGACTATTGTGTATAGATTTAAAAAATTGTTCTTCTTGCATGTTTTTTCTTCAATGTTTTCTCTCTTCTGTTTCGTTCTATATCTTTGATTGTAGAGGCTTTCTTCAAGTGGCTGTCCAGCCCTGTTTAGACTGAGGCACTAAAAAGCTAAGTGGAAGGTCTGTGTTCATGAATGGGGCTTGTTACCTGGGGCCTTTATTGTAGATGATGGATCAGAGGTCTGGTTACTTAGGGGGTCTATGGGGGAGCTCTCAAATGTCAGTATCAAAATCTTTTCTTTAGATCTAGTAAGTTTTGTTTGTGTCTGTGAGCATAAGCTTCACCTACCAGCATTCTGGAAGCTGAGGAGGGTGGTGAGTTATGGGATATCAACATTTAGGATGTGTTCTTTAAGTCCCCCTCCCATTTTTTATTTAGTGCTTTATCCTCTGTCCTTAACTATACCTGGTGTCCCCAAGATTTTCTGGTTCAGTGCCTCCAGAAAGGTTCAGTGCCTTTCTGCTGGAGGGGTGTCAGAGTGAGCCTCTTGAGAGAGAAGAATCTTATTTTCACTGGCACCCTTTTTCCAACCTTCAGAGGTTCTGGATGTCTCTGATTCCTGAGCCTTTTTGGAGTTCTGTGGCCTGAATTGGGCTTGAGCTTGCGCCCTGTCCCTCTGTCCCAGCTTTCGTGTTCAGCCCTTTGTCAGCTTCCAAGTCACCCTCCATGAGTTTTTCAACCTCAGTTGGTGCTGTGATTGGTGTTGTGGGCACGTTGGGCCAGATAATTCTTTCTTCTGTGGGATGGTCTTGTGTGTTGTGGGGTGTTAGCAGCATTCCTGAGATCATGTAGTGATATGATGGTAGCACACACCTCTCCAGCTGTGACAGCTGAAATGTCTCCAGACATTGCCACATGTCTCTTGGGATGAATGACCCAGCCTGAGAACCGTTTCTTTAGTAACATCTGCTTTCTGGCTTCTAAAAATTTGACCTCTCTCTTCCAGTAATGTCTTTTCTCTTGTTCTTTGGGGTTTACGTCTTTTAAAATTCTTTCACTGTGACTTTTCCTGGGGGTTATTGGGGAGGGATGGTATCAGAAAGTAAAGACAAATATGTGTGTTTAGTCTGCCATATTTTACTGGAAGTCCCTCTAGTGTTTTAACTGTACCTCTCCTACTAATAGACGTTTAGATGGTCTCTAATGTCTTGCTATTATAAATAATGTTATAACAATTATTGCCTAAGTGAGGTTCATTATTTTAGTTTTTTTTTAATTTTAAGGACTGAGAATTCCTTAAGAACTTAAATTTAAGGTACTTGAAAGTTCTGATAATTTCTTAATTTTCAAAACTGCTGTAACTAAGGTTAGAAATAGGTTAGGAGGAAAAAACAAACCTGTCTTCTTCATAGCCTCAGCTCCAATTCCTGTCTGCACTGCCCCCACCATTAAAAAAAATTTTTTTTTTTTTTTTTGCATTCCCTCTGCTGGTTTTGCCACTAATGAACCAATTCCCTGTGTATGACCCATTGTCCCCTAAATCCTCCTTTGCAAATCGGTAAAAGGCTGGCCTTGTTTGTTTCTAAGCGGGAATAATAAAAACAATCTGCCAGACTCCTAACATACATGGTTCCATTTAAGTCCTTACAGCTCCTCTGTGAGAGGTAGACGTGAGCCCCATTTTATATGTAGGGACCCGGGGCTCACAGACCTGAGGTTACCAGCCCAAGGTCTGTACCTAAGTGGGGTGTAGTGACTGAGGTTGGTAAGGAAACCAAGCATTTTGTTTTCATTACGCCAGCCTGCCTCCCTGCAGTTGGCTTTTGATATTCATGAGGAAAGAGAAAAAAGTTATTTTTCATGTCTCAAATATGAAGTGAAGCAGGAACGCTTTTCCTCTAAGGAGAATCTGAACTTTTGTAGGACCAATTTGTGTGATTTTTGACATAGAGTCAGTACTGAGCTCTAGCCATGTTGAAATTTGCATTTTAATCTCTTGGTGATTTTTCAAGGATTAATTTAAAATGACTAAATTGGTGCATTGCAGATTGAAACAAGCAGTAACCACGGGGTTGTTAATATGACATAGTCTGCGGTAGTGGAAGGAACATGAGTTGTGGACACAGCCAGACACTGGGCTCCACCACTTGGGGACCTTGGACTACTTACATATATTCTCAGAGCCTCAGTGTCCTTATGTAATTTAAAAAAAAAAAAAAAATGGGAGGAACAAATGAAGCATTGAATGTAAAGTTCCAAGTTCAATGCTTGGTGCAAGAGAGATACAGCTTTTGATGGTCCTTTTCTTTCCCTTCTTCTCTTTGCTTTCCTACAATCCTAGTCTTAACCTCTTTTGAGGTCTGTGTTGTGGCTACGGGCTAGGGCACATTACTTCTGGGGGCTTGTCTTTCTCTGGGTTTTTGCTAACATTCTGGGTTGTGAAGATCATTTCCTTTCATGGAGTGTGTGTCTGACCACACAAGTCTCTTAGCAGCTTCCACTGACACCGTAATTTTTGAAGCTTAGAAATGGTGCCAGGAATGAAGTCCAGGACTCCAGTGCCTACCACATGGGGGCTTCTGTAAACATTTATTGACTATCTCCTCTAAGGGGCATACTGAACTTAAGAGAATAAGCAAAGAAAAGGATGGAAGGACTTTGGCACATGGAACTTAATTCTGCCGCCAGAGAATCCTGTTGCTCTGGACAGCTTCAGAGAACGGTTAATGTAAGAAAGAGATAACACCTACCATGGATCAGTTCAGGCAGTATTTGTTATGTCATGGGATCTTCACAGCAGCTTGTGGTATGGTTGCTCTCCCTGCTCTGAAGAAGAAATGAAGCCCAGAGACCTGAAGTAACTTGCCCCTAGTCAGCCGGCCAATAAATGCTAAAACCGGGCATCACACGCAGGTCAATCTGATCCCAGTGCTGAGATGCTGCTGAGCCCTGGGCCTTAGGCTCCATGGCTTCCTACGCCCTTCTAAGAAATTGCTCATCAGCAGTTTCAGTTCTGTCATTAATTTTGTGAACATGTTTAATGTCATTTCTCCTTCCAGAATGAGAGGGATTAGTATTTTTTCGTCGCTGCATCTCTGTAATTAGCACTTTACCTAGAACATAGTAGATTGTCAATATATATTTATAGAATGACTGAATGGTTGGCTGGCTGGCTGAGTGAATGAGTGAGCAATGCAGCCACCCCGCGGAAAAGGGAAAATAACAATTCTTCTCACTTGGCTTTTGGGTCAGTGTGTCTGCAAGACATTAATGAAAAGCAAACATAGAAAATTCTTTCCACTTTTAGATCGCTATTGAAGTTAATTCTCATTAATCCTGCAATTTCTGCATCGAAATATTTTCTTCCTTTTCACTGAAAAAGCATCACTAGGTAATTGTTCATCAGGGTTTTTCTCCATCAAGATAACACATGTAGGAGTGAATTTTATACAGGCAATAGTCAAATGAGCATACATCTTTATAAATTTTAAACAATTGACCTGCACTAAAAAGAAATCCCAGATCAGGAACAATAATAATAGGTATGGGTAGTAATAATAACATTGTAAACTGGCTGTGTAAGGGACTTTTTTTTTTTTAAGCACCCAGGTTTTGAAGTTTACTTTTGATTAATGGATAATCATATAGACCTTCATTTGGGATATTAAACAAACCTGTCTTAATTATCTGGTCAGTGTCATACCAAGTGGTTAATGATGCAGGAAAAGCATTTAGAATGGACAGTTACATATAACATTGCCCAGGCTCCACTTTGTCAAAAGATGTACCATGATATAGAAAAGATTTATGAACTCATCGTGACTTTGAAAAATAAACAAAGTTGAGGTGGTACTAGAAGGCCTATTATCAAGTACTGAGATTGTAGAGAATTCCATTGTTGCTCTTAAGGGTTGTCAGGTAATTGTTTATTCTAATGGTTTTTCCATTCACATAGGAGGGATAAAAGTTGACCTCTGGGTAAACCCTGCCTTCTTTCCTATAATATACTTCTCTGATGTGATTGCTTAAGTGAGTTTGTGGAATTCTTAGATTATTTTAGAATGCAAATTTATAATTCCCTTTTAAGAATCCCACACAACTAAAGTAACCTAAATTCTTAAAAAAAAAAAAATCAATTGAGGATTCTAAAGGTTTACGTTATGGGAAAATAATCTGAGCAAGAGTTATTTCAGGAAATAAGACCCACTGGCAAAACCAAGCCTCTTGCCTTAGAAGCCTCCTCCAGACACAGTACAGTAAGTCTTTATCATGTGTACTGTGTATGAAGCTGAAAGTCACAAAGACTAATAAAATGACAGACCGTGGGGCGGATTAGCATCTGTTTCGAAGGCTCCAAGGAGTACCCAGCTTAGAGTCGGTTCTTTGGTTTGGGGATTATCTCATTTCCCCAAGGTATTGAACCTAAGACGCTTTTTCTCTAAGCCCCACTATATCCCCTCCCATCCTTGGCCCATCCCCCCAAACCCCCACCTGCTTCCTAACCCCGGGCGTGGATCACAGTGAGCCTGAAGTCCCCAGCCACCTGGATCGGCACAGGAGCCAGCAGGGATGGCTAGAAGTAAGCAGCTATTATGGGGCTTCTCCTGGGGGAAATGAGGTTTGTCAGGTGCCTTCCCCTCCTCTTTGTCTGGATTTAGAGCCACAGAGGGTTAGAGCTGGAAGGGACCTTTACCGTCATTTCTTTGTAGAGATGAGAAACGGGAGCTTGGAGAGGCTAAGGAGCTTGTGCAGCACACGCCTTTTCCGAAACTCAACTTCAAGGCTGTTTTGGCCCTGTTGACTAGAAACCTTCCTTGGACCTGAGCCCTTCCCAGCCCAAGTAGTGGTCAGCTTCGTATCCCTGCTACCCAGCCCTACAGAGTAAGCCCATAATGCATGCTAGGCAGATAGGAGAATGCTCACAAGGCACATCATTGATATGTAACTGAAATAATGCTTGAGCTCTATGAATGGAAACAGAATGTCCTTAAACCTAAAAACGTACTGGCACTGAGAAAACTGAACCCTTCTGAGTCTGGACACTGGAAATAGTTCCTCTAAGCAAGATTTTCCTTCCCAGTAGGTGAGTCACACAGAGAATTCATTGTCAGGGAATAAAGGGAATGGTGATTTAGACTTAGCCTTGGTGGCATTATAATCCAGGACACTAGGCCCAAGACCAGGTGAGCGGCAACACCTTGCTTGACAGGATTGATGGTTCTTTACAAGGAGGACTGATCCCACATTAAGTGAGTGGACTCTCCCTCTAAAAAACCGGGCAAGTGGACAAGTGTGGTACTCCGTAACCTGGAAGTCCTGAGCGTTGTCTGAGATTCTTCCTCCCCCCTCCACTTCTCAGGTCTAATTCATTATCAAGTCCTGTGATTCCACTTTACAGAGATCTGTCGCATCCATATCCAAAGCTTTCATCTCAATAGTTTTTTTGCTGTAGTCATTCATTCTGGGAATATGGCGCCAGCCTGTTAACTGATTGTGCTGCCTCCTGCTTGCCCTCTCCTGTGCGTCCTCCATAGGACCTCCAGGAAGATCTTTCCGAAACACATATGTGATTATATCATGATCCTTCAGCAACTCCCTCTGACCCACAAGGGAAGTCTAGGCTCTCACAGAATCTGCACCCAGTTCCCCTGCCCCAGCATGTCCCCTGCTCTAAACCCTGCTCTTCATTTTACTGAACTGCTAAGAGCTCCTCTCTCCTCCTTGCCTCTGTCTCTGCCTGGAATACGCTTCTTCCTGTGTCCACTGAGTGAACCGTTGGTGGGAGGCCCAGACCTAATATCTTCTCCTCTGTCAAGCCTTCCTCCCGTATCGGTCCAGCAAAGTTGAATCTGCCCTTCTCAGGCAGCCCTGGAGTGTGTGCGGCCTGGACCACAGTACTTTGCACACCATACTGATGCCATTGCCATCCCCAGGCTAAATTCCTGGGAAATGGGGATCATCTTTCCTTTAATCTCTGCAGGCCCAGCTCCCAGGTTGGTACTAAACACATAGTAGGAGTTAAGTACGTTTGTTGATTGGCTGGTTACAGGAGACAGAAATGGGAGGTTGAAGATTTAGTCCCACTGAAGGAAAGTGCTAGGAGAGTAGTATACCTTGTGTCCTTTATAAATATAAGCTCACGGTATATTCTGGCTGCAGTCTTGACCTAGGACAACTTGCTATGGAAGTCGTCTCTTCTCGTTATTCCCTACACTCTTGTCTTACCCATCAGACATACATGATTGAGCTGGCTGTGAAATAAACACCTGCTTCTGCATGCAGCCCCTCCCCCATTACCTGATGAACAAACCACCTATTTCTTTACACTTTTAATAAATAGAGCCACACACACCTTAAACAAGTCCCAATCCCACCCCCCTGCCATTTTATCTGACTTTGTGAGTTGCTAGTGTCAATTTTGTTTTCCATGAGCCCTTCACCATTGATCACTTCATCCAACTCAGACCCAGGTTTTCTGACGTCAATGCTGTGTTCTTCCTAATATACCACCTTGTCTGTCTTCCAGGCTGGTGTGTTCCTCTTAGTCCAGCTAAGGAGTCTTAGTCACTGCTTTCTCTACTTATTGATTCTTTCATCAAACTGCTAGGTGATGGGATATGTCATTATACCCAGAGGGACCTCAGTGAAGTGACAGAAACCTACTTGTAACTGAGTGGTTATAAGATAGAGACCAATCACCATGCCTGCTCAAAGTGGAGGAGCTTGACAAATGAGGAATCTAGGAAGACTTCCAGGGGGAGGTGACATCTCAGCTGGGTCTTGGAAAGTAAATGGGTGTCCTCAAGGAGGAGAAGAGCATTCTAGGAGGAGGAAACAACAGAAGTAAAGACCTGAGGGTAAGAAAAGGCATGGCAGGTTTGAGAAATTGGGGATTGGTGGGGCTTAAGCCATTGGATCCTTTAAGGCACAAGGGAGAAAACCCCTTTCTCCAAGGGGTGTTCTTCAGAGATGAAGCATGGTGGAAACTGTAAATGTTCCCTGCAGCTGCTCCCAAGGCCTGCTGTGCCCCACAGGTGCTCCCATGGCCTGCTCTGCCCCACAGGTGCTCCCAAGGCTGAGTGAAGTTCCCGGGGCTGTCGCCACTCCCACCCACTCCCACCCGCCTGGGCGGGTGGCTTCCCAGAAGGAAAGAGGCAGGGGAGGAAGCAGATAAGAAAGACAGCTTCTGTTTAGACACAAATATCTTGGTAATCAGCACAGATGGGATGAGAAATACCAAAAAAAGTACATGACAGTTTAGAGAGAATTTGGCTAAATGTTACATATTTTTAACATACCTGTGTAGAGTTTTTGGAACAAGCACCTGAATCCCTCTGAACCCGATTGGGCCTGGGGGTTATGCCTCAACCAAGTGGTGTTTTTATTTCAGAAATGTTTCCTTCCCCATCCACAAAAGTATCCTTATGATTTTTTTTTTTCTCCCACCAAAATAAGGTGCAGGATTTGTCTCTGACGCTGTGTCTCCTTATTTGGACGGCAAGCTGTGTAACATATTTCTACCCAGCGTGAAGCTTCTTGGCAGACTCTTGAGGCCACGTTTTGGTGGCTTCAGAGTTATCTTTGGATCTGTCAAAAGTGCTAATGGGCTTTCTGGCCTTCTTTAAGCTCCTCATTTCTATTTTCTTTTTACTTCCATCCTCTCCTAAAAGAAAAATTTATGTAATTCATCAGCAGTTAAGCATTTTACTGAAATGCTCAGCTGAGGGCCTTGTATTTTTGTTTGCGAGAATAGCTCTGCCATGTCACGGTCTTCAGAACAAACCCCACCCTGACATCATCAGCTCAGCACTCCTCAGTCCACCGGGCAAGAGATGCACTTGTTGACTCATTGAGACTGCCTTTCTTGTTTTTGTTTTTCAAGTTTGTTAAGAGGCAAGTCGGCGTGGTGGTTAGAGCAAGGGTTTCAGATTCAGGAGACCTGGTTTTGAAACTGGGCTCTGCCTTTTCTAGCTGGGTGACCTTTGCAGACTACTTACCCCTCCTGAGCCTCAGTTTCTACATCTGTAAAATGGAAATGAAACTGCCTTTTTCAGCGTTGTTGAGAAAGATTAGAGAGAACACAGGTAAAGTACCTGTTGTCCAGCACATAAGGATTACTCAGTAAATGGGATAACAGTTCTTAACAGCAGTGTTTCTCTTTCAGCAGGCATACTTTGATCCTGCTCTGTTCCTGTGCTGTGCTCTCTTTCCTGAATACAACTTTTACCTACAATTTTTGGTGATATAAACGATGAGCACAGGCTTAGAGACAAACTCACCCAAGACTGAATATGTACATAGTGTGTAACCTTGGTCATATTACTTCATTTTCTCTGTTGCCTCTGTTTTCTTATCTGTATGTAGAGACGATAATACCTGTTCAAGGAGTGGTTTCAAGATCAAATGAAATAACGTATGTAAAGCTGTGTGTATTGTAGATGTTTAAAAATGTTTAAGTGGGTCAATGTAACGTAAGGGAAAATATATGGGCTCTGTAGTTGGATCTGAGTCCAAATTCTGACTCTACCAGCTACTGAATCTCTCTCAGACGTACTTTATATATTGGGGGAGAAATGCCTCATTGGAGTTTTGTGGAAAGTGCGTAAGATCACACATACAAAGTGTCTGCTATAGTACCTGGTACTTGGTAGGTAGTCAGTATATGGAACTGTTAATTCACTCACTATAAAGGTCACTGGTTAACCTGGTATTCCAATCAAACAACAATAAATCATAAGATAAGTGCCCATTCTTTTTCCCAACCCGTAATATTGTTGAAAAGCACTTTATGCTATTTTGCATGGAAAATCCACCTGGTTTTCTTGAATTTATGGGCTATGGCTCTTTCATCATTATACATTGCAACCCCTTGGCAGTAGTGTTACCTCCCTGACCCCCTTCATTTTCAGAGGATTATATTGTGTGGCATTGAAAACCTGTAACATTGAGGAAATTAACATATTCATGTATATTATTAAGGTCAGGTGGGTATAGAAAGGATTGCAGAAATGAAACACATTGTATTTTTTCTGAAACCTAAAGAGGGCCAATCTAGAGTACTAATTAAAGAAATGAAGTCCCGGCTACAGACAAAAGCTGGTTAAAACACTGCTTTGTCACCACTTGCTGCTTGTCTGCAATTTTTTTTGCCTTTTGAGTGAAATACCTGGAAATTGTAAATCTTCAAAATTGCTCCAATTCCTGCCGAGTCCTTTCAGAGAGTGTAAACTGTGGAGGAGGGGGACGCCAGCAGTGATGACAAGAGAGGAGCGTGCCCAGCCTTTGCGGGTGGGATCTGTTGGACGGAAATGGGCTCTGTGCCAAAAGCATTTTGGTCCTTGGGTACTTTCTCTTGACTACGCGTATGGTGCAGTGCATTGGGAAAGTCTTAGGATCTGGGGTCAGAAGATCGGAGCTGCAGTCCTGTCTTTATTGCTCATGAGACTCTTTGATCTTGGCATCCCTCTCTGAGCCTCGGTTTCCTCATTTGTAAGATTGCAGACTTCCTGTCCTGCTCACCCTTTGGAACTGATAAGAAAAGCAACACAGTGCTGCCTGTGACCTCACTTAAACTGTAGTCACCACACACAAGTGCTTCATCTCTAAAGTCTCTTCCAACTTTGCATTTCATGATTTTACACACAGTGGGATTCAGCCTCCCAGGTGGAAAGAATAGGACAGGGGCAGAGGAGAGTATACTTTCTGATGATTTTTTGCTTCACATGCTTTTTTAGATACCGCCTGTAACAAGAGCAAACAAAATAAGCTACGATCTCCCCTTCTTGTTTCTCCTAGAGAAATCTGACAGAATATTTTGTGGCTGTGGATGTAAACAACATGTTACATCTGTATGCCAGTATGCTGTATGAACGCCGGATTCTCATCATCTGCAGCAAACTCAGCACTGTGAGTAGACTCATGAGATGGGCTTTTTAATTGCTGTAATTGAAAGATGGATCAGAAAGATTAAAGACAATTTTAGAAGAAAATCAGCCACAATCCCCTCAACATGTCATTTTCATTAATTATTCATGTTTCTTTACAGTGCATGTTTCATTTATTCTTATAGCTTCACAATCAGTTATAAATAGTCTTCCATTTGGTCGTGTCATGAACACTTTGCATATTTTCACATAAGCTTCCGTCATTGTCATTCTCTTTACATGTCTGCATCATATTCCATTGTATTGATGTGTCATCATTCCCTAGATCTTTCTTCTCTCGATGGCCATTTAGGTTGTTCATAGTTTAATCCTTTAGTAGATAATACTGCAGTGAACATCTTGTGGCTGCTTTGGACGGATGCAGTTCGTATTTGAATGAGTTAGACCATCAGGTCAAAGCACTTGATGAACACTGTGACTTAGGGACTGCCAGACCACTTGCCAAACAGGCTGTATTTGTTTATAGTGAATGTTGCCAGCTGTATATGAGTTACCATTTCTGCTGCAGCCTTGCCAGAATTGTGTGTGTGTTCATGCATTTGTGTGTTAATTTTGCTAATAAAATAGGTATAAAATGGTATTGCAGGTTTGCTTTATTTCTCTTTGGTTACAGGTTACTGGATATTTTCCATGGGTTTGTTTTCTGTTTATATTTTGTTAATGTCTTTTCCCATTTACCTTATAGGACTCTTGTTTTTTGTTTTTTAGTAAATTGGAATGAGGTCTTTTATATTGTAATAGCTTTTGCTATATGTATAATATAAACATTTTTTCATATTTTTATTTTAGTTTTTTGTTTTTAACTTGCCAAGTATAGGAGTTTGTATCATTCCCTATATTTCATAAGGAAAATTCTCAAAGACAGAAAGTAGAAATCATTTTACAGTAAACACCCATAGAATTCAATCTAGGTTTTTCCATTAACACTTGACTGTGCTTGTTTTGGCACATATTTATTTACCTGCCCATCCCACATGCTATCCATCAATCCATCATATTTTATGACGCATTTTAAAGTAAATCGCAGACATCAGTATACATCCGCCTAAATAATTGAGCATGTTTATTATTAACTGAAGTTCAATATCTCTTTATAGTATTATTTTTCTTTTGAGGTTAAACTTACATACAGAAATTGACTGGGAGTGGAATGCCTAACAGGTACCTCTCTGTTAGAGAGGGTAGAAAGACCTTCTTATAGTGAGAGTTTCCCTAATGAAGGGTCTATGGATAAAATCAGTTGAGTGTTTACATATTACTATAAGGCACCTAATAATGAAAACTTTGTGAGGCTATTAGAGTTTTCTTTATGATTTTCATCATAACTTCATTATTTTATTATTTCTTTGGTGTTGTTTGCTTGTCAAGAACTCACAGTTTTTTCATTGTGCCAGGCTCATAGCATATGCTTGGTGAGAAAAGCATGGCCCTTGCCCTCAAGGGGAAAACATCCCAGAGGAGACCTCTTGCTTTGTTTTGCATTTTATTTTAAAGTAGGAGTGCAGTTAATAATCTTAGGACCTGAACACCCAGACTGAGTTTCAGAACTAGAGGATTGCCGCTGTGTCTTTATGAGGCCAATGAGAATAAAAGTACGGTCAGGGAGCACCTGGCTGGGTCAGTCGGAGGAGCATGTGACTGTTGCTCTCGGGGTCGTGAGTTCAAGCCCCATGTTGGGTATAGAAATTACTTAAATAAAACTTTGGGAAAAAAATGAAAAAAGAATAGAAGTACAGTTGAAAGAGTCTAGTCCAGGGGTGCCTGTCTGGCTCAGTCGGTTTGGCATCTGATTCTTGATTTCGGCTCAGGTCATGATCTCATGGTTTGTGGGTTCGAGCCCCGCATTGGGCTCTGCATTGGCAGTGCAGACCCTATTCAGGATTCTCTGTCTTCCTCTTTCTATGTCCCTGCCCTGCTCCCTCTCTCAAAAATAAAGAAACATTAGGGGTGGCTGGGTGACTCAGTCGGTTACGTGTCCGACTTCAGCTCAGATCACGATCTCACAGTTCATGGGTTCGAGCCCTGTGCTGACAGCTCAGAGCCTAGAGCCTGCTTTGGATTCTGTGTCTCCCTCTCTCTCTGGCCCTCCCCCCCACTCCGACCACATGCTCTGTCTCTGTCTGTCTCAAAAATAAACAAACACTAAAAATTTTTTTGAAGTGTAGTCCATAACCAGTTACTGTTATATTGGAGTATTAAATTTCAGTAGAACAAAAAGACATCATATTGATTTAATTTAAATTCCCTATAATAAAATTATGATATTTTGAACTCTTAATATGTGCCAGGCACTGTGCTAAGCACTTTGCAATTACTAACTCATTTAATCCTCACTAAAACAGTGTGTGGTAGGTTCCGGTATTGCCTCCTTTTTATAGATAAGGAAGAATGTACCTTCTGTGTGATTTTTTGTTTAGGTAAATATAATAGATTAAACACACAAAACTATTTCTGTTCTTTCCCAAAACTAAAATGAATTCAAGAATAAATCAACAAGCACAAAGAGCAGATGAAGCAGAGATTTTTAAAAATAATAAGAAAATACTATTATCAGTGTTATGCCCGTATTTAAAAACTAAGGTGCAATGGACAGTAAAACATAATTTATCAAAATTGAATCAAGAAAGAAAAATTGAATAGGTCATTTAATTTATAGAAGTTGAGTCAGTATATAATTTCTTTTTTTCTGAAACACTCAGATGGTTTTACAGATATGTTTTGTCAAACATCTCAAGGAACAGATAGATCCCTGCAGTCTTAGACAAACTTCTTGAGAGTCTAGAAAGAAGGAATACACTCCACCTTTTCTTGTGATAATTGTGTAACCTCGACATGCAGCCACACAGGAGATAATACAGGAAAGAAAGTTTATCAGCCAATCTCAGTCATAAACATAATAGTTTTAAAGAAACTGGTAGCAAATGTATGAAAAATATAATTCATAATAACTAAGTTGGGTTTATTCCAGAAATGTAAGGTTGATAATATTAGAAAAGTCTGTTCGTATAGCTTACCACATTAACATATTAAAAGGGAAGATTCATAAGGTCACCAATAGACCGAGAAGCATGGTAAGTTCATGAATAGGAAGACAATGTATTTAAGATGCCATTCCACTCTAAAATGATCTATATAGATTGCATACAGTTCCATTGAAAATCCCATTAGGATTTTACACAGTGCTTGGCAAACTGATTCTAAAATTAATGCAGAAGAGTCCAAGGAAGAGCAAAGACATACTTGAAGAAAAAGAATGGGTCATGGAAACTTGCTTTACCCGCTATCAACATTTTTTGTAGGGCTGTAGTAATTAAGATGCTAGTAATGCACAGGAATACACAAATCGTCTTGACGGAACAGGATCGACATTGCAGAAACAGGCCATGTGTGTGGGGCTCTCGATAGACAACTGAAGTGGCATTGTAAAATCTGAGGGAACGGATGGAGCTTTCAATAATTGATTATCCACATGGGGAAGAAAAGGGAGACGATTTCTATCTTACACTCTCTGCAAAACCGAATCTCAAATGCGTCAAGGACTTAAGTGTGAAAGGCAAAGTTTTAAAACTTCTAGAAGACAAAATAGAATAATATCTGTGATCTTGGAGTAGGGAGAAATTTAACCAAATAATCCAAAATGTACATTGTATAAAGGAAAAGATTAAAATTGGGAAAGTTTGTTCATTAAAAAATATTCAGAGAATGAAAAGATACATCACAAGCTGGAGTTGAGATATTTGCCATATGTAACAACTGACAGAGTATTAATATCTGAAATATGTAAAGAACTACTGCAGTTGAAGAGCAGAAGACAAGTCTATCAATGGAAACATTGGCCAAAAGCACAAATCGGCATTTCACAGAAGAAAATGGCTAATAAAATATGTGGAAAGATGCTCAACTGCCTTAGTAATCATAGACAAGCAAATTAAAATTACAATGATTAAAATACTAGGTTTGCAAAAATGCGATGTCTGATAAAGTCAAGTGTTCTATCGAAATTGCATTGGGGAATTCATGAACTACTCTGAAAAGTATGTGGCACAATTATTTGCATACACTCAAAACTCAGCACTTCCATCCCTGGGTAGAATTGTGTGTGTTTGTGTGTGTGTACGTGTGCATGCATGTGTGTGTGCATACACCTACCTACACACACTCATTGGTCATTTATAGTGGGGTTCATGTACAAGTGTGTTCATAGCAGCATTGGGTCTTTTGCTTTTGTTTTTTAAACCTGGACAGAGGCTGCATGACCACCAACAGAGAACAGATAAATTATGGTATAGTCATACAATGGAGTCCTGTTATCACTGAAAAAGAACTAACCTACCAACATGATTAGGTCTTTAATACAGACTTTTGAGTGAAAGAAGCTACTGAAGAATATACAGTATGGTTTCATTCACATAAAATTCAAGTAAGAGAAATTAAAAGGGATATTACTTAGGGATACATACAAACTGCATGGGGGCAAAAGATATGATAACACAAAATTTAGGTAGCAGTTTCCTCAAAAGGAGTGAAAACAGTATAGTCAGAAAGAGGCATACAAGGGACATCAACAGTATTGTTTTCTGTCTTGAGCTTGGTTAGGGAATCAGCAAACTATTCTGTCAGGCGTCCAATAGTAAATATGGCTTTGTAATCCAAACCGTCTTGTAATTACTGGACTACAACCTTATAGTTTACAATCCGTAAACTAGTGGGAGAGCCTGTGTTCCAGCAAGACTTTATTTACAAAAATAGGCAGGACAGACTTGGCCTTCAGGCTGTAGTTTGCCAACCATGAAGCCAGGGTGCTGGATTTCAGATTCTTAAGTTTGTTTTTTTTTTTAAAGTTGATTATATGGGAGCACCTGAGTGGCTCAGTCGATTAAGCGTCCAACTTTGGCTCAGGTCATGATCTCACAGTTCATGGGTTTGAGCCCTGCGTTGAGCTCTGTGCTGACAGCTGGGAGTCTGGAGCCTGCTTTGGTTTCTGTGTCTCCCTCTCTCTGCCTCTCCCCCACTCTCACTCTGTCTCTCAAAAGCGAATAAACTTAAAAAAAATTTTTTTTACGTTGATTATATGATATACATAATTTTATATGTATATATATTTCAGAATTTTTGAAAAGTTGAAAAAGAAGATACCAAGCCCCTTCATAGTGAAATGTTACAACACAGAGATAGAGACAAAGCAGTTCTTATGCAAAGGTTAAGAATTAAAATTGCATGAGATTTGGCAGGGGCAGTTCTAGAACCCAGAAGATGGTGCAGCAGTATCTGGTGCTTCTCGGGGAAAAATGATTTCTCACCTGAAATTCCGTGTGTGTCTAATGGAAGCCGCTACCATACCTCATCAACCTCCTGAGGTCCCTGTTCCTCCACTCTGCCTTCTCGGTTGTGGATACACCATCAGTTCTCTTGAGGGCCAACCCTCAACTCTGCTGATCCACCTGACTTCATTCAACTGGTATTTTTCATGGCCCCATTTTAAGGCAGTGGGGATACAACAGACAAAAATCCCTGTCCTCACGAAGCTTACGTTCTAGTAGGTAGACCTTCAGTAAACTAAGTTAAATATATAGTACGGTAGCTAATGATTAATACTAAGGAGTATAACAAAATGAAGAAGGAGACTGAATGGGAAGGGTAAGGCATTGCATTTTTAGGTCGATGGTCAAAGAATGCCTTATTCGGAAGGTGATGCTACAGGTTCCTTTTACTACCTTAAGAGAATTCCTCTGACATTGAGCTCCTCTCTGATGTGTCTGTTTGCTTCTCTATTGGCTATTCTTAGGAGCTTGCTGATATGGTGGAATAGCTCCCAAACTTCAAAACAAAACTTCCACATCCCCTTTATCCCATTTTTATTCTCCCTTTTAGAACAAAATTCCTTGAGAGTTACTTCTATTAAGTGTCTAATTCTCCCCCTCCCCTCTCCCCAGTCTGCTGTTAGGATTTAGCCTCATCCTTTCCACTGAAACCACTTTGTTCAGGGCACCGATGACCTCATATCAAGTAAAATTCAAATGAATTAGTGCTTACAGAGTCCTTAGAATGGAGTCTGGCCTATAGTGTGTGTGTGTGTGTGTGTGTGTATAAATATATATATTATACGTATAAATATATATATTTATAAGAAGTTAATAACATCTATAATGCGAAGTAAAATACTGTTTAAAATTAGGAAATCGTTATTTAGAAATAGATAAATACTGTGTTGAATGTGAATACTAGGAATTAAGGTTAAGGACTTTTTTTTGAGCTTTTTGTAGTTTTGTTTTAAGGCTATATACATGTATCACTTTGACTTAAACTTTTTGTTTAAAAACAGTTGATTTTTAAATAACTTCTGAATTTTAATGATTCATAGTAGAAACCTCTTTAGGAAGAAGGGGGTGGTTCTTCTTATATCTCACATGTGGTCAACAGCATCCCGATGTGTAATTTCTCCAGGGATACAGTAGGTGAGCAGACATCAATTTTATCCAAGCCTTTGTACTTCTCCAACTTAAGAATTTAAAGTGTTTTATTTTTTTAAGTTTTATTTACTTAAGTAATCTCTGTGCCCAACGTAGGGCTTGAACTCATGACCCTGAGACCAAGAGTTGCCTGCTGTTCCAGCTGAGCCAGCCAGGTGCCCCTAAAGTTTTCTAACTGTTGCCTTTTATTTCCTTAGTAGTGACTTTTCATTGTCTTTTCAATGACACGGGGAATGCAAAGGTTGTTTTAATAGCCTGAGGTTTCTTCTTCTTTTTTTTTTTTTTTAATGTTTATTTGTTTTTGAGAGAGACACAGAGCATGAGCAGGAGAGGGGTAGAGAGAGGGAGACACAGAATCTGAAGCAGGCTCCAGGCTCTGAGCTGTCAGCACAGAGTCCAACACGGGGCTCGAACTCACAGACCATGAGATCATGACCTGAGTCCAAGTGGGATGCTTAACCAACTGAGCCACCCAGGTGCCCCTCTTGCCTGAGGTTTCTGATGGCCCTCTCTTGATAAACCAAGATGTGGCCTATCATTACCTTGGCAAACCACATTTTTCTCAATTTTGTTTGATAAGATGTAGGCTTGATCCTCCTCAGGACCATCAAGCATCTGAAAGATGAAAAATGTCGAACACTCCAGAGTGCCATTTTCTATATAGACGACTGTGTCAATAGAGATGAACCCAGCAATATTTAGTTCAGAGTCAAGTAATACTCATTTCGGGCTTTTCTTGGTCAATAATGTGATACTCTATATAAGAAAAATGTGAGTTTTTGTTCTCTTTGCTCAGTTAATGCATATTGATTGTTTTCCTTTATAAATGATAAATAGGGAAGGCTTACCTAAATCTTGTTCTCTAATGTAAATACTTCAGTGTGATCTCTTCTGGCACAAAGGCCCCATTTTTCTTCCAGATTTTTATATCTGAATTTAACTCCTGGTGCTTTTTTTTTTATTACTTTTTGTAAGTCTTATGGATAGCAGGTCGGTCTAAGACAAGACCTTTATGGACATGGTGTCCTGTAATTCCAAGAAGAGTCCTGGAAGATCAGTATTATCCCCATTTCACAGAATGGTTCATCCCCTCAGAGAGATGAAGTAAACTGACCAAGGTTAGGTCCTAGGACCTTAGGGCCTTAGGATGCTGTGTGGCTTCAGGAAAGGGAGAAACAGCCAGGAGGATGACACATACAAATGACTCATAGTCCCTTCACAGCGCTTGCCTTGGGGATCAGGTATGTTTATTGGGTGTCACCTCAAACTATTATCAGAACCCTAGCCGTGGGAACTGTCAAAGGAGCCAGAGGCACATTGTTAAAATATCCTCCCACTGAGGGAATTTGAGAATTCTCCTAGAGAGCCAAAGAAATAGTCTGAGCCCAGTCTGAAGGATAAGGTGGCTGATGGAGCTGGTTAATACTGGTTTGGGTAAAAAATAAGTCCCTGATTGTATAGTAATTAGAGGAACTTCTTGTGTAGCTTGTAAATCGTTCCAAGACTGCCAAAGAGGTGTGTTGACCGCATCAGTGGACTAAGTGTGTAGAACGCCCTCATTCAGATTCATACCCCTGTGTTTTATAAGGGAGGTCCCCAGTTCTCCCTCACACCCTGTTAAAATTCTTCTAAGTTAACCTTTTTCAACCACCTACGATGTGCCGGGCATTGTGCTAATCCTGTGTGTGTGTGTTCATTAGTTTTTGCAGCAACCCTAGGAGCTAGTTGGTTGGTTCTCTTCTCCCTTTGCAGATGAGAGTATCTGGCCCTGGGAAGGTTGCAGTGTCTTGTCTAAGATGCTTGTCTCTGCCAGCAGAGATGGGATGGAAACCCATCACCTTTGAATGCACATTCAGAACATTTTATTTCAGATTTTGTAAGCACTTGCTATATGCCCGGCCCCACCCAGCACCAGGGAAAAAGAAGGGCGATACGTGAATTTCTAACTGACGCACTCGCCCATGAGCACTGCTCAGATTGAACCCACTGTGTCTGTGGTTGTTACATTCACCCGTCCCCTAGCCTCACCCCAGCCATGAGCGCGGCCTTGGTGGGTCCCTGGGCGGTATCTTCCCCAATTCACTGTGGCTTCAGGCCTCTATTACTGCAGTTCCTGTCAGCCCCTGGGCATCTTGGCCCTAATCGCTCCTTCTATAATTTAGGGGTAGTGCAAGAAGTTTTGTAAACCGAGAATATCCAGTAAATGATGACAAAGGCATATTTACTTTCTAAAGGAAAGTATTTTATTTGTTTTAATTAATTAATTTGTTTGTTTTATTCAGCGGACTTGTTTTTAATGTTTATTTATTTTTGGGAGAGAGAGAGAGAGAGAGAGAGAGAGAGAACGTGAGCAGGGGAAGGTCAGAGAGGGAGGGAGACACAGAATCCAAAGCAGGCTCCAGGCTCTAAGCTATCAGCACAGAGCCCAGTGCGGGGCTGGAACTCACGAAACGTGAGATCATGACCTGAGCTGAAGTCAGGCGCTTAACCGACTGAGCCACCCAGGCGCCCCTCAGCAGACGTTTTTTAAAACAATTTCTGAGGAAGGAAGCACAGTTGAGTGACAAGACCATCACCTAATTAATTGAGCCTCCACATCTAATTATTTGTGTAGTACTCACAACTATGAAAAGAATGGTTACTTTTCTGATAGTACCTCATTTAGGGGAGAAAAACTGCCAAATGTCTTCTCCCTGTCAGTTTCTTCCTAAGTGTAGTGGTGGAGGACGTGGGTGAGTGATACTGAGTGTCGTAGGTGTGCAGAGACGGGTACCTTCCCAACCTTGCCCCAGTCCCCTCCTACGCACTCCCCGCTAACAGCATCCATTTACCTTGGTGCCGCCTGGTCTCGTCACCTAAGAGGGCCAGTTTGTGCACGAGGCTGTTTTTTCAGACCTGGCTTCATTTTCGCTCCTTTCCTGATGAACTCTACCTGTTCCTGACTATGCATGGGACGGGTACCCGAATGATGTGTGTAAAGCTTTCCTAGCTCTCCTGGCCTAGAAATAACTAATCCTGTTTGCTTATCTGCAGCTCTTGAAGCAGAGAGGAGAGTGGCAGTTTAAGAAGGTTGGAAATACTGGACCGGAGCCAGGCCCTCTCTGCCTGCACACTCCACTCTGCATGTTCCAGCCGTAGGAACAAACTGCATTATTTTGTTTCAAACTGTGCTCAAGGGAAGCCAAGACCTTGTAACTGGAAACTTACCAAACAGAGAATTCTAAGACTAAATTTAGTGTTCTATTTAAAAAATAAAATAAAATCGAACATTTTGTTTGTTCATCTTTTATATGTTAAAAAAAGAGAGATTAACCTAGTTCACACTCACAACCTAAGAAGAGTATTCAAAGAAGTGAGAAGAAAACTAATCCTCTTGGTGAAGAGGGAAATCCTTAACAAAATGTAATGAAGTGGCGTGAAATACAGACTCTGCAGCCAAACTCTCAAACAGCGTAGCCTCTCTAATCTTCATCACATAAAATTTTATTGTGGCTCAGAGAATATTAAAAACTTAGAAAGAAATGAAAGGAACTTCCACTGGCAGGAAGTAGGAGAGAAAAGATTGGTATGTTTTCTTTATGTGGGTTTTTCTCTGGTTTTGAAACGTAAATACAATTACCTGCTTTTTGAACTGTGTTCTTCATTTAATTACGTGTGCATTGGTTTTCTCCTGTTCATGTTGAGCTGTAACTAGAAAGAAGAACCTGGAGATGTTACAGCGGCTACGTAATATAGAATCAACCGTTTAATTTGTGAGACTTGAAAAATTGCTGTGATTCTGGGGCGCCGGGGTGGCTCAGTCGGTTAGGCGTCTGACTTGGCTTCAGGTCATGATCTCACGGCTCTTGAGTTCAAGCCCTGCTTCAGGCTCTGTGCTGACAGCTCAGAGCCTGGAGCCTGCTGGATTCTGTGTCTCCCTCTCTCTCTGCCCCTCCCTGGCTCACGCTCTCTTTTTCAAAAATAAGAAAATATTTAAAAAAAAAAATTGCTGTGATTCAACCAACCCTGGTATCCCTGACTAGTTTTTGCTGTACCTCTCCTGCTTCTGCTCCCATTGCTTTGGTAAGCATCAAGCACCTGCTTTAGACAAGATACAGGATTCAGATTGCTAGTGATTCCCAAATGCTCATCCGTGGGTTATTTGTGTTAAAATGGCCCAGAGTACTCATCTAAAAATTCAGTTTTTTGGCCACCATCTCCAGACATTCTGGTTCGTAAGGTCTAGCATGAAATCACAAAAGTCTATTTTTTTTTTTAACGTTCCTTAAATGATTGATACACAGCCAGATTCGGAAACAGTGAATAGACTGTTCTCTAAGACAAAACCAATATTTTTTCTTTGAATACTGTTATTTTGCCTCATTAGACTAATTTTCATTTTGAGACTGCATAATGGAGGCCGATTAAGTTTGTTTAGAAGATGTGAGTATAGACTAGCACTAAAAAATTCTTTGTTTCCATGTTTCTCTTTAGGAGAGCTTTGATTTTGGCACTAGTGAGTCTAGGATAGGACACAGCTAAGTATAACCTATTTAAGCTGTCAGTAATGTTGGTTGCTGATGCATTCATTCCGCAGTTGTAATTTGGGGTGCGTGTGTATAAAGGAGACCTAGAGAGAGGTGATGTTTCTTTCCAGCCATTGCATTGAGAGCACAGCAGAGAATTTTATTTGTTATTTTAGTGGTGTGGTCAATTTGTGAAATAGTATATTCTTTAGGTTATAGGACTGATTATAGCTTATTTTTTATTATGCCTCTTCGGAACCAAATCTCTACCCCAAAGCACTAATGGGTAATGTATTCAAGTCATTGGTATCTTAATATGCTTGAAAAGCCCTAAATGGCACCCATGTTGGCAGATGTCATATTGATGTTGTTAAAGAAATTTGAGCACCTACCAGGTGCTAAGTCAGCAAGAACAAGGAGTCCTGATTTCCTGCGGTGTCTGTAGGCTGAAAGTGTGGTCACTTTGAGCTAGAGCCTGATGCGATGCGAGATTAGGCTGTGCTGTTGGGTTGCTACAGATCTTATGAAAACTCACATTTTTTCTCTTTTGCTATCTTGATAGCTATGTAGTCTGCCAGCTAGATGATTCAGCCAGCGTGCTGGTGATCTTTTCCCAAGAAAAAGGACAGCAGGGCTGGATGAGAGAGTACCAGACTTCAAATCAGGATGGTGATGTTCAGTTCCTACCTGTGTACTTAATCCTGCCTACCCATCTGGTCTTGGGCCACTTACTTGATTTTTCTGAATCTTTCTGTCCTTTCCTATTAAAAATGCGGATAGTATTGGGGCGCCTGGGTGGCTTATTCAGTTGAGTGTTTAACTCTTGATCTCGGCTCAGGTCATGATCTCATGGTTTGTGGGTTTGAGCCCCACATCAGGCTTTGTGCACTGACCACACGGACAGAGCATTCTCCCTCTCTCCCTGTCTCTGCCCTTGCCCCCACCCTGAGCTCTCTCTGTCTCTCTCAAATAAACTTTAAAGAGATAAAATAAAAATGGGGGCAGTAGTAACACCCACGTTAGGGTTGTTGAAAGAATTCAGTGGTCGTAGATATGAAAGCACGCTGCCCAGTGCTGGCTACATACCGCCCAGTCAGCAGAAGTAAGTGGGCTCCAAAGCGCAGCCAACTCTGATTTGACTTTTAGAAGTAAAGAAGGCTGTAGAGATCCTGGAAGTGTTGTGAGGATTTAATTTGTATAAACGGTAATAGTAGATGTTGAATGAATCTAGGCAACAGAGGATAGTCATGGCAACTCATGAGGTTTTCCATATCTACCCACTTCTCATTAGTCACTTAGTCATTGACTAAATTGTCATTTCTTGTTCAAGTCTCCACAGGCATGACTACATAGAGATTGAGTGGCCTAAAAAGTTGCTGTATTTACTTGACCCAGTGTTACCACATGACCAGGCTCCCAGGGAGAGGTCTAGCAGCTTCCTGTCTGCATCCTACCAGGCTCTGATTTCTCTGTCTCTCTCTGTCTCTCTGTCTCTCTGTCTCTCTCTCTCTGAAGTAGACCTGATTCTTGCCCCAGGCAGAATTAATGATTCCTTCTTCATAGGCTAACACACTTGAACCTCTATCATAGCACCTCTTTCGTAATGCCTTTGTGTTGAAGTTGATTGTTGGCATTTTGATCTTTCTCTCTCTATTTTGAATTGCTTGAGGGCATGGCTTGTACACATAGTGGATTCTCAGTAATTGTCAGATTAATACAGATCCTAGCACAGAGGCAGTTTCCTGTGAGCTAAGAGCACAGGCTCCAGAGCTAGACTCCCTAAGTTCATATCCTAGCTCTGGCACTAGCTCTGTGACCTTGCACAAGCTCCTTAAGTATGTAGTCACCTTAGTTTCCTCATCTGTAAAGTGGGGACACTGCGGCTACCCACCTTACAGTGGTATTATGAAGATGAGATGAGTATATAGAAACACTTAGTACAGTGCTTGGCGGTAGTGAATACAGAGGAAGTGGTCGTGGTGGCTAGAGCATCGCTTCAATCTATCTGAGTTGACTGGTACTTTCTAAGGTTGGATTTGCCTGAAAAAAATGCTACAGGGGCGATTCTCCCCACCCCCTCATGCCTTCATATCTAGTAACTCCCACCACCTGAGGTTTCCTCAGTTTCTTCACGTATGGCTACCTGAGAGATGGGTACTCATGATTCCATGTTCAGTTACACCATCATTCTTTTTTAAAAAATGTGATCCTTTATTAGAGCGTTAGTGTAAATTGGCTAAACATAAATGAAGAGCTTAGGAATATTTTCAAAGAACTGTTAATACCCACTTACCCAAGAATTGAGGCGGCACATTTCTTTTTGAGTGCCAGCTTGGATCCATTGGCAATGGTTGCGTGGTTGGAGGAATCTTCAGGCCGTGGCCTGACTCCGTAGTTACTCATGTCCATCAGGCACAGAATGGAAGACAGCGCCTTGCTGTCCCTGTGTTTAAATGAATTATCAATCCCCATGTAACTTTGCCTTTTTCTCTTTCACTTTCCTCACTCTTGGTGCTAGGGGCCTATTGGCGTAATAGTTTACCATACCATAGCTTCTGCCCCTGCTTTGGAAGCTAGAGCTTTACTCTGGCAGTTTCAGCTGCTTTGCTATTTTGAAGTGTCACATCTTGACACAAAAGTTTATCGTCCTGGCTAATAACTTACTCTAATTACTTTACCTAGTAGATAGCTTAAAAAAAAAAGGGGGGGGGGGAGCCAGAAGTAGTTAAGCAGGGCATTGCCTGAGAAAGCTTCCTCTTGACTGGCTGCTCCTGCTCTCAGAGGAACGCACTCTGCTTGATTCCATGTTGGTGGGTTGGATTTTTTTTTTTCCTTTCCCCAGAGGATAGTGGAGAAACGAGGTAGAATGAGTTCCATCCAACTAAAAGAGAAACTACTGGAAGAAAGATTGTCTCCACCCCCTGCAAAAAAATAAAATAAAGAAGCATTACATTTTGGCTTCTAAGAAAAGCAGGACTTTCTTTGCTCTTTTCCCTCTTTCCACGCACATGTCTGGCATCTGTCTAGACCAGCTGAAGGTCTTTGATTTCTGAGGCCTTATAAGTTGTCTTTATGTTAAAGCATCTTTGATAGTTTCTTAAAAGCCAACTCTTCCCTCACTAAATATAGTAAACACAATGTGATCATAGCTGAACCGTTTGTAATGAAAGGTTTTTCTTATACCCTTGGAAGGGTTGAGTAGATTAACTTTCATAGTCCCTGCAAAAAACCTTTTTGTTGATTTCATTGTGGGTTTTCTATTTGAGAATAAGTAAAAATCAAAAACAAACGAAATCCACAACACTATTTGATTCACGGCACCGTTTATTTCCTGATGACTACAAAGGTGGTTTATAATTACACAGAAGAATCTAGTTCTCAAACTGAGAGAGCTGACAACTTCTACAAGGCATACAACATTTTCTGCAACTGTCCTGCTTTGGAAAGTTCTTGGTTGAAATGAGTCGACTTAAAAATGACCTATCTTTAAAGTTAGAAATCTGGTATTCTTTCTGTACTCTGTGTTTGTTCGTTTGTAATCAATTTCCTGGTGTTTGGCTTCAGAGGGGAGATCCAGATGCTGCCTCTGACTAACCCCGTGATGAAGCAGTTGTCAGTTTGATCTTTCCTGAGTTCTAGGCTGTGAAGAGTGACTGTGCCCATCTGATTGTCTGTCAGCCTTTGGAACTCAGAATCTCAATACCTTTTAGAGATGTGCACCTTCAATTGTGATCTCTTAAGCAATTACAATTACAATTTGTTAAATGGTGGTAATTTTGACTGCCGTTCCTCATGATGTGAAGCTGAAGGCATCCTAACATTCCCCAGCATTTGCTCAGCACCTGCTCTGTGTCCAGCATAGTAAGAGAAGAGGAAGGGAAATCCAATGTGGTCTCTGCCCTTGAGGAACTCACATCTTTGGTTTCACGCCCCTGGTCTCCTAAGATCATCTACCTCTGAGATATCCAGAGTGTTGGAGGTCAAGCACAGAGGAAGGCTGTGCCCTCCACAGTCAGGTGATAAGGCTGCAGTGGTTCTGAGGTAGCACATGAATTCCAGGTGGACCCCTATAACCGTAGACACGAAAAAGCAAGACTAGCTTTGAGACAGACCCTGTTTTACTTAGTCATAGCTTAGTCAGTATAGCTGAGGAAGGTGAGCTGGGGCAAAGGGGGCACATTCTTCACGTCAAAGGATGGCAGTTCCTCTAGATCAGAAATTGTCAGAGCTGGAAGAGGGCACAGAGATTACAGAGTCCAACTTCTCGTTTTCCATGTAGGTGAAATTGAGACCCAGGAGAGGAAGCAGCTTGCTCAGATCAAAAAGAGTTAATGGAAGCTCCATGGAAGTATATGAAAGGGAACATGACAGAAAGCCGGGCTTTCAAATAGGTGTGCCAGATTGGGGTATAAGCCTTTCCATTTGACCAACAATCATTATGCCACTGTCTAGAATTTCCAGTGGATTGAAGACCGTATAACACTTTAGTTAAGTATCACTAATCCCCAGGAAATTATCACATCTGTGTTTGTTTTAAAAATGATTATTTTCTGTTAATTGGCACTTTACCAGATGATTTGGTCATCTAACAGCACGGCAAATGTATTTCTACATAACGTGGCCATACTGATAGGAACAGTATCTTGCCTAATTCAGAATCCTCCGTATGATGTGTAGACACAGGGTAGACACTCAGAAATTTTTTTAGTTAACTTACATGTTGTGGAAACACAGCGGCTATTACAGCCTGACAGACCTGGATGTGAGTCCCAGTTCTGTCACTTATGAGCCGTGTGGCTTTGGGCAAGTTATTTCACCTTTGAGGCTGTTTCCGTATCTGAAATGTGGTGATGACTGTATATGTATGTAAACTTGCACACTTCTTAAACAATACTTTGCAATATCCTAAAATCCCCAACATGGTACCTGGCACATAACATTGTTGGGATTCCTTTTTTTTTTTTTTTTCTTTCCATGGAGAGAGTCTTACTTTTGTTTCATGTTGAACTGCCGAGCTGCCATTAGGAATCTTTACACACACTCTCTCTCTCTCTCTCTCTCTCTCTCTCTCTCTCTCTCTCTCTGATTTTTCCAGCTCTATCATTGATCACTCTCCATGTCCTATCCCTATTGCCTTCTTTCTTTCTCTCCCTTTGCCTCAGAGAAAACTAATGGAGCCATACAGAAAGCTCCAAGATAGAACTGACCTTGTGCACCTTTAATTGAGGACAGAATTTACTAAAAGTGCGTCTAGAAACCCACCAGTGGTTTACTTTACAATCTGTGTCCTGGCTAGACTGGCTGTTGGCTGTATAATTTGTCTAGTTTTGTCTGGAGTCTTAGACTATTCAGCTGCTTCAGGGCAAAATCTTTTGGGGTGTCATTAAATGGGATTGATAATTGGCTTCTGATGAATATTCATTGTGACTAATGACTTTGGGCAAATTTTACACATACTATCTTTCTATTCTCCCACTGAGTGAGATTTTGATAGGATCATTTTCTTCAACTTGCACTTCAATTAAATATTCACAATGCCCCTTTGTTGCCTATAATCCAAATTGTATACTTCCATTACTTTGAAATTTTGTATTCTGTAAGGAATGAGCATAGGCTTTTAGGAACCTTAGTTTTAAAAATGGAGTTGGCCTTAGAGGTGTTTTTAAATTAAGTGGCTGATGATAATTTATGGGATATAATGTTATTTCTGATGAAGCTCTGATAAATCCCAGCACTTTTCTTGTGGTTGCCTCACCACTATTCCTAAGTAACGATGTACATTGTTTTGCCACTTAGTGTTTTGGAAAAGAGTCAAACAGTTTTCCTGTTTGTTTGTTTTCGTAATCAAATGGGTAAATGCATTTTACTTCAATTGCAGAGATTTGGCCTTTAGAAAACTCCCAATGAAGATGATGATGAAACACCTTAAAAGTTTGATTTTTATGAGAGATAGGTAATTTTAAAATCTTGACATTTAACTTTTAGGGTTTTTGTTTTTTGTTTTTTTAAGGAAAAGGAGACATGAAAAGAACATTGTCTGGAGCTAAGATCTCTGCCACTTTATTGCTTGAAATAGGATTTTGACTCAAACCAACTTAAGCTAAAGAGAGGCAGGGAATCAAGTTCTATCTCAACCAGGAACATTCTATTGAATGACTTTTTCAAAGAGAATTACAAGTGAATTCGCGTGATGAGGACATCTTATGTTTGTATGTCACCTTATAGATTTTGAAGGGCTTTTACTTACTTATTTGATGTGTTGCAGAGTTATAGAATAGACATTTGTTGAATGAATGGATGAATGAATCCATTGACACGATTTCCCAAAAGTGGCATATTTGTGTGTCTGGGCTTGCCATTATTTTTTTGGAATTTGAGTCATATACCCCAGTCTGTGAGACTCATGGAAATGTTGGTCCGATAGTTGAAAGCCAGGCCACTATCTTTATATTGTGAATATATTTTAAGTTGGAATTGTTTTTTTATTTATGGAAGAAACATTGCATTAACTTCCACCTACATCTGTGCTGTGCCACTGAGAGAACATGGGGAAGAAGAGAGACATGGTCTTTCTGGGCCTTACAGTGAGAGGACAAATATGCAGACAGGTCTAGTCCCATTAATAATGGGGGCTTACACCCAGGAGAGCCGTGAGGGGAATGTAGTGCTTTCGCAGAGACCCAGAAGAGGAGGAGTTTGCTAGGGGCACAGATCCAGGAAAGGAGTACATAGCTACTCCTAAGTCTGAAATGATTTATTCAAAGGATAAAGTTGGAGAAGGCAGTAAAGACCATGGAGCTGCTCTACAGGTAGACTGAAAGTTGATGGAGACAGGCCTGCTCCAGACATGCCCCCAAAGACTCCAAGTAGGATGTTACATGACCGGACCTGCATTTTAGGATGAGTACTTTGGCAGCTGGTTAAAGTATGGGCAGGAAGAGCTGGGGCCCAAAGCCAGGGTAGCCCTCCAGCCTGACTTCAGGGTGCAGTTGGAGTGAAGTTGGTTCATTTTCCATTCATACGACACCAGCAAAGATTTTTCATCTCTTCTAACCCTGAAGAGATTAGTCATGTAAAATGTGACAGCCTTCTTTATATGGAATCCTACTGAAATGGGTTGAGAAGGGATGGATTAAATCTACAAGCCTTGGCGGAGTCGCTGGGAACAGCTCTTGAGAGCTTGCTGGATCAGCTCCTGTTCATGACATGTACCTGATTTAAAGAACAGGGTCTGGAGGGAAAAGGAGGCGGGGGAGAAAGTAGCGGCCCTGGATTTAATACACAGCTTTCACAACTGTGAAACATCAGCAGAATATCCAATTTAAAGCTGTTCATGTTACACTAACCTCTGGGATTCTTTTAACTGGGCCTTGGCACGTCACTCTTTCGCCACGTAAATGTCCTTCTGTCAGCAAAGGCCAGTTAACAGCTTCCAAAAGAAGCAAAGTCCTCATGGGAACAGGCTTCCCAGAAACCAAAGAAACATTAAAGAAGAAAGGCAGAAAGAAACATGTGTTGTTGGCTTTTGTCGCTTCATAGCCATATCTCCAAAGGTGTTGGGTTTTTTCCTTCTATATTGAATTTTGTAGCAATTTTATTCCATTATATCTTTGTCCCTAATTTTTAATTCTCTCAAATCCTCAGATGATGTGTCTAGCTCTTAAGAAAAAGAAGGAATATGTCAAAAGAAGACGGAGCGGAAGGATTAGTCAATAAACAGTGTTGGGGCAATTGATTAACTATGTGGAAAAAATAAATTCTCACCTCCATCCTTAAACCTAAATTAATTCCAGATGGATCAAAGAGTTAAATACTGGGGAAGAATTTGGAGGACTTTCTTAGTATAACAGCAGTAGAAACCATCACGAAAGAAAAGATTTGTCTGTGTAATTATTTAAGCCTTCTCTTCCCCCAGAAGCGCAAAGGAAATTACAGAAGGATAAATTATTTTCAGGAATGTTACAAAGGATTAGCATCCTTTGTATATCCAGTGTTTGCTTGTAAATTACTTTTTCAAAATACTAATGCTCAAAATACTAAGAATGCGAACAGACCATTTACCTAAGAAATATTACCAAGAACAGTGACAAGAGGTTAAGCCTTAGTCATGATCAGAGGAATAATAAGAAAATCCAGATAGATACACTTTCAAAGCTACTAACTTGACTACGTTCTTAGTGCTGGTGAAGTATGGAGAGAACATTCTAGTACATGGCTGTGGAGTGCAAAGAGACTCCATTCTTTATTATATTATTACATTTATTATATTATAGTTAAGTGCCTTAAAATATTTATAACCTTTGTCTCTGAATCCTATATTTAGGAACCGTGCATAAAAAGTATTGACATGGGGCAGACTGAGTGGCTCAATCTGTTAAGCGTCTGACTCTTGATTCAGCTCAGGTCATGATCTCATTGGTTCGTGGGATTGAGCCCTGCATCAGGCTCTGTGCTAACAGCATGGAGTCTGCTTGGGATTCTCTCTCTCCCTCTCTCTCTCTCTGCCCCTCCCCTGCTCAGGCTCTCTGTCTCAAATAAATAAATTAAAAAAAAAAAAAAGTATGGACATGATCTGATTATATAACATAATGGTGGGAGAGTAGTTAAATGTAGTTTGGGAAATTCACTGAGTGTCATTAGAAGATAATGTTTCCTAAGAATATTTGAGGACGTGGGAAAATGCCAGCAAATAAACATAAACTTAAAAAAAGGTAAACGAGCACTGTATTTACAGTAATCCTAATTTTATTAGAAAAGGAAATAAAAGTGCCAATGTATGTAATACCCCAAAATGTCAAATTATTTTCAGATGGTGAAGACTTTTATTTTCTTTTATCCCTTGTCTCCATTTTCTAAAACTTTTACTGTCCATTGTGCATCAGCCTCATAATCGGGGCAGGTGGGGGGAGATTTCTTTTGAAAAGCAAGCTCTCACTAAATTTGAATTAGAGTGATTGGATTAGCTTACAATTTTAAATATGTTGAAAAGTATGTATTTAATTTTATTGCTCAACTCCAGTGACAGCATCTCCTTACTTTGATTTTCTTTAAATGTTTGAGAAAGACACACACACACACACACACACACACACACACACACGCACACAGGAAGAGAGAATGAGTGGGGGAGGGGAAGAGGGGGGGTGGACAAAGTATCCGTGCTGATAGCAGAGAGCCCGATGCGGGGTTTGAACTCAAGAACCACAAGATCGTGACCCGAGCTGAAGTCGGATACTTAAAAGACTGAGCCGCCCGGGTGCCCCCTCACTGTGATTTTTTAGCTCTGATTCTTTGATTTGCTTCTGTTGCAGTTGACTGCCTGCATCCACGGGTCTGCCGCGATGCTCTATCCCATGTTCTGGCAGCACGTGTACATCCCCGTCCTTCCTCCACACCTGTTGGACTACTGCTGGTAAGGCTGCTACTCCCCCTGTCCTCTGCTGTTCCTTCTCTAGGAACTGATGAGGATGTTAGGTCTGTAACTTGTGATGCAGCTGGTGACTAAACTAGAAATAGTAACTGGAAAATGACGTGGATTTTCGACCATGCGATTACATGGCCCTTTTGTTTCCAAACTGTTCTCATCTATGTGATGGCATTCTTAAAAGTTCAAGGCAGTAGATCATACTTCCCATTTCTCACTTTGGGGAAACCAAAGCACCAAGTAGTGGTGTGATTTCTTCCCCCCAAGATGGACTGGGGACTGGTGAGAAGAACACTTGAGGTACCCAAGGTCTTCACGTTTCGGCCGTACCCTGGCACATTCTGTAGGAGTCGCTCTGCCTGTGGTTGGGGAGCACAAGCCAGACTTCAAAGCCCTCTGCACTTCTTTGACGGGAGTTTCGCTGTTCAGGGGAAATGTATTTTAGTGGAAGGCACGCGGCCTTAGAGTCCGCTCTGTCACCTTGGGCGAGTCGCTCAGCCTAAGGAGCCTTTGTCTCCTCATCTGTAAAATGAAGTTGTTCCATAAATAATATATGAAGATAAATGATACAGCAGAATAAAGGACATGATGTAGAAAACCTGACTCATGGTAGGCACTCACAAAATGTTTCTGCAGATACATTGTCACTATCTGTCCTCCACGGATTACCAAAAAAGTGTGTGTCTGTAACTGATTTGGATCTGTTTTTCTTCTGAATAATTTCTTTCTCTGGTGTAATGTTACTAAAGACATTGTCTCCAGACAGCTCAAGTCAGCAGACATTGATAAGGGAGCACTGTACACGTATAGGAAAAAATACCGCCTGAGAGAAATTAAGAGCTTCAGGAGGAAAGGACCCATTGAGGGATCACAGCCCTGTCACTTAAGAACAGATGATTTAGGGGGCACCTGGGTGGCTCAGTTGGTTGAGTGTCTGACTTCAGCCCAGGTCATGATCTCCTGGTTTGTGAGTTCAAGCCCGCGTCAGGCTCGCTAATGTCAGCGCAGAGCCCGCTTTGGATTCTCGGTACTCCCCTAACCTCTCTCTGCCCCTCCCCTGCTCACGTGCGCGCACGCTCTCTCTCTCAAAAATAAATAAACATTAAAAAAAAAAAAAAAAAAGGTGATTTAGGATACTTGCCATCAGTTCAAATTGAGCCCAGGTCATAATTCTTGCTGGGTTCTTCCAGCCCATTTTGCAATCCTGTCACTGAAAAGGTTCGTCAAGGTAGTCAAATTGTCCTGGGAGCTTAAAGGTATTCCGCAGGACTCCTAATCTGAATGTGTTGTGCTCGCTCTCATCCCAACAAGTCATGTGTACAACCAAGATGTAACTCAGAGCCATCAAGTAAAAATCAGTCACCTTCTCCAGGGCAGTGCAGGGCATTAAGTACCTTATCAGGGTAGGTGTGTTTTTTTTGTTTTTTGTTTTTTGTTTTTTTTAATTTTTTTTTTTCAACGTTTATTTATTTTTGGGACAGAGAGACAGAGCATGAACGGGCGAGGGAATGTTTTTATCTGTGCCTTTCTCCCACCTCTTAAGAAATTAAGGGACTGTCCCTCTGCTTAGACTTGCCGCTTCCTCTTGAGCTTCTAAACCAACTCTCTTGGTTTTTCCATTCTGCCACATATCTCAGAGGAGAGGACTGTGTTTGCTATCTAGTAGTTTATTGTTGTTTGAGTGAAAGACTGGGGGGTTGGGTGGAGGAGGACCGTGACGCTCTGAAAGGAAGAAAGAGGTAGGGGGAGTGAGAGGGGGGAAGAGGACAAGACACAGAGCCAGGGGAGGTGGAGGAGGATGGTGAGGGGAGTAGATGGAAAAGGTAGAAAGGGGACATGTGTTCCCTAAGACTCACACAGTTTCCTTAGCACACCTCCTGCCCCCCACCATGTAATAGTGTCAGTCACCTACTCCCACACAGACAGGGGGCCCCCTGTACCCATACATACACACAGACATGGGTCCCTTCCCTATGCCTGTGTCTCTGGTCCCACCCACCTGCAGACTCCCCCTGCACACCTCAGCCCAGGCATGTGCTCTAAGAAGAAGCCTTCAGGTTATCCCTGAAGAGACTCCCCCGTGTGTCTTGATGCTGAGCCTCAGATAGGAGCACTGGTGGGCTTCTGAGTGACGGTATTGGTAGGAGGGGGCAGAGTCATTGCAGTTCCTCTGCCTCCCAAATAGTACAACTTTTTTTTTTCCATTATTTGGGAAGCTTTGGTGGCTAAATTGTCAGCTAGCTTAAAACTAGCAGCTTACGTTCCCAGAACCGTGCAGAGAAAAATGCTTTGTCAGTTAAAGCGATAACAGTAGCTGCCATTGTTGAACATCTCCTGTGCCCCAGTCTGTGATGTCACTTAATTCTTCTAGCAACCCCATAAGGCAGGTATTATTAGCTCCATTTCACAAATAGGTAAACCAAGGCCCCAAGAGGTTTAGTAACTTGCTCCAATATAGATAGCGTGTACTGTATGATTCCATTTTTATAAAAACAAACGTGTGTGCATATAAAACACAAAAATGTGGATATATGTACATATGTAGATGTATGATTGTGGATATATGTAGACACACACAGATACACACAGGCAGAAATCAAAGAGGACATACACCACGGTGTTAGCAGGGACTGGTGATGGGGAAGAGGGAGAAGAATGCTGCATGATTTTTGTTTTATTTTATTCTGTTTCTCCAGTGAAAAAGTATGGTTTCCATAGCTTACAAGTTTCCCTTTAAGAAAATCACTTATTCTAGCCAGTTGTTATTTCCAGCCCTCCATTCTTGTTTGCTTAAAGGATTTATCGGCTGTATTGCTCTTTGCTGTGGAAGGTGATCCCAGATCCTCTTTCCAACTTCCTCTCTCAACGCCAGCCCTCTCATGAGCTGTGGTAGCGGCCTGTCCGAGAGCGATGATGCCAACAGGTCTTCCTTAAGAGGGAGACTTGACAATGAAAACTATTAAGCCCTTGTCTCCCCCACCTTGCACTCCACAAAATCCAAGTGAAGACTTGTCTTTTTCAGAGCCTGAGTGGGTTTTTTGATTAGGCTCCATCTTAGAGGTTTCTGTGTATGTGATCGCGGTCCCTCTCCTGGTCTCTTGTTTTCACAGAACTTTTTTTGACATTTGACCAGAGGATGATTGCAGGTCAGTGGGGGTTGGTATCTGTTTATTAACTACAAGATGTAAGAATGATGAAATAAAAGACCCCAAGAGGAAAAACAGATCCTCCATTCAAGGCTTGATTTGATCACCTTCAGCCTGCTACCAACTGCTTTGGTCAGAAACTACAAGTGTCCTGAAATTTGAGTCAATGCTAATAACTTTATTCTATTGTGCTCGGTGACTTTCACCACTGTTGAGTTTAATCCTTGGTGGTAAGAGCCAGCAGGGATAACTAGCATTTTGAGTAAAGTGCTAGGAGCTTGAAACATGTAAATTTGAAGGAGGTTTGTTCCTCTGCAGATGATTTAAATGTTAAGTACGTCCCCATGCAGGGGATACACGAAATGGAATCTGAAAACTATTATCTCCTGTAGAAATGAACTCTCAATTTACTCACTGCACAGGAAGGGCAGATTCTAGTCATTTTCACTGCCAGCAGGTGCCCTTTCTATGCATAATAGACTTCGAAAGTGTAATTAACACATGAGGACCACTGCTGCCAGTTTTTCTTCAGGTACATGCTGCTCGGGGTTTTCAGGACAACAGTGTAGGCTGTAAGAGCTTTTTACATGGCACTTGAAGATGAGGTGTTCATTGACTTCTGGACAAAGACATGTTAAATGAGGCTGAGTCCAGATCCTGCTGTTGGTATCGCAAGTCATGGTGCTTGGGCCCAGAGCCCCCAAGAGCTCTAATGCAGCCTAGTGTAGAACAGAGGCCAGGAGCCCAAAGCTCTGGGATGTGGTGAATGTGTGGAAAGTATGATGCTGAAATCCCTGCAATTATGTGGACTAATTGCACATTCACAAATACAGCAACCAATTATCTGAGTTAACTTTAATTAGAGGTATAATCACAGATTTTAATTATCTGAATAATCAGTTTAGTACAAATAGTCTGCCCTGAATATTTCCCAAATTAAAATTTTCAGCTCCCTTCCCATTTTTGGAGAGGGTGGTAAAGAAAGTGCTGAGGCTTTGGATTCGGACAGACCTGGGTTCAAATCTCAATTTCATCTCTTATTAGCTGTGTCACCATTAAAAATCTATTTTATCTCTCTGATCTGCAATATCTTTTTCTGTAAAGTGGGTTTAATTTACCTACTTTGAAGAGCAGCTTTAGGAATCAGAGATGTTGGTCATCCAGTGGTACACAGGCCATTTAGTAAATGGTGGTTGTTCTTATCATGGTTATTATAAACATGGGACATGGATTTTTGGTTTCCAGAAGGTTTAACTCACATCAAACATTCTTGCTTCTGCTGCTTTGTGAGCTCAGGGGAAAACTTTATAATTCATCTTTTCTTTTTACCCCTCAGATTGTTTTTATTTTGATTTTTTTTTTTTATTTAACTTGAGTTATTGTATGGTTGTTTTCATTTGCAGCTGTGGCATAAGAATGAAAAGAAAAGAAACAAAAGCAGATGGCAGAGAAAACGAAAGGAGTAAGACATTTCCAGCCCTTATGAATATTTAAAAACATGTGCTGCTGGTTCCTTTCTACTTTAGATCTGTACCATTTTCTTGACTTTGAAAGTGAAAATGAGAATGTTCCCCTACCTTGGCTGATGGCAGCCCTGACCTTGGCCAGTGTTGGGAGAGCCTGCCCATTTCTGGGACAGAAGGACTAACTTGCTGATGAGAATCTGCATTTCCTTTCATTATAATAATCACCATCTCTTGAGTAGTGTGTACCAAACTCTTTATAAACACTATTGCAGATCTTCAAAATCAGGCCATAAAATGAATAGTACTGGCTCCACTGTATGGATTAGGAAATTGAACCTCACGGAGGTTTAGTGATTTCAACCACTGTGACACAGCTAAGAAATGGTAGAGCTTGCCCTTGAAATGTAAGGCCTCCTCATGTTAAAGCTTTCCTTATTAATATCCTCCAAAGTTTTAGAGAATAAGTTGCACCCATCACCAAGATTTGGTGAAAAATTTTTTCATGTAGGCTCCTTGATAACTTGCTAATTATAGACTTACGTTGTTCATTCAGAAAACATTTATAGGGCCCTTACTGTGTACTGGGCACTATGCTAATTAAATGTTGCTAATAAAAGGTCCCAATAGAAACCACATGGTATTTCCCACATAAATTCCTTTTTCTGCCTTATTCTTTCAGAAGTAGTCCTAAATAAGGACTCCAGTCAGTTCCCAAATTGAATCGTGTCTTTGGGTTATTCTGGACACTTGTGGACCCACCTTTGTGACAAAATATTTCCAGAGCAGATCAGGGCAAGTTCACGTTGTCCCCCAGGGGCCAGCCAGATCAAGAGCCACGTTAGTAGCTAATTCTGATGCTCTCTGAGGACACGGTTGAACCAAAAAGTTATATCCTATGTGTACAATTAAGGTGTGAATTTTGCATTTGTCTTTGTAAAATGCATTCTATTTCCTGACATTTCTAGAGGATTCTGTAAGCCGTTTTTCCACTCAGCTTGGGCATGCTCAGATTCTCTGTGAGAGATACCAGTTCTAGATCCTTTATCCATGCTGCCTGTCATGTTCTGAATCGGTCCCCACATGCTGCATCATGCATTCCGTCTAGAATTTTTAGCAAACGGTCTGAAATGTGCCAGGGTGCACGGTCCATGTGGGTGGAGGGCATCAGTCTGGACACAGCTATGAAGTGACTTCTGGATGACCGGAGCTAGGTCCAGTCGAATCTCTGTCTTCATTGATGCCATGAGATTTTGCATAGGGAGTAAATTGATTCTCAAGTTAGTGGGATTCTTGATATTCTTAGTGACAGAAATAAAAATCAATGAAGTGTGGTGTGGTGGAAACAGAAAAACCTGGCTTTGTTCTGGCTTCCCCATTCACTAGCTTGAACCTCTCTGAACCTCTCTGAGCCTCCTTTCTCTTCTGCCAAACATGGATAGTAATGACTACTGACACAAAGCAGGTGTTCTATAAATAGTACGTACTATTTTTTGTTATTAATAACTACATATACGTATTTATAGTTCTATTAATACGAATGTATATAAATGGCCCAAGAAAATCCAGTCGAAATACACAACCCCCAGGTAGAATGGGAGTAGGTTAGGTAGACAGGTGTGGCTAAAATTCTCCTATATATACCAAACCCTGGGATAGGTAGGTTTTGTTAAAGATTGAATTCTAGAGGCTCCTGGGTGGCTCAAGTTGGTTAGGCATTCAAGTTCGGCTCAGATCATGATCTCGAGGTCCGTGAGTTCGAGCTCTGCATTGGGCTCTGTGCTGACAGCTCAGATCCTGGAGCCTGTTTCGGATTCTGTGTCTTCCCTCTCTCTCTGCCCCTCCCCCATTCATGCTCTGTCTCTGCCTCTCAAAAATAAATGTTAAAAAAAAAGATTTTAAAGATTGAATTCCAATAAGTGAACAAAAACTGTCATTTCTATTGTGCAGCAAGTATTTATGAGTGCCTACTACAACCCATTGGGTTGGCATTGGGCATAGAAAGGTAGGAGAAAACAGTCCTTCACAAAAGAACTCAGGTCTCCAGGCAAGAATGGGAGAACAGATTTTTTTAAGCTAAGAAGCAACAAGTCACCAAGACAGGGTGGAACACCACACCAGGAGCTCCTCTGGGAGCAGGAGAAACGGGATAAGGGCCAGGGTTTCAGTTCCAGATAGAAGAAGCAGGGAAATGCACTGTGTGTGTTGGTTGAATAAAAGGAAATTATAGATTTCCAGATAAATCTCTTAGTAAGAATTGGCTAAACTTGACCCTGACATTTGAACAGAGAGGCTGAGTAGGAGACAAGTTAAGTTTTGGGTCCAAATTCTGGCTCTGGTCCCCCTGAATATATGACTTTGGGTGAATCACATAATGTCTCCAAGCCTCAGTTTCCTCATCCACCAAAGTATAGCTAAAAATATGGTTGTCCATGAAAAGCCTGACAACCTGAAAATTTGTTTGCTTTCCACCATCAGAGCCCTACGTCAAGATGCACATGCATTTCCTTCAGCAGTACCCAAGACTGAGAATGCTGAGAGCCTTTGGAGGAAGTTTTGGACAATTTATGAGTAAAGTGTCTTCCTGGTGGAAAAATGGCAGAGAGAAGAAACTGGGCTCTTTGTATTATCAATGCTATAGATTCTGTAGGAAGGTAGGGTTCTGTAGGTTCTATAGGTTCAAGTTCTCCATTTGATGTAAACAAAATTTTTTAATATTTATTTATTTATTTATTTATTTATTTATTTATTTATTTGAGAGAGAAAGCACAAGCAGGGGAGGGGCAGAGAGAGAGGGAGATACAGAATCCGAAGTAGGCCCCAGGCTCCGAGCTATCAGCACAGAGCCTGACACGGGGCTCGAACTCACAAACTGTGAGATCATGACCTGAGCCGAAGTTGGACACTTAACCAACTGAGCCACCCCGGCGCCCCCCCGTTTGATTTTTTTAATTAAAATGTAATTCATATACTGCAAAAATTACCCTTTTTAAAACTCTACAATTCAGTGGGTTTATGTATATTCCCAAGGTTGTGCAACCATCACCACTATTTCCAGGTCCATTAAATTTTTTTTTAATAAATATTTTTTAATGTTTGTTTATTTTTGAGAGAGCACAAGTGGGGGAGGGTTAGAGAGGGAGACACAGAATCTGAAGCAGGCTCCAGGCTCTGAGCTGTCAGCGCGGAGCCCGACGCGGGGCTCAAACTCACGAACCAAGATCATGAAACGAGGTCATGACCTGAGCTCAGTGATCAATGGATCCTGACCTGGATCCATTAGAAATTTGATACATTCTTTATTATTAGTAAGGTAATTCATCCTTATTTTAAAACATACATTTTTTTTTAACCTTCCACAAACATATCCAGCAGAAAGCAAATGTCCTGTGAAAATGAGCAATCCATGTAGGTGGTTGGCATCAGACCCTTTACTTGGCCCCTCCAAGGTGCCCCTGTTGGCCCAGACGTTAGGGATGCAGCGGAACAGCTTGTCCGGCCTCAGCATTGAGTGCCCGCAACGGGGCAGGGACTTGCAGGGTTAGAGAAGACATCGTGCCCCTTTACCACGGGATTGGCCCTTCCGCAGTTGGGGGTGGGGATTGTCGGCTCACCCACCCGCCCTGCAGCCCTCCATCCCCTCTGCTGCCACATATACCTCTGAGCGGCAGAACCCGCCCTGCTGGGCCCACCTTGCCAGTCCCCGCCCTGCTGCCTGATGTGTTACAGGGCAGCACAGCTTGCCTCCCTTGCCCCAGTTTCTGACTCGCCTCCCTGGAACACAGCTGGCCCTGACCTCTGCTTATACGACCAAGCCTTGGCCTGGCTTTCCATTTCTTGAGACACATTCTGTGTCTGATTCCTCACTCCTCCCTGACATGGAGCCTGTCTTAGACCCAGTACTTAGAAGACTGTGGCACTTCTGTGGCACAGCATAGCGGTCTCTATAGCAAAAAGATTCTGGACACGTTCCTGGACACCAATAGAGCAGGAGCCACAGTAGTGCCGTCATGCCTCAGCAGTGGAGGAAGTTACCTCATGGCAGGACTCTGGGGACAAGTGCCCCTGCCTCTCTCCATTGTTGGGACAAGGGAGAGTACGTGGGGCCACCAGCACAGTGCTAGGCTCAGCATAATCTCTCAACCAAAGTGGGTTTGTGATCGCCCTTAAATATTTGAAAGACTGAGAGGCCAGGCTAAGAAGTAATTGGATGCCGTGCATCTTGACACGTGACATATCTTAGTCCTGGAAAGACAAAAAGAAGAAATTTTCCCCACTTACTAGTTGCATTCTGAATTTTTACATTGACGAGAGGGGCTTGCTTTCTTTTGATTTATCCATAAACCTCTTTCACGCTCTCTCTTTCTCTCCTCATTTCTTTCAAACCTCCCTCATTCATTCCTGCATTTCTATGAGAGTCTCACGGGCTGTTGGTGGATCCCAACTTGAGATTTCCCTTTGCATCTGGCTCCGGCTGTTATGGTTCTCATTGAACTCTCTGGGGCAATAGAGAGCCCTGTCTCCTGACCTTTTTTTTCTGTGATTAACTTCTCCTGCTGCAGCGGTCTTAGCCATGGAGCCCTGCTTGATGTTTTCCAAGTATGTCTCCTTCCGGTAGACTGAGGAGGCACAAAAGGGCGGACCACTTCAGGCTTTGATGTTGACCTTTCCAGGTTTTCACCCAGGCGTTATCTTTGTAGCTCACGTATTCGTTTAGGTTGGGTTCGGGGGGCTTAAAGCTCTGAAAGCCATCTCCCCCCCCTTCCAGGGTTACCCCAGGAAGCCACGGGGCCCCACTCAGAAGGGCACTGTCCCCTCTCCCCACTTTCATGCATCAGCTGCAGCGATAGACATGTGTCGCATTAGCAAACCATCTCTAGCGCCCGAACCATGCACACCCAGCTCCCCCACTGTTGTGAGCCCTGTGCTCTGGCTACCCAAGCACACATGAAAGTGGACGGTCTGTGCCTCCTCTCCCGGTCTGGGATTGCTCTTGTCCTCTCACGGGTCCTCATCCTGGGCTATTGCTCATAAATCAGGGACGGCGGGGTGGAAACCAGGCACGAAGTTAAATACCTTTTTCCCCTAAGAGAACCTTGATTAACTCATGGCATTTGTGCCCCTTCCACTTTTCAAGCCATATTTTCTGCCTCTTACCAGCTGTGACCTTTGTCGAGTCACTTAATCTGTTTGAGCCATAGATTCCTCTGTAAATTATGGAGATCAGCCTTTCAAGACTGCTGCCACGATGAAGTGAGGTCATCTGAGGTCCGCCCCACCACGCCTTGTATGTTTCCTTATAGCACTTTATACACATACTCTAATACGCTTATTTAATGCCTACTCTTAACTGTAAATTCCAGATAGGCAGGGACCAGAACTGTTCTCTCCTGTGTCCCCAGCCCGATGTGATGCCTGACACCTAGTAATATTTGTTGGTTGACTGACCAGCATATGAAAGACACTGAGCACATAATAAATGTGCCATCAGATGTTAGTTGTCTCTTTTCTGTCCCCAGTTGCCTTTTTAAAATTCAAGCTCCTAAGCGGCTAGTTTATTTTTCTCTACTGACGCCGTGAATCCTGTTACGATCTTATTTTCCTGGGTGGGTGTCGGCAGCTGGGGTGTCACCGCCAGATTTGTGGCCCTCCCAGCCAGTGTGCGAAACCTCACCCCAGCTTGCGATTTTTCCCTTTGCCCCTGTTTCCTTTCCTGCTTTTGTTGCTGTGTTAACCTGCTTTAAAGCTTGTTTAGAACAAAAAAAAAGAGTATCAATTCATTTAAGGGAGTAAGGCTAATGGATTTATTCTGTGGAGTATCTACTTGCTGTTTTATTTTTCAATTACAGTTGTCCAATGACTTTTTTTTCTTTAAGTTAGCTTAATGGTTAAGGGAGGTTCATATTTAGCAGGAGTGGTATAAAAGACTTTGCAGTAGAGGGATTTGAGCTGGAATCACCATTAACTGTGACCATGGGCAGGTTTCTGAGAATCCTTTTTTTAATCCGTAAAATGGATGGTATAAATTGGATTCTTTGGGGGATTAAATGAGATAAGGTAGCTAAAGCCTCCTGCACAGCCCTCTGACTCCGGGAAACAGGAAACAGTTGGGTTCTCCTGTGGCTGACCATCTAGAATAACTGTGCAAATTAACCTGTGCTTTATGCCAAGTGGGCAACCCACACAGAAGCCTCTAAGAAGGGAGGTGTTTGCAACCACTGGGGTTCTGTGAGAAGTGGTGCTTAATGGGCACGCAGGTTCAGGAGGACCTGAAGGAAGAGCACTTGAGGCCCAGGGGACACCGTATGACTAAGGGCTCAGAGGCAGGCTGGGAACAAGAGGATTCCTCTGGTGAGGGGAGGTGGGGATTGGCGTTGACGGGACATGATGTGACACGGCTGAGACCTGGTCCAGCTGCTGACCGGCCCTCAGAAAGCAGATTAGAGATCTAATCTCCTTCCCCTCCTCCTTCCACTGGCCTCGCCGAGGCTGGGCTTCTGGGAAACGTCTTGTCTCAGCAGAGCAGACTTGGGTTCTGGTCTGTTCTGTCATTTTGCCAGCTGTGTGACCTGCATGACCTTCACGTCTTCACCTTTATGGTGGCAGTAGCAGTAGTGCCTGCCTCACACTGCTGCCGCGAGGGGCCGCCGAGAAAATGCCTGGTGAGCCCCTAGCCTGATGCTGGCTGGCTCTTGGCGGGCGTGTGGTGAACGGTGGCTGCTGTTGTCGACTCCCTGTGCACACTGGCCCTTATACCGGCCTGCACGCCATCCGTCGGAGACCAGAACTACGATCGTGTGCGCTCTCTGACAAGATGTGCTGTGAGGTCTTCGCTCGAGCCCTTTCTCCCACCTCTTGTCCTTTAACCTGCCCACCCATGCCGGGCCCCGCTGTTTCAGAGCAGAATTGGAAACCATTTGGCAAGCTGTATTTGTGCTTTTGTTTCTTTTCCAAAGAAGAAAGAGAAGCTCAAATGATTAACACTTCTTTCAGAGTTTGCCTTTCCTTTGAAAGTAGTGGACTGAGGAAAGACTCCTGGGCTCCCCGTAGCCGGTCCGTCTGGGATGTGATTGAGGAGGTGTGTGCCTCGGAGAGGTCCACTGGGCCCTGCAGCATGCAAACTCCAGTGCTGACTTTGCATTTTTATGGGGATGAGCAAAGCAGTGGACCTTCCATCCCCCCTCCCCGCCCCCTCCAGCCCCAGGGGCTAGTAGCTGATTCCTTCCTGAGGTCGAAGAAGAGGTGTCTCTCACTTGGGGGTGGGGGGGCCCCCCCACCTCTCCGCGGGTCCTCCCGCCCCTCCCCCTTTGTCCTGGGAAGCTTTGTTTTGTGTCTTGAGCAGCCAACCTTCTTTTATTAAACCTCACTCTTTTCCAATTAGTAGCCACTCACCTCAGGGGAACATAATTAAGAGGGCTCTAGTTGTCTGGAGAAGGGAATGAAACAAATTGTGGAAGTGCCGTAATCGTGAACGGGGCCGCAGCACCATTCCTAAGTCTGCGGGAGCCATAGCGGTGTGGGGAATGAGTTCCTGCGTAGAACGCAGCTGTAAGAAAGGCCTGAGTTCATAGGAGGATTGGGTGAGTAGCCCCCTTGGGACATCAGCACTTCTTTTGGCTTGAGTACCAAGTGTGTTTCGGAAGACAGCATGGGCACAGCCATCCGACAGCCCCAGGTTGGAACTGTGGTTCCAGGTTCACCGTTTACTAGCTGTGTGACGTTGGACAAATTACTTCACCTTTCTGAGCCCGTTTCCCCGTCTGAAAATGTGGATAATAGTGCTACCTTGCAGTGTTGTCTTGAGAACTGTGTGTAAGTAACGCCTAAAAGCAGCTGGGTTGTAGTAGCTCGATAAATATTAGTTCTTTTTCCCCTTAGTAGGATTCAAATTAAACATACCTCTCAGGTAAAGGTTACTGCCTTGACACCAGCTTCCCTTTGCAGGGAAGAAGGAAGGAAGAATAGTTTTTATTCTTCCAGAATGTAACTGATGAAGTCAGATACTGCAGTAATTCCCAGAGAACAAAGGCCTAATAGAGACGTACCCTGTTATGCTATTCGGAGAAGCACGATGCATCCCACAGTTGCCATCGGCCATAGGGTCGTTGTGACACAGTTGTCATGGCCTGCCTCTGTGTGAACTTGGTCATAGCTGTTAACATTATCACCGCTTTAATTATGTGCATTATTGGTTCTGCACATGTTGCGTCTAAATGCCATTTAAAATGGCTTCAACATCACACTTAGAACCGCCATTAAAACGTAAAGTCACTGCGAATGCTGAAAGGCACCAACAGCAGATAAGCATGCTGTTCATTTGCTGTTGAGCAGATGTTTGCATTGCTGTGTTCTTGAGAAGCAACGGACAAGTTCTTTTGGGGACCTAATAAAGGAAGACAGGTACTAGATGAGGTTTGATTGTATCTTGTTCCTGAGATACAATCAAACCATTCTTTGGGCGCTCAGAGAATGGGTCCAGTGGGACCTGCCATGTCAGGGACTCAAAGAGAACCCATCTGGACTTGATAGGTTACCGAGCCTACCACGTGCTGTTCCTGTGCCTGGCACTTCGTGCGTTATTGCAGTAGTCCTGAAGGATTCCCACCTTAACAGAGCCTGCCTATTTATTTAGTTAGTTAGTTAGTTAGTTAGTTAAAAAATGTTTTCCTTTTTAATGTTTGTTTATTTTTGAGAGAGAGAGAAAAATCATATGCACTCTAGAATTTCAAAGATAGAAATATGTTCCTTATTGTGGGCCAATGTTGGGTGAGGAAAACGTGAAAACAAAAGTACCGTTCAGGTGATGGGATCCCCTCTCCCCTAAATTTCTCCTTACCATCAAAAGACAAAGAAAAGAAGATTTCCAAAGAAAACGAGTCAGTATCTGCAGTAACTACTGAGGTTTATGGAGAGCAGAAACTTTCAGGACCCACCTAGGATTACCCAGTTACATATTTGCCACATTGAGATGTTAAGCGGACTCTGGGTTTCTTTTCTTTTCTGTTCTTTTTCTTTTTTTCTTCCATTTTCCTCTCCCCACTTGGAATTTGTAATTAGTATCTTTGCCTAGTGAAAATGCAGTCAATTCAGGGAAGTATTTGAGGCTTTGTAAGCAAATGATGACAGTGTAAAAGGTATTTGTCCAAATTTGCATTTATACAAAAGCTGAGGCTGCTGTGATTTCAGAGTAAGTGTGCTTTCAATATTTTCTAAATACAGAGCTGCTGCAGCCCTAGGAATACTTGGCTAAGAAATTGCGCTTCTATGATTGGCCGTGATTACTCTTTGGAAAATTATTGGGCTTAAAAAAAAAATGCCTACCTAATGATACCTAAATGGTGAGTCTCACTTTGTCCCTCTTTGCACGTGCAGTCACTTCTGCAAGACTACCGTTCCTGTCTTTCAAACTATCGTTGATTTTTATTGCAGGACAAAAGGGCATGGCATTAAAACCTATGCATTTAAAATTCTAGAAAACATTTCTTTTTCAGGGAAGAGACTTGAGGTAGACGGAGACTTGCTCCGTATTTGTTTTCACCTTTTCCTCACAGTTGTTTGAATGGTCTTTTTCTGTACATTAACTCACCGGCTAGAATTTCAATTCTGAAATTCTGATGAAAACCCCACGTCATTTGTCAATTGCATGAGTCAATGCAGGAGCTGGAAAAGTTGCTAAGATTCGGTTAAATGTTACAGATTGGGGTTTTTCCTCCCTTCTATGTGTTAGGCTGTGCGGCTGGACAAATTAATAAGTGGCCATTTTTCTGGAATTCTCTCTTCCTGCTTCCTTTCATTACATTAGGCAAGGTTCCACGAGATGAGACATTTGCAGTCTTAAGACTTCCTGCCAGGGTTCAGACTTTGTATTTTTGACATTGAAGCTGTCGTGTTCCTGAAGCTACTTAATTAGAAACACATTCATTTCAGCGTACCCTGGAGAAAGCTTGGACAGCAGAGCCCGGCACACTGGGAAGTTCGAGTATTTGTGTAACTGGCAGCTAAACTAATGGTTTACAGTTTAAGGGGAAAAAATATCGCAGGGCATTTCCTTGCCCCTAGAAGCGAAGAGAAGCTGAATGTGCACAGCAGATACCTTTTTTAAAAAGGAGAGAGGAAGAAGAAGAAGAAAGCACAGAAAAGACAACTCCACTTTCAGTGCAGTTGTGTGCATAATTCTTTCTTTGGCTATTATCAAACACAAAAAGTCTTCTAGAAGAATAGTTCCCAAACTGTGCTGCTAATATTCAAGTCTGTTTTACAGGCTCCCAAGATCTATTACTGCTGAGATCTGTAGTGAGGAGGACATTTTATATTCTGGGGAAGGATTTTTGCTTGAAGAATTTTATTTGTTGAATGGTAATGAGGGAATTGTGCCCTCTATTATTTTTAAATGTTTGAGCAATTTTAAAATGCACATCTGATGTTTAAAAACCTTCATTCCCTATCGATTGCTTTCAGAATAAAGCCTAAACTCCTTAGTATTCAAGTGGATGCACCCCTCTCCTTTCTCATTTCTACCCTTGTGGTTCTCCCAACGCTGTCCCCAAGAAAGCCATCCTTGTAGGTGCACTTCCGCTCTCCTGGCTGCCCCAGAGGGAAGGCGCCTGGTCACCTTGGTTGGAGCCAGGTACCTTTCCTCTACGCCCACAGAACACCCTTGACCTTTCATAGGATGTGTCGCATACTGGAGAGACACTCCGTTCCTCCTCCTCCTTGACTGCCGTCCCCTACTCCCCAGGAAATACATGCATGGGAGGTGGGTCCCAGGGCTTTAGGTTCAGTATTATGAAGTCAGCGTGGCCCAGAAGGAGGAAATTCAGAGCCACCCCAGGTTTGCTGCTTCCTGTGTTTTGTGGCATTAGACAAGTGATTTCAGCTCTCTGGGGGCTATTCTTTCCTCTGTCAACTGGGGATAAGGCCTACCTGATGCCATTGTTGGTGTGGATTAGGAAAGATGAATTTGCAGTTCCTCACATAACACCTAGCACATTTATTATTGGTAAGTAGCATCATAATGTGATGCACACAATGTGTGCGAGCATGCTTGCACACACACACACCCACGCACACACACACGCGCTCCTGAAACCAAAGAAGATCAATCCATAGTGCCTAGGTTTTAAGAGCTTTGGAGTTGGGTTCTCATCTTCTGCTCATTTGATGACTTAGGGAACCATTGCCCTGTGAATGAAGCAATCGGAGGGGGCTTTTTGAATTGGGTGGTGTGTGTGCAGTCGGGGAGGGGAAGCTTGCTCGAAGTTCCCCATGTACTTAGGCCAGTCAGAATGGACAGTTAGATCACATCTCTTGAGGTCAGAAGGAAACATCAAATAAAAAAAAAAAAATCAGTCTTCTTTGAAACCTATTATACCTTGCGTCCAACCTTGTTAACTGCTTTTTCTGTTGTAACTGTGGCGATTTGTTGTCACTAGTGTCCATTTGTGCCACAAACTCTACTAACCGCTTTGCGTGTATGTTCTCTCGTTCTGATCACAAGCTGCCAGTTTGAGTCCGGTATCCCATTTTAAAGATAAGGCAACTGAGGCTGTGTGCTCACATGGGGCTACTTAGGGATTGACACCAAGGTCAGTGCTCTTCCCACACCGCCCATGCTGCCTCTAATGCTGCCCACGTTTTGAAAGTCTTCTGAAGTTTCTAGGCTTGGGAACAAAATGTCACATTAAGATTTTTGTTGTGGAAGGAAATGTAACTGTGCATACGTTTATTAAAACAGTTTTTCTCCAAATAGTGAACCATCTGTAATTTTCTGTCGGAAGCAACAGACATTAAAGCAGCTGTGTGTCTCTGTTTCTCTTCACAGTGCTCCCATGCCCTACCTCATAGGAATCCATTTAAGTTTAATGGAGGTAAGTTGGCGCCTTTCCTCCCCAGATCTCTCTACTCGCGGCTTTGTTTTGCTATGCGGCAGTGGAAAAGACACAGTCTCGGGATTCACAGCTCTGCACATGGGAGCGTGTCGAACCAACACCTCATGCTCAGCCCCCTCGCAGGTGCACAGAGCTGAGCATCCGGCAGAGGCCCTTTCCACTGGGCTCTGCTTTCCAGTGTTTTTCCGCTTTGCTTGGAGGTTGTCAGTTTTCATGGGTGAGGGAGAGAGGTTCAGAGAGGCAGGAGGAAAGGGAAGGGAAATTGTTTGCTTTTCAAAATGATGTTTATTATAAATCACTGTAACAGTACGACATTTTTCATTGTCAAAAACATGGTATAAAAAAGTAGGTAGGTATATAAAGAAGAAAGTTGAAAAGTGTCCACGATACCATTATTTCAGACTCAACTACTATTAGCATTTTATTATTCTTCCTCCTAGTCTATATTCTGTGAATATATATTTTGTATAAATATGCATAACTGATATATATATGTATACATATTATATATATAGTTTTAGGTCTGTTTCCCTTAATATTATGGCATGGAGATTTCTACATATGTTAATCCACTCTCAATATGAATAATTTTTAATTTGTTGCCTGTCCATCCACTGTTTGGATATACCACAACCTAACCATTTTCCTATAATTGTTGGACACTTGGGTTGTTTATCATTTTTCACTGTTATAAATAGCATTTCAGTGAACATCTTTATGCATAAGGCTCTCTCCGCACCCTGACTTATTTCTTTAGCACAGAACCCCCCCCCCCCCCGCCCCAAAGTAGAAATGCTTGGTCAAAGCTAGGAATCTGGTGCCAGATTGCTTTCTGCATGGCTGTACCAATTAGATAGCAGTTCTTTTAAAGGGCTTTTGTGTGCTTTTGTAAGTGCCATTGGTTTGTAGACATGAACCTTAAGCTTTTCCCTCCTCGAGAGAGAGAGCTTAAATTTGTACTAGAGCAAAATGGGGTGGGAGGTGGGGGGCTTGCCTGTTTTGCACAGGAGATGAGCTCCCAGAGGGAAAATCTAGAGCCCTGTCCGTCTGTGATGATGCTTTGCATGTCTTAAAGGAAGTGCTACTTCTCTTCTTCTGTTGCCTTCATTTCACGTCGACGAGGACCACCTGCTTCTTCACTAACTGTTGCACACTGTGCTATTGTGCTTACGAAAATGAAACAAGTTGGTTATCGAAAAACCTGTTTGTTTGACATTGAGAATCTTGATCAAAATAGACCACAGAAATCTGCTCAAATTTCTAATTTGACAGGACGGCCATGTGGCTCCTACATTCTGTTAACAGTTCCTCCTTGTCGTCACCCAGCCCTGAGCACATACAGTACACAGTTTATGGACGATCTCGGATGGTGTATTTAGATCAGATTGAAGAGATTTCTTCTGTGTTTTACCTTTGTTTGTCAAGTTTAGGGGTGTATTCAAGGCTCCTGTGTGAAAAATTGAAAGTGAATACTTTTCTAACCGACCTTTCATGCCAGTCGCTGCAGAGTTTGAGACACAAATGTAAAGACCATTTGGTCTATCAGAGTCCACAGTTCTTTCCGGCCCCTCCTCCTGCCTTCCAGGCTGTTCTAGTACAGGCTTTTTCAGACTCTTTTTCATGTCCCTTTACCTTCAGCATTGTCCACGTTTCTAGTCTTAGCTTGCTTTTCTTCTCCACATGCCCTCTAGTCATCTCTCATAAGGCTTTTGCTTCAGCTACCAATGTGATATTTGTGACTCTCAGCTCTGAACTTCCTCTGGCTTCTCTTTCTCTGAACTTCAGATGCCAAGTTTCAAGTGCTGATGGATTGTCACCTAATGGACTACAGATGTCTCAGACTCAGTCTTCCCCAGACAATGCGATACGTACGCGCGCGCACACACACACACACATACACACACACACAACCTTCTGGTGTTCCCGGTCTGTGAGTGGCACCATTGCCCGCAGAGGCACCAAAGTGGGACACACCAAGCATGGCTGAGTTCTCCTCTCTTCCTCATTCTTTCTCTCAAAATAGTCACCAGGTTTCTGACATCTCTCTCCACTTGTTCCTTCCTCACTGCCTTCGATGACCTTTTTCTTTGCTTTCTTGGATTCCTGTGAAGCCTTATTCATTCCTTTGATAAGCAAAATGAAGTCCTCTGTGTTCTGGACAGTTTGCTAGGCCATAGAGAGAGGGAGATGGACATGAACTCGGGCCAAAGTCCCGACACGTGGTGGGGTGCCTTCCGCCTCGTCGCCGTACCTCCGTAGCCTGCCTTCCAGCCTCTCTCTGCCCTCCCCCATGTCCTGCTGTCTCCACTGCTGTCCTCTCACTGTCCCTTGCTAGCCAGTGCTCTCCCTGATCCATAAGCACACCCACATCCCTCCTCAACACCCCTCCCTCCGGCTAAGCTTGCCCTTCTCCACCTCTTCCCAGAAGTCCCCAGTTGTCATCTTTCACGTACTGTACTTCTTGCCCCGGATGATAGCTGTCTGCTGCTCTGTCCTCTCCGTCATCCCTAGAAGTATGAGTTCTTTGAGAACAAAGACTGTGCTGCATTCATGTGGTGGCCTCAGCACCTAGCAGGACGCCGAGCACGTACTTTCTGAAAAGAAGGATTGAGTGCGTGCTTGGAAAACTGGATTCCAGGACACATTCAGAGCCTCACTGTTTCCGGGGAACCAGCACCATAAGTTTACTTAAAGGTGGAGTAAATTTTTTACTTTTTATATGATCGTAAGGAATTTTTGAAAAGACCTCTGGTAGTAAAACATGTAATGCAAAATATACGTAAATTCTGAAGCCGAAACTTGAGACAGTTTTGCCTTTAGGTGAATGGGTGCAAATCCACTCTCCTTCCTTAGTCTTTGAGGGATTTTACGTGAGAAGGTTCAGGAAGCATTGGGCAAGATCAGTCTTAGACCTGTTTGACTGAAGTTGGGGAGGGGTTTGCCATGCCAAATTCTTGTGTGATCAGCAGTAAAAGAAAAGCCAGATCAGTCGTTGCCCCATTCTTGAGGCCAGCGAAACCACTTTTCCAAGCAAAGTCGTGTTTCCTGGGTGTGTTGGGTAGCCGTGAACTACCAAATCGTGGAATTTAGTCTCTTAATCTCCTCCCGTGGATTTCAGCTCAGACTCGGAATGCTCTAGTCATTCTTTTTGATTGGGTTTATCTGGTTCTGTTATACTCTTCAAGGGAGAGAAATGCTTCCCTGAGATTTCTTCCAGGCACCATGGGCTGTAACGCTTGGGGAGGAGCTCGTACCTGGGGCCAAAGGAAAGCTCTTTAAGGAAGGAGCTTGGGAAGGCCCATCTCCTCTCGCACACTAGTTTTCTTACTGGCAATTCAGCAAAAGGCTTATTTTTGACTGTCTTGTTATTTTTTCTTGAAAGCTATAGGCACCTTATTATGCCTTTGCATATGTGCCAGAATTTTTTAAACTTCAAATGAATGTGGCAGATGTTCATAAAAGTTTAGAAAAAGCTACCATAGGAAGACTTTTTAACCATTTTTATGACACTCAAATTTGTTGCACAAAAGGAAATATAAATTATAACCTAGTGTTCTCATTTGAAAAAAAGGTTATTTTGGGGAAAGACCTCATTCTGGTCTTCCGTTCTAACAGGGTGCCCCTGCTTTTTGTTGAATGGTAACCCAGTCACCTTCAAGAGTCTGCCTTCCTTCTGAAGTGACAAGTTTATAGTCAATCCGGATTCTTACCCCTCCTTCCGCCTTTTTATATTCTTTCTCTCATTTAAGCAAACATTAATTTGAGGCTAGTGGTAAGTTAGCAGGATAGCCAAGGGTATTGGCATGGACCTAGTTTCTTCTTGGAGAGAGTGATCTTGTTAGCTGGCAGCTAGGAAATACCGAAACGTGGCCAGATTCCACAGGGCCTGTTTCCTTTCATTCTCTCCACCTCGGTTCAGTTCAGGAGACGTTTCTGCCGCCCCTCTTCTGTGCCTGGTCTGGTGGCAGGTGCCAGGTTACATCTGGTGGATGGTGCTTCTCCGTTTTGATAAATGAAGACTTTGCTCTCCAAGCCTCACAAACAATGCTTTGTGTCCAGGCCTCAGAGTGCTACGAGGGATGTAGGCAGAATATCGTATGCATGTATCCCGGTGGTCAGGAGGGAGGAAGGAGAAGCAATAGCTGTGGCACAGTTGCAGACAGAGGCTCGGGTTAGCCTGTGTATCCTACCCCACCTGTACACAGAGGCAGTGAAGTGCAGTGGTTAGAACGTGGACTCTGGATTTTAGCCCTCCGAACCTCCTGCTTACGTGATCCTGGGGAAGGTAATGACCTCTTAACGTCTGTTGTCTTACCTATGAAACAAGGACAGTGGCCACATCTCCCTTACAGGATTGTTGGGAGATCCAGTGAGATATGCTTGTTGGGTGCCTCACATAGTGCCTGGCACATAAAGAGTTCAACAGAGATCGACAACCGTTGATGTTTTTATTTCCTCAGTGGGCTGAAAGCCATTTACGTTGTTAAGTCGGTAGCTTTGGGAGCATGTTTCAGAGACTCTTAGGTTACCAGGGCCATCGTCCTCATTACCTAGGGAAGGAGAGTTTGTGGTCGCCCTATTTTCTCCTGGTCTGCGGTGCTAGAGACACTTTTTCAGGGATGGGAGCGGTCCTTTTGTAGAATTTGAATGCACTCTCGACCCTCTGCTTGACCACTGTCCTGCTGTAGTAATTTCGGGCAAGATACATTGTCTCTCTACCTCTCCCTTTCTTCATCTGTAATAGCGGTTAGCACCCATCTTTTAGAATCATGGGAAGGATTAAATAAATACATGAGTCCTGTGTGTGTCCAGCATACGTGAGTGCCCGGTCTGTGCCGGGCACACGGTCCACGTCCCCTTCTACAGTGATGTTTTGAGAGCCTTCTGAGTACCAACTACTGCATCCTGCTAGGGGTTCTGTACGAAATGGTGAGCGTCACATAATCCCTGCCTTCACAGGGTTTCGTCTAGAGCAGATGCAGGCAAGTAGAAAGTAATTACAGTGAATTTGGGAGGCCACGGGTCCAGTAGGGGAAACACCAAATCTAGCCTCGAGGGCTGTGCCTTGACAGGAAGGGAACACCTAAGCTGAAGCCAGGGAAACCGGGAACAGCATCTGCAAAGACTTAAAATGACCACCATGGAGCTTTCCAGGAAGTAGGAGTAGCTCAGTGTGTGACGGGAGCACAGAGCCGAAGGGAGAGAGCAGAGCTGAGGTAGGCAGGCAAGGACCAGGCCATCCAGGGCCTTGTAAGCCTTGTTAAAGAGTTTGAACTTTATAGGGCAATGGAGAGCCATTGAAGTGTGTAAATAGGGGAGGGACATGGTCAGGCCTTCTCCTTCTGGGCCATTAGAAACACAGTCCTTCCATATAAAATGCTTGGAAACTGCTTAACCATGTTAATAAAGTAAATTGATATTTATAAAGATCAAGGTAATTCTTAAGTAAATTACACACCACAACCATATATATAAAATTCAGATGTGTTGGCATCCCAAACCCAAGCTTCCGAACGGCTCCCTTGCTACCATGCTGTGGCCGAGGTGTTTGCAGCGATGACTTTCTTGGAGGGTTTAAGCACCGCTTTTACTAGATTTTGTCTTTTCCTCTCCGTTTCTAAGTACTTTTCATGAATTCGATATTCTTTCTACAGCCCAGTTTGAGGATATAAATTTATTTTTTAATCCATGAAATGTTTGTTTATTTGAGAGAGAGAGAGCGTGCGTGCGTGTGATGACCGGGGCAGGGGCAGAGAGAGAGAGAGAGAGAGAGAGAGAGAGAAGGAGGGAGGGAGACAGACAGACAGAGAATCCCAAGCAGGCTCCCGGCTGTCAGCACAGAGCCCGACGTGGGGCTCGAACTCCCCAACCTGGAGATCATGACCTGAGACGAAGTTGGACGCTCAACCAACTGGGCCACCCAGGCACCCAGCGGATAGACATTTAGACTGGCAGTCGGAACAGGGGGAATGCAACCCAGAAACCAAATTCCCCGGCCCCTTGCAACCTCTGCCACCGTCGCAATTTCAAGAGGCATGTGATGGGTTCACGAGGGCACGAGACCAGGCTTCCAGCATTCTGTTCTCTTTCTCGCCATCCTCTCCCTGGGGAGGCTTGGCGGGAGCTCCTAGAAAGACACCTGATTTTGCAGATGCACCAGGTGCTTGGCACAGCCCTGAGGCACCGCTCCTGAGGCCACACCCGGGTGCCAAGGCAGAGCTCCTTTCAGTCTCTGGGAGCCAGAGGGGCTCCCAGTTGTAAGTAGCGGCTTTTTACACAAAATAACAGGATTTACTTATTTACAGAAAAGAAAAATAACCCTTCCCCCCTGCCTTTGCATCTCAAAGAATCTGAATTTCTGTCAAATGAGTAGGCACAATTTTAACTAGTTCTTTCTTTTCCCTTTTTCCCTCAGCAGAGAAAGCCTTTAATCCTTTATTCATTTTTTTAAAAGATATATATTTATCTTTAAACAGTTTCATATGAGTGGGGAGTGTTTCCTGTTCACCATCGTGCCATTTGCTTCTTCGCAGGACTCCACAGGTAGAGGGTAATGAGATGTAGTTCACCCTTGTTAAAGCTGAGACTGGTGCAGAGCTCGGAGCCACAATTCTATTCTAGATGGGAGTGGGGACCTGTATATGTATCCTCACAGGAGTTGAGAAATCCCGGGTGAGGTTTGTTAGTGCTGAGTAGTCCTCGTCCTGCTTTGTAAGAAGGTGATATTTGCCTGAAACTTTCCACCTGGGAGTTTCAGTTGCAGGCTCACGGGGAGAGCTCTGGCAAGAAAGGCCAAGGGTTGGGACATCTGAGTCCTTGCTCAACACCGGACACGGTGCCAGGTACTTTACCCATTTTCACTTTGGAGCATTCCTCGGAATCTCTCCGCCAGGAAGGGGTATCCACATTTGCAAATGGGGAAGCTGAGGCTCAGGTAAAATAATTTCTGTCTAGTCCCTCGGCCACGATGGGGTTGTGAGGACCCAGAGACTCTGCCCTGCGTGCCGTCTACTCAGGCCGTGTGGATCATGCCTAACCCCGCCTCAGTCTTGAGCAGAGGCCCAGCTTCACCTGAGGTTTTCCTTCTCGGGTGGCCTCCATGCCATGCACGGACGGGGGATGGTGGCCAAGGGACCCGGGAGTTCGTGTCTGGCAGCCTCATGTGTGTCCAGAGAAGGGCTCTGACTATACTTGTAACCGGGGCTGGGTTACTTAGCCTCTTCACAACGTCATTCTCTCGTCAGTAAAATTAGGATTGTATTTGCTCCCTCAAGGAGTTGTGAGAATTCAGTGATATAACAGATGTGAAGGGCTTTTTAAATACTACACCAATAAATTATATGTAAAAAAAAAAAAAAAATACCACGCCAAACATGATTCTTTATACTTAAGAGCAAAGTTTAGGTCACTTGCTGGCACTTGCTTTATTATATAAAGAAAAAAAGTAATCAGACAGTAGCTCGGCTTTGCTGGAATTTCCTCAGCATACTGTTTGTTATCCGGCAGAATTGTCACATGTGAGTCTGTCACACGCGCAGCGTTCAGGGTGACCGTTCAGAAGCTCCGTTCAACTTGGGGCCCGAAGGAGGTCCTGGACTGTGCCTGATGAGTTTCCCCCAGAAGCTCTCTCCTCTTCACAGCGGCTTCTACATTTACAATAAGTGGGATTTGTTTTGTTTCTGAATTGTTTTAGGTTTTAAAGAATTTTTTATTTTAGAGAGCATGGGCTGGGGGGAGGGGCAGAGGGAGAGGGAGAGAGGATCTTAAGCAGGCTTGGTGCTCAGCACTGAGCCCAACACAGGGCTCAATCCCACAACCGTGAAATCATGACCTGAGCCAAAATCAAGAGTCGGATGCTTAACTGCCTGAGCCGCCCAGGCGCCCCTGAATGCGATTCTTAAATGTCACTTATCCTGATGTTGAATTAGTTAATACAAAACAATTTAAAGCTCTAGTAGTAATTTATGTAATCAAAGGGAACAAGTAATTCTGGCTGATTTAAGTATCTCTTGCAGTCAGTACATTTTCAGTCTAATTTGTTGTGACTGAAATGTTCTCTTGTGAGATGAGATAAGCCTCTGTTATAGATTAGAAAAACTGAGTAATTTATGAGGGAGAATCCCAGTAGAAAATGTGAAACCATCGTTGATGCTCTTGTTTGCCAATTTTCCTATCATCACTTAGCCAGTCATTATATGTAAGTTCCGCTTAGCAATGTGAAAACCGACTTCAAAGAAAATTTAGTTTATAAACTGTTACTAAGAGAAAGCTTGAACTAATCAAAATCCTATCAGGTTAAGAGAAAGAGCTGCACGCAGGGGGGCGTGTGGCGGAGTGAAAAGGACTCTTGGGCTCTAGAGTTAGATGGCCCTGGATTCAAATTCTAGCCCTAGTTAACGTCTGGTTAAAGTCCAGATGACTTTAAACAACCTCCTTTGTTGAGCTGAGAGGTCAGTTTGGCAGGCGGGGAGGGTGTTGTCATTGCATCACACAGTTGGGCCACTCTGTGCAAAAGGATTATTGTGTTATCTTCTTAAGAGATGCGTGTTGGAAGTACTCAGTGATATCAACCATTGAGTGAAGGTCTGCCAGTATACGTGGCACTTGAGCCCTGTCGTTTCTAGTTGTCACCCCCGTGAAGGAAGTGTAGATTTTGCAGGAGGTCGGGTGCTTCTTTGAGCCTTAGACAGGTCGCTCATAAAATGGGTACGTTCCCCACTTCGTGGGAGTTTTTAATGAGGAGCAAGTGAGGGAATTGGTACCTGACGCATGGTAGGTGCCAAATAAATGGAAGGGGCTATATGTGTATCGATATTTGTGTAGAACCGAGAAATCTTCTTTAAAGCTAGTTAAAAGGCATCTACCTAAGTTTGACTCTGCCTTCTTTTTCAGCTTCCTTTTGTATTTTTTAGTGAGTGACTTTTTCTAAATTGACATTAACTCAAAGGCACTTTTAACTGAGCAGAGCCACATGGGACTGGTGACTTCTTAAAGTCCTTGGAAGTGAATAGGGGCGGGGCTGTTGTGGGAGCTCAGAGACCAGTCTCGTGATGATTGAAGAGCCGTACCCTTGGCCTAGGCAGATCCCACTTGGAATCCGGGCACATGTGGTTTTGTTTAACACCATGCTCCACAGACTCACAGTCCGAGTTTGTGACCATCAGACATTTGTTGTTGATATGTGAGGTCACCCCAGTAGGGGTGTTTGTCAACCAAATTAAACTTCCTCTTAATGACCTAAAATAATTGATTCGGAAGGCCTTTAAATGGGCCGTGGCAATAGGTGAGCAGGCTGGAATCTGGCATTTTCTGCACAGATTATTGCGTGTTATTCTTTTGCTTTTAGGGGGAAGACATGGGTGGACCATGGGCTTTTGGGGCAGGCAGTGAACCTAAGTTTGAATCCCAGCTCCACCATTTATCTAAGTGTGACACGGGCAAGTCACTGAACTCCTGTGCGTGTGTGCCTTAACACCTCCGTCTGTGAAATGGGACACCTGCCTTAAAGTGATGACAGCTAGAAGTAACATGGCTGACGTTCCATGCATGTTAGTAGACCCTCACTGGATGGTAGATATTATTATTAATAAAGTGTTTCTAGTAGGCATCTGTGAAGAAGATAGCTTAGTACTAATTTTGTGCAAAGTGGTCAAACTCTGATGTAGTAACCGTACCTTTTTTTTCCCCCCTGCTAAACTGATTTCTCCATAAACTGCTTTCTGTACTAAACTTAAACGCCCATAGAGAAAAGTGTGACTAAAATTGGAGTCTGTAAACCTCTCTTTACATATTGTTTGATTCTCAGCTGATTTCAAAATGCATTTAAAGTTGAATAAGATCTACGCCATGTGGGCTACACAAGGAGTGAGTTTTTTCTTTGCCTTTGGATTCGGACATTAATGACCTAAGCTCTGGCCTTTGCAGGTAGAGTGGGGCCACCGCATTATATTTGTTAGAAGTAAAACACTGGCTCAGAGCTCTTCCTGATCAACAGTGGCGCTAAAGTTTCCTTGTGTGTTTGGAAGCTATCAGTATCCCACAGAGTAGTTTATGTGTCCTGCGTAAAATTCTTCCCTCCATAGACACAAATATCTGACAGAAACTAAAAGCCGCAGGCTGGGGCTGCCCAGGGGCCTGGACATGGCTTTAACCAAATATAATACCTGTTAAGCTTTGGCATCTATTGTTTTTAAATGATTCGATGGTAATAAATTTATATCCCGCCTCTTCAGCATTTTATTGCAGATATTTTGTACTGACCGAATGGGTTAAATTATGAAGCTTGATAAGTACATATGCACATTACCCATCCCTAGCTTTAGAAGAAAAAAAAAAAAAGGAAGAAAAAGATAGCTATGAGTTTGGAAGTCATCCCAATTTTTAAAAATAAGAGAATTTGGACATTTTGGCATATGGGGCTTTTTAAATGAAATTTCATGGAACTGAAAACAGTCAATTTTAGGTTTCCAAAAATTGTTTTGATTTTCATTGGTATAAATTTGCTGCACATGGTTTTAGGGAAGTTCTGAGAGATGCATTTGGGACTTCGGGGTTGATTTTCTTTTTTTTTTTTTGAGATTTGTGATTTATTTTTAAAAGGTGATTTTTTTTTTCTCCCCTAACTCAAAGTATAAATCGGAGGAGACAGAGTTCCATTTCTAGGACAGCTTTTTTGTAATGACATCGTTAAGCATTGCCAAACAACTGGACTCGGGGCAGAATTATCGAGCATCATTTTGGCACCCACCGTTTGGACACTGAGCAGCCGACTCCTACCCCCCCCCCCCCGTCTCGGAGCTAGAATCTCGAGGCCAAATGATTTGGGCCATTCCATTAGCAGCAGCTGCTGGTGATAAGCACCGTGAGAGTCACCTGTGTAGGGTCAGGCTTATTGCACATCAAGGTTCGGCAGTGTCGGAAGAGAGGGAAGATGCCCAGGAGGGGGCTCTAGGCCACCTGCTGTGTGAGGATCAAAGGGTTGAAAGGTCAGAGGGCGCAGCTCCCTTAACCATATCTGTCTGTGCAATAGCTGTTTCAGATTGTAAATCTTGGCGATTTCATTAAGTCCTCCTGGCTGCTACTGGGGCATTGAAATAATAAAATTTTATATCTGTTGCCTTTCCTGCCTCTGGCAGCCAGGCTGATACATTCTCTGCAAAATGGGGCGTCTTTATGAAAAGCTTCCCTGGAATGATCAGAGCGGCCCTGGTGAAGCTTCACATTGGGAAGTTGGGGTTCACAGAACCTCATCCTCTGGAATGGTTTAAACGCACGCACACACAGACCGGTTAGCAGCCTTTGTGATTTATGTAACACCTCTTTTCCGAAAAGCAGGTCACCAAAGTATTACGTATTGCTGAATGCTTAATCTTACACGTAGGAGGAAAGCTTTGCTTTCTCAGTGCTGTATTAAACAGCCCCTGTTCTAATGACTCCGGGGTCCGTCCTCTTGGGCCATCCCGAGCCTCTCTACGGGCATTACTTCCCACTCGGCAGACCATTTGGGTGTTTTTAGAGACGTGTCTCCTGAATATGATTTTCCAAACACTTTTGCTAGATCTTAAAGTTGTTATGGACCTTTAGGGCTCCTTGGCTCTTGGGCAAGACAAATCACAGTAATGGCTGCCCCTTTACTGCCCATATGTTTAAGACCCCCTGTAGTTTGTTTGAAAAGTTAAGAGATTTTCACAGTGAAGGTGCCATTTCTGAAATTTAAAGTGTTCCTTTTCACCGGGAGATAAGTTCACTCTGATTAAGTCCGTAATTCTCACTAAGCCATGTTTATGGGGGCAATAAACAATGTTTCAGCGTGCTTGTTAAATTGGGTTTCCAACCTCTCCACTCTTTAAAAATTGACATTTCAAATAAAAGGCAGGTGGAGATGGGAGTCCAGGTTTTCTGTGCCTAGTGATGAATGAATGATGGCAAGTGGCAGTTGTGTGGGAGGAATGAGGTCCTGTTTTATGGGAGGGTGACCCCAAACCATTTTGGGACTAGGGAATCAACATCCCCTTATACCCCCAGTGAAACTCTTAAATTCAAGTTTCACGGTTTCAAATTGGACGGATGCTGTTTTTGAAATACTGCCAGCCACATTGCACACATTATTTAATTTCACAGCAAGCCTGTGTTCCAATAGTGGTGGCCCCCTTTTACAGATGATGAAATTTGGGCACAGAGAGGTTAAGTGACCCGTCCAAAGTCACATTGCTAAAAATGACAGGACCAGAATCCAAACCCAGTTATTTCATTGTGTGAAGTGGTTTAGTGTATACAAAAGAAGAACATGATACTGGTCCAACTTTTAGGGTCTGTTTGCTGTTAGGTGTCTGGCCTCTGGTAAGTCTATCCACGAAGGTTACAAAATAAATATGTGACCTCGTCACTGTCCGGTCTTTGCTAAGCCAGGAAAGTGGAAGGGGCGGCACAGACAGGAGAAGGAGACCACTGGGCTTTGGGGTCGCACAACCCCAAGCTCTAGTCCTGGCTCTGTTGTTACCCCGGGGCCTGGTGCAAGAGTTTCAGTCTTCTGTGCTATAAAATGGGAATAATCATGCCTGTTCCATGGGACTGCTCTGAGGATCAGATGAAATAAGGTATCTTAAAATAATAGTGTTTATATTATACTTTATAGATGACAGTAGTAAGCCTTAGTGCAGTATCTGTGGATATAGTAAGGTTGAAACAGTTATTTAAAAAACTTTTTTTAATGTTTACTTATTTTTGAGAGAGAGAGAGACAGAGAGAGACAGAGAGTGGGCGGGGGAGGGGCAGAGAGAGAGGGGGAGACACAGAATGCGAAGCAGGCTCCAGGCTCCGAGCTGTCAGCACAGAGCCCGATCTGGGGCCCGAACTCAGGAACTGTGAGATCATGACCTGAGCCGAAGTCGGATGCTTCACCGACTGAGCCACCCAGGCGCCCCAAAACAGTTATTTTAAAGGCAGAGTGCTCTCTCTCCCTCCGCCCCTCTCCCCCACTTGGTTTCTCTCTCTCTTTCTAAAATAAATAAAATGGAAAAAATAAAAAATAAATAAAATCTAAGAAGAAGAGGCACCTAGGTGGCTCAGTTACTTGAGCATCTGACTCTTGATCTGGGCTCAGATCATGATCCCAGGGTCCTGGGATTGAGCCCCGTGTCGGGCTCCACGATGAACATGGAGCTCGCTTAAGATTCTCCCCACATACACACACTCCCGCTCCCTCCCCCTGTCCCATGCCCTTCTTCCCCACTCCCCTTCTTGCTCTCTAAAATAAATAAAATAAGTTAATGAAAATAAAGGAAAAGTGATAGGGGCAGCATGAAACGGAGACGTCACTAAACGAGTTTTATTTTCGTTTTCGTTTTTTGAGGGCCCAGCCCCGTGTGGTCCGCTGTGCTTGGCGCTTAGGCCTCTGAGAAGGCAGTGTGCTGTGGGACAGGAATAATCAGGAAGGTTTTGTGGAAGAGCCGGGCCTCGTGGGACGGAGATGATGACGGCGACCTTCGGGCCGTCTTCGCGTCTCACCCAGGGCCCCACACTTCGTCTCTCGTTCGTGCTTTGCAACAGGCCTTCCTCGTCTTCTGTTCACAGATGAGAAAGCGGAGTCTCCAGCATAGGGAGGGTGCTTCAGTTGGAGGCAAAACACCACCAGCCCAAGGGCGGGCTTGTCCAGTGCGCTGCCAGAACTGGCAGAACCGGGCTCTCACAGAGGCTGCCGGCACCTACCTGCCTTCTAGCTGGCCCTCTGTGACATACGTGCCCTGCTTAACCTTTAGTCTTCTCGACAGTCCTGAGGCTAAGGACAGTGACTCCCGTGTCACACGGAAGAAAACTGACACCCAGGGAGGTAAAGCGCCGCGCCCGCAGCTACCTGGCTAGTGAGCGGAAGAACCAGGACACCAACCTCGTGACTTTTTGACCTTGGGCTCTGGACCATCCAGCAGAGGAAATCGAGCAAGTTCCGTGTGAATGGAGATGCTCTCTTCCCCTGTACGTTGCTGTGCCTTTTCTTTTCTTTTCTTTTCTTTTCTTTTCTTTTCTTTTCTTTTCTTTTCTTTTCTTTTCTTTTCTTTTCTTTTCTCTCTTTCTGTCTCTCTCTCTCTCTCTCTCTCTCTTTCAAATTCTTTAATGTTTATCTTTGAGAGACAGAGCACGAGCGGGGGAGGGGCAGAGAGAGCGGGAGACACAGAATCGGAAGCAGGCTCCAGGCTCCGAGCTGTCAGCACAGAGCCCGACGTGGGGCTCTGACTCTCACACCGCGAGATGATGACCTGAGCCGAAGTCAGACACTTAACTGACTGAGCCACCCAGGCACCCCGGCTGTGCCTTTTCTTAGGCCATTTGGTTATAGTTTACCTCACCACTCCTTATCCAGGCCGTCCCGTAGGTAGGCCGAGGGCCTCTTCAGTTCAGAGATCATGCTTTATTATCTCTCTGTCCTTAAAACCTAGCATGGAGTTGACGTGAATGACCGACTGACATATGACTGACTGAATGAGTGAATGAATGGGTGAGTGAGTGAATGAATGCCCAGGAGATGCATGGTCAAGAAAGGAAAAATGGCCCATTGGAGAAAAAGCTCTGTGCTGACCCGGGTTGAAAATCCTTGGACTTGTTAATGAGAGTCAGTGCTTATTACCTTGTGAGGAGTGGATTTGGCCTGACCTATGAGGGGCTTACACCACTTCCCTCCCCTGTCAAGCTTCTGTTTCTGTTTAAAGCACACTGGGAAATTCCAGCGGTGTTTTCAGGGGTCCTCTGAACTGTCGGGCTTAGATTTTTAATTTTGTGGAGCAGGAAGGAGCAAATCAGTGACTCCTGGCTCCAAAGAAAAACCACTGCGTTTATCAACCGCTTGGCAGTTCAGTGACCTTTGGGGCCTGAGGAAGGGAAGGAAAATGTCACTCTTGCCTCTGTGTATATCTGAGATTTCAGGAGGGAATAAAGAGTTTAGAGTACCTGAAGGTTTGCCTTTCCTCTTCTTGTCCTTTCCACTTTCCCTTTTATTTCTCTTTCCTTTCTTCCTAGGAGGCCACCAGCTCCCATGCTGTTCTTTGTTATGTGCTCATATATATGCGCATGCATTTGAGCACATTTTATATGTGCTGTATAGTGGAAAGAACATTGGCACGTGGAACCCAGATTCAAATCCTTTCTCTGACACACACCACATTGTAAGAACATGGGCAAACCATTTACTCTCTTTAGGCTCAGTTTCTTCATCCATCAAATGGGTATGATATTCTGCAGAAAACCCTCTCCCTGGGGAATTTTAACGGAGTCTGGGCCAACCCTCGAGCTATGAAGGGCTTGATTCTTCTGCTACGTGCTTGACAAACTTCCGCTAAGTTACAGTTGCTCAATATGCTTGTTGGTTGAAACAGTGGCAGAACAATTAATAAGATTCACTGGGTAACTGGGCGTTGGTGTTTAGCTGCTTGCAGTGTGTAACACCACTGCTTCTAAGCCCTACGACTTTGGACCAGCTATTTTTCCTCCCCGAGCCTCAATTTCCTTCTCTCCACGGGAGTGTCATGAGCACTGCATTGTATGGTACTCAGAAAGGTTTGGGCCGTGGGAGGACCACACCAGCTAACAGCTCTCACGTCGTTGTTGTAAGAGCCTGTACGATGATGGAGGCAGAGCATGCGCCCCAGTCCCCGGCCCGTGCCGGCCCTCTGTCAGCCTAGCTGTGGCTTGGCCCGTCAGGCACATGGCTGGCCTAAGAGGGGACTGCACGAACCCAGCATCGATCATGTGGTATAACATTTGGATTAACACCCTATTAAGAGGGAAGAGCCATATTCGCTACCTTCCAAAATTAAAACAGCGGCTGAGCAGTCAGGCTTAAGGGAGACATAGTGTCAGAAGCCATATCAGTTTGCCTCCCTCCCGGAGGGACAAAGACTAGACTTTCTTGGAGCCAAAGCAGAGCATTTTGTGTTCTGATCCGGGAAGATGCTGCGTCATCTTGAAACAAGACGTCCTTGCAGGAAGGACCTTGTCTGGACCTGTCCCCTTTGCTTGGTGCTCTAGTTGCTGGTCTCAGAGGTGCTGCCTCAGCCTTGGGGAGAGGCGACTAGGCTTGCAGACCTCAGAGGTCACTGCAGCAGGGATTAGGCCTGCCTGTGGTCAAGGCCAGTGCCCAGGTCAGATGGGAACATGGACATGCTGTTGCCAAACAAATATTTCTTTTCTTTTTTTTTCCTGGTTATTTAATCTTCTCACAACGCTAAGTATGTGGTGATAACCACATTTTATAAACGAAGAACCTGAGGTTCAACGAGATTTAAATTCCCTGCCCTGGGTCCCATTTGCAGTAATTAAAGAAGATAAAACCCAAAGCCCAGTCCACATGACTCCTGCTTCTTCCACTTGGTCCTGCTCCTCCCCCAAACCGAGCTGTCACAGGACCACGGGGGTCTCTCGGAAGGTACGCAGATAACGTTGCTGCTTCGATCCTCACTGGAGAAGCAACAGGACAGATTGAAGAAGTAACATGTACCCTGGAGGTGTCGACTTTTACAGATAGATTTTCTTTTTTTAATTTTTTAAGAAACGTTTATTTATTTTGAGAGAGAGAAAGTGTGAGTAGGGGAGGGGTAGAGAGAGAGGGAGAGCGAGAATCCCAAGCAGGCTCCGTGCTGTCAGCGCAGAGCCCCACGCACGGCCTGATCCCATGAGCCAGGAGATCATGACCTGAGCTGAAATCCAGAGTCAGACGCTCAACCTACTGAGCCACCCAGGCGCCCCTACGGATAGATTTTTCTGACAGTGAAATACATTCTAGAGTGAATCCTTTTTATCAAAGTAATTACTGTTACTTTGTTTTTCATAATAATAATAAACACCCAGTGTTTATTATATACCAAACATTATCCTAAGTACTTATACGTATGTTAACTCGTTTAATCACCGTAACAATCCAGTGAAGTCCATGTTATTTGCTTTTTGTCTACATACTATTGAAATATGAAATGGATAGGGCAAAGTACACTCATCCGAAGTGCACAGCGAGATTTCTGTTTACGAGGCAGGTACACCCGTGCGACCACCACCAGATTGAGAAACAACGTTACCAGTCCCCCAGAGGCTCCTCTTGTGTCCTCTTGTGGTCATTCTCCCTCTGACCCAAAGGTAACCGTTATTCCCGGTGTCCTGTCTGAATCGCATTGAACAGATGAGTAAACTGAGGCACAGGGAGCTTAAGGGGTTTGCACGCGGTAGCACAGCTGTAACTGGCAGAGTTGGGAATTCAGACTGAGGCAGGCGCTCCAGAGAATGTGCTCATATCCCTGAGACCAAGCCAGGAAAAGAACGCTAGATTGGTGGTGGTTTGAATTGTAATAGCACAAAATCATCAGGCTGAAATCTTACTAGCTTCTGCCTTTGGTCTGAAAATCAGTTTACATTCTTACAGTCTTGGGGCACCTGGGTGGCTCCGTTGGCCAAGCGTCCAACTCTTGATCTCGGCGCAGGTCATGATCTCACAGTTGGTGAGCTCGAGCCCCACATGGGGCTCTGTGCTGACAGCACAGGGACTGCTTGGGATTTCTCTCACCCTCTGTCTCTGCTCCTCCTCAGCTTGCTCTCTCTCGCTGTCTCTCAAAAAATAAATATATAAACATGCTTTAAAAAATTAAATTCTCGCAGTCTTGCAGTTCTAATCTATTTTATTGGCATAACTTTGAAATTGCAAGGATGGAAACTCACTTCTGTTCCTCCCCACCCCCCATGTATTGCTCACCCGCTGCAGTCAGGTGCTGTGTTAATTCTTTACACACGTTGTATCACTTAACCCTCACAGGTCGTCTGTGCGGTAGGTAGTATTCCCATCTTAAAGATACGAACACTGAGGCTCAGAGGTAAAGAGCTTGCTGGAGGTTACACAGTCACAGAGACAAGGCTTGAATCTGACCGTCTCATTCCGGAGCCCACGGTTTTAACCACCGTGTTAACTCCTATCTTACTTCCTGTGTCAACTATGAGTTAATTCTACACTAATTAATCATGATAATTTCACATAATTATTGTCATTGCCATCATTATTCTTATTCCCCTCTCACTTCCCTGAGCAAATTGCATTTTGCTTACTTTGGGCTTACGTTGTCCATTTGGGCTTTACACTGACATCTGCTTCCAGGCGTGCCTCCCAGCAGAGTGGGTCCAGCCACAGTATTAGTTTACTCTCCGGTTCACGAGCATTTGCCCTGCGTCAGGCACCGTGCTGGGCACTGGAGAGGCAGAGACATATATGCCCTGGATCTGCCCTGGCAATGGTCCTACTGGAAGGACAAGAATAAAAATGCACTGCATGCTGGCTCGCTGACCTCCACCCTAGATAGGGAGCCAGCCCAACGCTCAGCTGAAGAGGCTGAGTGGAGCTGGGCCCCTGCTCCTCAATGTCTAGGACCAGCTTTCCTCCACATCCTGCTCCTAGCTTCCTCGGCCAGGGAAGTATCGCATTCTCCTGACCACTCTTTGAATCCCCTGGATTACACTGCCAGGGCAAACCCTTGCTTTTCATCTTACAGGCTTCTGTTGGGTCCTAACTTTTGTCACTAGTTGTCCAATCCCTTCCTTGGACAGGCAGGATCATCCCCATCTGTGGGGGGTATTGGTGTGGTTTGAACTAGTGTCACCACTTTCTATGTTAGGGGAGGAAATCCATTGTTTTCAGACCACCAGTTTTAGAAAGTGAGGCTCAATAAAGTCTTGGTTGCAGGGGAAACACCAAAGGTAGAGTGTTTCTCAAATAGATTCCACTTTTATGTAGAGAAATATACTATAATCTCTAGGGGCATTGGATTTTTATGTTTATCCTAAGAGGTCATGAGTGGAAGAGCAAAGTTAAAAAAAAAAATTCCTGAGCTAGACAAAAGAAAAGAAGGAACAGGGAGCCAAACTCAGCTGCAAATCTGAATGTAGCAGGGACAAATGACCTTGTCAGATGGCATTCATTCACCATTCGTGCATTATTAATTTTTTGCCATCTTTTCTGATTTTATTCTCTGTTCTGGACATAGTACTAATGTTTTTATCAACTTCATTGGGTTATAGTTTATGTGCAGACCATCTATTTAAAGCCTACAATTTAATGAATTTTGACAGTTTCATACATTTGTGAAATCACCACCACCACAGTAAAGATATAGAATATTCCCACCACCCTCAAAAGATTGTTGTTGTTGTTGTTGTTGTTGTTGTTGTTGTTGTTTTAAAGATTTTATTTTTAAGTAAACTCTATACCCAACATGGGGATTGAACTCACAACCCTGAGATCAAGAGTCACGTGCTCTTCCGGCTGGGCCAGCCAGGTGCCCCAAGTGATTGTTCATTTTGATTTAACAAAATAAACCACAGTAAAGATATAGAATATTCCCACCACCCTCAAAAGATTGTTGTTGTTGTTGTTGTTGTTTTAAAGATTTTATTTTTAAGTAAACTCTATACCCAACATGGGGATTGAACTCACAACCCTGAGATCAAGAGTCACATGCTCTTCCGGCTGGGCCAGCCAGGTGCCCCAAGTGATTGTTCATTTTTATTTAACAAAATAAAGCTCACTTATCTTGAGCTTCTCGTGTGCCAGGTGCCACTGTACCACTTTAAAAATGTTGGGGCGCCTGGGTGGCTCAGTCGGTTAAGCGTCCGACTTTGGCTCAGGTCATGATCTCGTGGTCCGTGGGTTCAAGCCCCGCGTCGGGCTCTGTGCTGACAGCTCAGAGCCTGGAGCCTGTTTCAGATTCTGTGTCTCCCTCTCTCTCTGCCCCTCCCCCGTTCATGCTCTGTCTCTCTCTGTCTCAAAAATAAGTAAACGTTAAAAAAAAAAATGTTAACCCGTTTAATCCTTACCACATTCTTATGAGGGAGGCACTGTTGTCACCTGCAGTATATAGAAGATGACACAGGGGGCACAGAGAGAGTGAAATGCCCACATTTGTACAGCTGGTGAGTGTTAAAGCTGGGTTGGAACTCACAGACTGGCTTCCAGATCCTGTGTTCACCTCTCGCCTCTGGTGCCTCCCGTTCGTCCATTCATTCATTCATTCATTCGTTCAGGAATTGCCTCCTGTGGGCCAAGTGCTGGAGTAGGAGCTGACAGTGTAGAGTTCTCTGTCTTATTACCCTAAGAAGCCCGTGGACTAGGGGAGGAATTGAATACTTCTATAAATAACTCTAGGTTGGCATATTATTCTGGTTGTAGGAATGACCTCAGGGCAGCACAGGGAAAGGCAAACTTACTGCCAGCCGGGGCCCTCTGCAGTGAGGCTGGCCAGGCTTTGCTGAGTTCTCAGGAACCATCAAAGGAAAGGGAACAGACAGGCAGGAGAGCCACTGTTTGATGAATGCCTGTTCGGGTGTCCCTGGAATCCTGCCGACTCTTCCACGTACATTCGCTTATCCAATCCTCCCAGCAGATCTGTGAGGGGGTACTATCTTGATCCCCGTTTCACAGATGAAAACCTGGAGGATTTTGGAGGTTGAGTGAATTGCCTTAAGGCAGCCCTGGAGGTAGGGGGCAATCTTTAAGTGAAGCCTGTGTGTTAGAACCCAACCCCTCTGCTGCCCCCACCACCTCCCGACTATGATGTTCCCCTCCCCTGTCCTGAAAGGCCGGGGTCAGGCTGAGTCTGTCTGTGACAAAGCATAAAGAGAAAGACATTTTTGATTAACAATATTTATGGGAGGATGCCATTTTTGTGTGTTTCTCTGTGCAAGAAATGCCATTTGGAAAGTCGGTGTGCATGTCAGTATTTTTTTTTTTTTCATTCTGAGAAAAAGCCTATAGAGTCTGGTGGGGGGAGGGTTTGCAGCTGGCAGGAGCTTTGGCATATGTTGTAACTAAAAAGAGAGGGAACGTGTTGGTGGGACAAGCTACCGGAGAGCTGTCTCGGTGTGCCGCGGTACTCGTAAGTGTTTTAATTGGGTAGGGTTTTTGGAGGACTATTTTGACATCTGCTCGTGTCTTTGCTGATTTTTCTTCACTTAGAGTAGGAAACACAAGCTGTGGATAAAATGACTTTAAAATAATTGGAAGTAAAGATATCTCCCTCAAAGTCGAATTTGAGAGGGACACTTTTTAAGCAGTGGAAAGGAAATTCCACTTCTAGGAACCTGTCCTAAAGCCCAAGGCATTATGCCTACAAATTTCATGACAATATCATATATAAAAATTATTTAAAAACTGGTGGTAACGGCCAACGGGAGGGGCTTGGTCGAGTTTGTTTCCACGAAGTGGAACATTTTGTAGCAATTAGCGATGATCTTTACAAAGTTTTTAATGAAGTGGAGCATTCCTATATTGTAATGAGAGAGAATCGGGAAGAAATATTAAGAACTATTTTAACTATATTTTTAAAAGTAGGGATTGAGGTGAAAGGATATGGAAGGAGACATCAAAACGCAATCTCCAAATGGAGGGATGAGCGTCACTGTACTTTCCTTCTTTGAAATTTTTTGTCTGTATTTTTTTTTTTTTGAACAGGCCCATGTGATTTTTATGATACAAAAGGCAAGTGGTTTTTTTGTGTGTAAGAGCAAGCTCGGCCCTGAGAGGATCCATATAGCTTCATGCCCTACAGATACTCGTTCTGAGATCTGAGCAATTGGATTTGGGACGTCTTCAGAAATAGCGAGGCTTTCGAGTCAGAGTGGGTTCGAAAGTCAGCTCTGCCACTCACCAGCCAAGTGATTTGGGGCAGTTTATTTGACGTCTCCAAGCCTTATTTTCTCATCCCTACCACGGAGATGGTAGTATCTGCCTCCTGGCGTGGTCGGGATTCAGTGAGATTCAGTGAGCTGGCTCCCAGTAATGGTCTAGCTTCCTCCTCCACCAGCTCTTCCCACCCCCACCCCAGTTTGAAGGGTTTTGTGGGGTTGGTTTTGTGTGTGTGTGTTGACGAGGGAGGGTTTGGCCTTTCTTCATTGCTCTTGTTTCCTTGAGCCTTTCAGGGATAAGGCACCATCCGGCTGAGCTGGCCTCCAATTCTTTCCTTGGGAACACTGAGCTTCAGGAAGGCCCTTGAGTCTACGCCAGCCTCTTTGGAAGAGGCCTTGTTGCCAGGAGGGCAGCTTTGTCCTGTAAGAGGAAACTGTGCCGACCCAGCTCCTTGCCTGGAGCCTGGTGCTTGGGCATTTTGGTTACTAAGGGGACCCTGGCCTGCTAAGTCAGAAAAAAGGGCCAGGTTTTTTCCTCTTCTTCAGCCTGCTGCCATTGTTGAAAAAGTAAACACTCCACACAGCTTAACCGGCAGGCCCTCCAGTCAGGAGTGGGAAGAAATCAAAAGCCTGTTCCAGCCCAGGCCGCGGAGAGCCCACAAGGGCTGGTCTGTGCTGCTGGGGCCCCTCTGGGAACACAGAAACAACGCCCAATTCTGGTCCAGAATCAACATCCCTCTTGCTGGGCCTTTCAGCCCCTGAGGCTTCTCTCCAGTGGCCAAGCCCCCTGCCCCCTTCTGTTTGGGACTATTTTAGAAGGTCAGATGAGACAGAAGAGGCAGTTCTGGGGTGCAGTGGCCCTCAGCGCAGTCCTCCAGGCCTGGAGTCCCCTGCTGAGTTTTGGGGTTCCTTGTGGCCTCTTCTCCAGTTCCATTTCTGGTGTTTCAGCTTTGAGGTGAGAGCCCATTAGCCTCCAAGAAGGGGCCAGACGGTTTTTGCCCTTAGGCCATTGGCACTACGGCTTTCAGACTTGCTGTAGCATATGTGTGAATTATGAAAGTAATAATAACAACCACTATTTATAAATCCTGTGTGCCTGGCACCGCGCACGTATTACCTCTACTCCCTCACAGCAGCCCGGGGGGCAGGGGTTAGAGGACGGTGGTCACAGTCATTGGACCAGTTTTACGGATGAGGTAGCCAAACTGTAGCCACATAATCTGGGGCGAGCCACTTCACCTCTCTGAGCCTCAGTTTCTCATTCCTGCAAACGGGAATGGTGATACTTTGTCTCCAGCTACGTTGTTGACAATGAAAGAATGTGTGTGAGCTCCACAGGTGATATAAGTGAAAGAGATTGTTGTTGAGGCTATTTCTGTAACTTCCTGCCAGCACACTGCTAGGTCTTAAACTTTTTGGACTGAAAAATGAGGTGGCAGTGGAGCCCCGGACAGTTTACCAGGAGTCTTAACGTTCTCATCTGAAAAATGGGGGTTGTGCTTTATGAAACCCTGGTGATTTGTATTATTATCAAGGCTGTTTGCTGCCAAGTTTTCACTCTGTAAAAGTTTTACTCTGTAATTAATGTTTGGAGGGGAGAATAAACTTGTAAGTAGGCAGGGAATCTTGTCTCTCCTCTGTGGTTCTTAGCCCATAGTGAGCACTTAGGACATGTTGACGAATGGATTGAAAGGCTTGCGGGCTAGCCCCTGGTGGTGTGGAAAACTCAACAGCAAAAGGAGTTTGAGGCTCTTAGGTGTGTTAAGTGGAAGGATTCCCGGACTCTGCCACCTGGGACCATTTTTCAACCCTAGGAGGCTTCTGACCAGCTCAGCTCCACCCTCCTGCTGGGAGGAATCTCAAAACATTTACTTAGGTACAGGCTATGTCCTAGAGCCTGGGGTTTAGCAGCCATCGGGATGGTCCAGGCCCATCACTAGGCTGTGCAGTTCTCTTCGATGAATTAGGAAAAGGCGTCTATCTCCTCTCTTCCACGGCCACCACCCCTGACCCAGACACACGGCTTAGCCGATTTCAGCCCCAGGTGGCTGGTGGGGCGTCCCTGGGCAGTACATACCTGCACGGTTATATTCGGTGCCTCAGAGAGTAGCTAATAAATTGATCGCTTATATATGTAAGGTGACTGTATGTCCCATTGGATGTCTTCTACCCTAGCATATTATGCCCTCTTTCACACCAACAAGCGTTCCAGTTTTGACCACAAATGATAAGGTCTTCCTAATTAACTGGGGCCAAGTGAGATAAAGACACAGTTGTGAAGTTCTAGACTCTAAAGGAATGAGCTTTGATATTGGACAGGAGAAGAGGGTTGAATGAGATTGGGAGCAGTGGGTAGGCGGGAGAAAAATGGAGGAGGATTCTAGCAGTGGGTGAATAGTGTGATTAAAAATTAAAAACTCAAGCTACACATAATCTTGTACTTCTGCAGACTATGGAGAGCTGCTCCCAGAGGGTGGGCCTTTCCTTTCTCCATATTTTACCTATCCCTTCTTCCCCGCACAAACATGCGCACCTAATAAGCACGTCTCCCTTATCTTTTCCATTACTGCGCCAGTAGAGTAGTGGCTCATGGCCAGAGCCTCTGAGCCTTGACTGGTTTCTGTGGAAAATGGGACCCAACTGAAAGCGTGACCTCCCTACTCCATGTTTAAGGGAAATGTTGACATGGTAACACCAGTCCATCTACCATATTCCATCCCAAGAATGGTAAGATCCAAAAGAGAGATGGGCAAGTGGCTTTTGCTAAGTGAGTGGGGACAGATTGAAGGGTGTCATTTGGGCTTAGCTGTACATCAGAATTCCTGCAGCCAGAGTTTTAGACTATAGCTCCTAGTGTTAAAAAAGGAAAAGAAAAGAAAAAAAGTTGAGGTGTAAAGATCTCTCTTCCTAACCGTGTGGCCTGAGCATATTAACTTAGTCATCTTCATTCTTGTGAAACCCTTTCCCCTGCTGGGACTTGGGGGGGGGGACTGTAGAGCCCCCAGAGTTTTTGTGACAGTTAAAAGACCTAAGAGATGTGACCCACCTAGCATTGGGCCTGCCACAAAATGAACCTTTGGCAAATGTCACTGTTCTTCCTTATTCCGCTTCCCCGGAGAGGGCCAGTAGAAATATCCGTGTCCTCATGGTGCTTCAATTATTTTTTCTTTCGGAATTTTTTTATTTGCAGAAAGTCAGAAACATGGCCCTGGATGATGTCGTGATCCTCAACGTGGACACCAACACCCTGGAAACTCCCTTTGATGACCTCCAGAGCCTCCCAAATGATGTGGTGGGTAATGAGCTCTTGAGGTCTGACTCCTGTGAGTTCGGGCAGTGGACATGAACATGACTTTCAAGAACGGAAAGGAGGGGAGACGGTCGTGGTTTTCCTCTGGCCTAAGAACTACAGTTTGTTTCTCTGCTGCGTCTGCCACCTTTGTCTCAGTGAAGGAAAGTTGGAGGGTGGTTCATTTTGTTTAGTTGCTTTGCTCTCATAACGTGCATCTGGGGGGCTGTGTAGTGATCCCAGCGTCTAGTCAGCTCCTCTTTGTGTGGGAGCCTCGGGGACTTGCCGTCCCCTGTCCAGCATATTGCCGCGTCCCGAGGACAGCACAGCTTCCCCTGAGCAACCCCGGAGGGCTTTCTGTGTGAGCGATATGGGACACTTCAGATCTGTATGTCTTTCCTGGACCATCATCAAGCAGCCATTTTTCCATGTAGCAAGATACCTGCTGACAGTGCTCTGAATGTGGCTCTCTGTCCCATAAATCTTAAATACCTAACGTCTAGACAGATGGTGGGCTCTCTTCAGCAAAAGCAACCGGCTGCCACATTTGCCATGCCGACACCTGACCACCTACCTGTCTCAACGTTGCTACTCAGGCTGCCTCATGGGCAGCTGTGCGAAGCAGACCCAATCTCCCCCATCGTCCACAGGAATGAGGAGGACTGGGGCTCACTGGGAAATAGGGTTTTGATGTTTCTGGTGTGACCTCCATGGCTCTGTCTGCTGGAAGATCTACAAAGTTATTCTGACTTCCAGGCTGAAGGGGGTAGATGTTCCCGGCCCCATGTGCTGACGTGGGATCAGGTCTGTGCTGCTGGGTTTGTGTCATGGGAGGTGGAGCTCCATTCCTGCCGGAGGTCCCCGTGGCACTTTGGGGTTAGCTGTCTGGAAGAGATGCTGCTGTTTGTTGATGAACAACTGGCAACGTGGTTTCAAACTCCCCTACTCTTAACTCAGTGTAAGATTTGGGGAAGTCATTTGTGCTACATGAAGATATTCTGGGGCACCTGGGTGGCTCAGTCAGTTGAGCGTCTGACTCTTGATTTTGGCTCAGGTCATGATTCCGGGGGTCACAGGATTGAGCCCTGTGTTGAGCTCTGTGCTGTGCGTGGAGCCTGCTTAAGAGTCTGTCTTCCCCACCTCCCGCCCCCACTCTGCTCCACTCCCCTGCTCTTGTGCGTGCGTTCTCTCTCTCTCTCTTTCTCTCTCTCTCTCTCTCAAATAAAATTAAAAAAACCCACAAAATTTAAAGGTGTTCCATTTGTAGTCTAATTAAACAATGGCTACCATTCATTGACTTCCTATGTGCTAAACTCTATGTTAAGAGCTCGTACTGACCCCTCATTTCCTCTTCACACTGCCCTGAGGAAGGCATTTTCCTTATTCCTGCTTCATGCCCAGAGCTAGAAAGAGGAGGAGCCAGGAAGTGAACCCAACTCTGTCTCTCCTGAGAGCTGCCAAGCCCCACATCCTCTCTAGGGGCCGTCTGCATTCAGGGATCGCATGCAGTTAGCATTATAGCCCAGTGGAGTAGGTGTTCTCTCCTTTACATAGGGCAGATGAGCCTCAGAGAGCACATGCCCTGCTATAGGTCATATGACTGGCTGGGGCAGAGCTGAGATTGGACGGCACCAAAGCCCACACTGCCTCCTCTCCTTGTACCCTGCCCCCCGCCCCCTTCTGAGGCAAACAGATGGCAGAAGCAGGAAAAAGGAAAGGACCAGACACCATGAGGCTACCTATTCGTGTCAGGACAAGGTATGGGCTTGGGATCTCAGGGCCTCCTGACCATAGTTTGAATCATTGGTCCAAAGAATATGTGGCTTCCACCCTGGTTCCTTCCTAGGGAAAAGCTTTCCCCTTAATCCATGGGTGCCATATGTATGGACCTGTCAGTTCCTGAGTGAATTTTGTAAGTGAGCCTGAGGTATCAGATGCTAGGAATGGCCAGGGGCCTGGGACAGCCCAGAATGACTGGCTGATAGATAGCTAGGAAACAGTGGGGTAGACTGGTCCCATCTGCCGTGTGCGGGCCCAGTGCTGGGCATCAGACAGCAAAGATGAAATAGATCTAGTCCTTTCCTTCAAAGAGGAAAGTAGGGGAAACAGATATGTTAAAAATATATATATAAATATATAAATATATATATCTATATATATAGATATATATATCATGATGTAGCATAATAGGGGTCACAAGGGAAATAGGAATCAGGCACAGAAGGGCCCAGGGATGACAAAATTTGGGAGACGGAAATAGAGGCTTCCTGAAGATGGCACATTCCAAGATGCTTTTTAAATGATCGTCGCAGTGGTCTCAGGGAACCAAAGGAATGTAGGCAAGTTATTTTTTTCTCTCTGAGCTCAGGCTCCCGTGTTGGAAGGAGGAGTGTGAGCCCTGTAGTTAGGATTGCTGTAGCAAATAAACAAGATGGTTTTGTTCCTCAAATGCTTAGAACAGTGCTCACGTATTGTTAGTGTTCAATAAATGGTACCTGCATTTGTTTTTCATAAAATTGTTGTTAATCATTGCAGCCAGAGTTGGAGGACAGTTATGTTCCCTAAAAGTCCTCTGCCTACACAAAAACGAGGTCTGTGGCAGGGTTGAGAACGTTCTACAACAGTGTTCAGCATGGGGCTCCAGAGCCATGAAAGACTCCAAATAATGGATAGGGAATGTGGTCCATAAGGCATTTGTGTTTCCGGGGAATAGGTTTGCTCCCATAAGGCTGTGTGAACTGTCACATCCTTGAGAGAAGAAACCACATGCTGTGCATCTTCGTGTCCCTTGCCTTCAGCACAGAGCCGGGACTTGCAGGGCACCGCCATGTCCACAGCTGACCTCACAATTTCCCCTTTGGTTGGAGGTGCTTGTTTGTGGCGTCTGACAGATTCTGCTTCTTCAGCCGTTTGTCAAATTCTCTTCTCCCGTTCTCCCTCCACCACCTAATCCAGGCTCTTCGTTTTCTCCCCACACCATTAACCACCAGTCCGTGAACTTGCTCCTCTGACTCCAGCCTGTCCTCCTCTTGCACCAGAGCAGCCTTTCCAAAAATAAATTTAACTGTATTTCCCTCTTAAAACTACTCCATTAATGAACATAATTAAAAAACAGAAACAAACAAGCAAAAAACCAAAACGAAACAAAAACCCATTACCTCCCAGTGCCTATAGCTTAGAGGCGAATTCCTTTTGTTGGCTTTGAAATCAGACAGACGCGTGTTTCAATCCTGGCTTCTCCACGTACTAACCGTGTGATCTTGATCAAAATTACTTAGGCTCTCTGAGCCTTAGTTTCCTCATAGGTTGTTGTGTGAATTGAAGGTAATGTATGTAACATATGTAAAACATACATCCTACGAGTGTGATAGATGGTAGTTAGTGATGATGATTATGGATGATGATTTATGGATATTTACAATGAGCATGGCATTCAGGGTCCTCTTTCATATTCTGACTCTCCTGGGTGTTTTTCTGATAGCTTTAGCTCTCTCCCCTCCCAGCTCCAAACTCCATACATAATTGGAACTGTTACTAGTTCTGCAAACCTTGCATGTTATTTTATAACTTCAAACTTTGCATATGGTCCCCCACCCCCCGCCCCAAATGTCCTGCCCCACCCGCCAATCTCCTACTCGATCTTCAAGACTTACTCTAAATGTAAAACTATAAAAATCTTCCCTGGAGCACTTGGCTGGCTCAGTTGGTAGAGCATGTGACTCTTAATCTCAGGGTCATGAGTTCAAGCCCCACATGGGATGTGGAGCCTACTTAAATAAATAAAGAAGTAAGTAAGTAAGTAAATAAATAAATAAAACCTTTCGTCACCTCTACAGGTCATTTCACTATATCTTTCTCTTTGTGTTCACAGCCCCTTGTATAATTGTGTAATTATACTTGTGTAATTCTACTTCTCACCCAACAGTATAATTGAGTGTATACTTCTGGCTTTTCCTGTGAATTGTGACTTCTTTAAAGGCAGGAGTCAGGTTTTATTCATCTTTGTTTCCCAGAGATGCAGCATCCACTGAATAGATAGATAGAAGGGCAGAAGGGACACATGGATTGGGTTATTTTGGTAGATGAAATCTTGCAAAATGTGGCAACCGTGCTGGAAATTTTACTGAAGGAGGCCTCTGTCCCGCTTCTAGCCATGATGGAATAATTGGAACTGGCTTTATCCTCCCACCGTTAACAACTACAACTCTGGACAATTTTTAAAAAACAGTGGTTTTCACATATTAGACAACAGGCCATGCAGGACTTCGATTCCTGAGAGAAAGGAAGCAAGTGAGGTGAGGCCTGCCATTCCCCTGGCTTTTTGCCTTGAGGCATTTCTGGACCATGGTGCCAGGAGGGGGTCCCCAGCAAAGCACACCAATTTTGCTGAGTCGAGGGGTCAGAAAGCTGAGCTTAAGGGCGAGATGGTTTAAATTTGTGGGTCAGAGTACCAGACTGGAAGAAGGCACTCATCACAAGAGCTCCAGAAATCTGTCTCAAGTCCTCTTGACTAATGTGCTAAAGACTGACCTGCCCCTGTGTAGGGTGGAGCTCACACAGACTCTCGCTCACACAAGCTCTGACCAGCCAGAGTAAGATCTTGCTGTTCAAGGAGGACAGTCGTTAGAGACTGCCGGAGACCATGCCTTGGTAGGACTCTAAGTTCGCTCTAGAGTAAGGATTCTTTTAGCCTGGCCCTAACCGAGGTTAAAAGCAAGCCTCGAGAAGCATAATCTCTCTTGTTTAATCTGAGTACCAGTTACGTGGGCAGGAATTCATTCATCAAGCTGAACACCAATGTTATGTGTGTGTTGTATATTTAAATTTCAGTAAAAGTTTTAAAACTATTTCTTTAAAAAGAAAAGGCCTTGAAAGGTTCAACCTCATATGCAAGGAATTTAACTTCCCATCAAAATAAACTACAACTCTCTTTAAAAGAAGACAGTAGGGGCACCTGGCTGACTCAGTCACTGGAGCATCCACTCTTGATCTCAGGTTTGTGAGTTCAGACTCTATGTTGGGTGTAGAGATTACTTTAAAGAAAAAAAAAGCCAATAAAATCCATACACAGCAATGTAACATTCACAGTATCTGGCAACCTATTTTAAATATATGAGAAGTGTTGAGATCAGAAGAAATGTAGCCCATAACAAAGAGAAAAATCAGTAAAGAAGCTCAGAAATGGTGGAATTAGACAAAGGTCTTGAGATGTAAAGGATTATAAATCAGTATGCTCGTGAATTTAAAGGAAGACCTGAATTATTTGAGAAGAGAAATAGAAAACATAAAAAGAATGAAAAGGAACTTGTAGAGGTGAAAAACAGAATACCTGGAATGAAAGTTTCATTGATAGGATTAAGAGGATATTAGACACCACAGCATAAAAGATCAATGAACTTAAAAACATAGGAATAAAAACTTCCCACTGTGAGGCAGAGAAAGGGAAAACACTGGAAAAGATTAATAGACCCTCTAGGACCCATAGCACAATATCAAGAGGATTAAAATGCCTATCATCCTAGAAGGGAGAGGAAGGTGGGGAAAGACAGAAGAAAAAATATTTAAAGAAATTATAACATTTTTCTTTACCTTTGATGAACATTGTAAATTCAGAGTTCCAAGAAGCTCAAGGAACCTCAAGCATAGTAGATCCACACAAAACCAGAGCCCAGAATGATAATTACTCAGAACCAGTGATAAAAACAAAGGCTTAACATTAGCTGGAGAAAAAAGACACATTACGTAAAAGGAAGAAGTAATGACTGAAGACTTCTTATAAGAAACCACATAAGCCAGAAGGTAATGGAATGACATTTTTAAAGTAATGAAGGGAAATTTTTATCAACCTAGAAATCTATATCCTTCAACAGGATGAAAATATCCTGCAAAATTGAAGACAAAATTTAAGACCTTTTCAGATGAAAAAAGTGAGAGAAAAATCACTGTCAGCAAACACTACGAGAAATATTAAAGGAAGTTCTTCAGATAAAAGAAAAGTGAAACCATTGAGAAACTTCAACAATAAAGGAGGGAAGAGTGCCAGAAATAGTTAATATGTGGGTAAATATAAGAGACTTCTTTCGTCATTTTTTGTATCCAAAAAAAAATTTTTTTGACGTTTATTCATTTTTGAGAGACAGAATGCAAGCAGGGGCGGTGAAAAGAGAGAGGGAGACACAGAATCCGAAGCAGGCTCCAGGCTCTGAGGTGTCAGCACAGAGCCGGACGCGGGGGCTCGAACCCACAGACCGCGAGATCACGACCTGAGCCGAAGTCGGACGCTTAACCAACTGAGCCACCTAAGTGCCCCTAGACTTCTTTCTTCATTTTTAATTTCTATAAATGATAACTTGAGTATTTAAATTAAAAAAAACTAACGTATTGTGTGTTGTAACATGGGTAGAAGTGAAATGAAATGTATGGCAGCGGTAACAACAGAGGACAGTGTGTAGATGGAGAAAGGAAGCATATAGTTTTCAGATTCTTAAATTCCATGTAAAATGGTATAACATTGTTTGAAGGTAGCCTCGTCAGTTAAAGATGTATACTGTAAACCTTAGAGGAGCCGCTAAGGGGGAAAACAAGATGTACAGCCAATAAGCCAATATTGAAGATCCAAACCATTTAGAGGGAGGGGGAAGGATGATGGAACCAAACACAGAGGGAACAAGTAGAAAAGTTAGCAAGATGAGAGATTGACCCACTATATTGATTATTGCATTAAATGTACATGGTCTAAATATTCCAATTAAAGGAGAGTAATTATATAAATAATCAGGACCCAGTGGGATGCTGTCCACAAGAATTTCATCTCAAGGAGTCAGCCAGATGAAAAGGAAAAGCATGGGAAAGGTACACCATGCAAATACCAGCCAATAGAGAGTTGGTGGGAGATGAGAGGCAAATGTTGCTCATAGAAGAGTTCCAAATATCTGTAGATATTGTCGTCTCAGGAGAAGGAGCTTAATCGTCCCCACCCCACCCCACCCCACCCCCTGCAACACACATACACTTGAGTGGGGGCTGGACTTACTTCCAAGAAACAGAGTCTGTAAAGGGAGAAAGTGTAACTTGAATGGACAGATGTCAAGCACTTCTTCAAGTGATCAAGTTTAATGTCACCAGTGATGTTGTGTGAAGATTATGTAACCTTGATATGATGAGAAGGATACATGACCTCTCAGGCATTCTTTCCAAAAACCCAAATAATGACAAAAAACTTCAGTTAACCGAAAATTGAGGGACATCTTATAACATACCTGACTAGTACTTTTCAAAACTGTCAAGCCCAGGGGCACCTTGGGTGGCTCAGTTGGTTGAGTGTCTGACTCTTAGTTTCGGCTCAGGTCATGATCCCAGGGTCGTAGGTTTGAGTGTGGAGCCTGCCTAAATTTCACTCTCTCTTTCCCTCTCCCCCATTCATGTGTGTCTCTCTCTTTCCCTAAAATAAAATTTGAAAAGCTGTCAAGGTCATAAAAAACATAGGAAAGCCTGAGGAACTGTCACAGACCAGAGAAGACTGAAGAGAAATGACAAACTAAATACAAGGTGGAATTCTGGATTGGATACTGGGATAGAAAAAGAACACTACTGGAAAAATTGGTGAAATCACAATGAGGTTTAGAGTTTAGTTAATAATGTGCCGGTGTTGGTGTTAGTTTTGACAAATGTGCTCTAGTAATATAAGATCTATTAGGGAAACAAACCGTGGAGTGTATAGGTACTCCCTGTAGTATCTTTGCAGCTTTTCTGGAAGTGTAAAAATATTGCAAAATAAAAAGGATCTTTAAAAAAAATTTTTTAACGTTTATTCATTTTGTGAGAGAGAGAGAGAGAGCGAGCAAGCATGAGTGGCGGAGGGGCAGAGAGAGAGGGAGACACAGAATCCGAAGCAGGCTCCAGGCTCTGAGCTGTCAGCACAGAGCCTGACGCAGGGCTCGACCCCACGGACCGTGAGATCATGACCTGAACCGAAGTTGGATGCTTAACTGACTGAGCCACCCAGGTGCCCCAAAAGGATATTTTTTAAAAAGGAAATAAGAGAGTTTTATAAAGAACTCTGTGCCTATGATTTTGATAAATTAGATAATCAAATTCTTTGAATACACAAATTACCGAAAGTTACTCAATAAGAAATAGAAAACAGAAAAAGTAGCACTATTTCTATTAAATAAATTTGAATTTGTAATTAAAACTTTCCCACAGAGAAAATTCCAGTGCCAGATAGTTTGGTTAATTCTATCATGCATTTAAGGAAGAACAAATAGCAACCTTACACTAACCTTTTTGAGAAAATAAAGGGGAAAGGAACAGCTCCCGCCTTATTTTCGGAGGTTAGCATTACTCTGACATGAAAAGCACATGAAGAATCTACAAGAAAAGAAAAGTGCTGGCCAATATGCCTCATAAATACAGATGTAAAAATCTTTAACAAAATTTTGACGAATTGAATACAATCTATAAAAAGGCTAATACTTCATAGAACCACATATTTTAGGAAAAATTCAACCCCTCTCATGTTAAGAGCTCTTTACAAACGAGGTTTCCTCATTGTGATCAAGAGCATCTTGGAAAAACCTACAGCTAACATCTTACTGATGAAAGAATGAATGCTTTTTCCTCTCAGAATGACAACCAAAAGAATGTCTGCTCTTCCCATTTCTATTCAGCAATGTACTAGTGGTTCTAACCAGCTTGCTAAGACAAGGAAGAAAAAAAGGACGAAGTAAAATCGTCTTTTTTTCAGATATGATCATGTGTATGGAAGATCCTAAGGAGTCTTGTAAATTAATTTAGCAAGCACGTAGGATAAGGTCAGTATACAAGAGCTAAATATATTTCTATATAGTGGTGATAAGCAGTTGAAAAGTGAAAAATTTTAAGTGCCATTTAAAATGGCACACAAAATATTTAGGAATAAATTTAACAAAACATGTGAGATTTGTATACTAAAAGCTATAAAATATTTCTGAGAAAAAACCTAAAAGACCTAAACAAATGGAGAGATATTCCATATTTTCGATTGGAAGACTCCACATTTTAAAGATGTTAATTTTCCCTGAATTGATCTATAGATTCAATATATTCCCTACCCAAATTCCAGATGGCTTAAAAAAAAAAAAAAAAACTTGACAAGCTAATTCTAAAATGTATATGAATATGCGAAAGATCTAGAATAGCCAAAACAATGTTGAAAAAGAACAAAGTTGTAGGACTTACATTGCCTACTTTCGAGACTTACTATAAAATTACAGTAAGTGTACATATATAGTTCAATAGAACAGAACAAATATTTCAGAATTAGGCCCAACTGATCTCCAACAAATATGCCAAAGTAATTTAATAGAGAGATGATAGGTTTTTCCAACAAATGTTACCAGAGCAACTGGATATCCACACAGAAACAAAATGAATCTACTTTTACCTCACGTAAATTCTAGTTCAAAATGGATTCTGGACGTAAATATAGAAGCAAAAACTATAAAATGAGCAGAAGAAAATAGAGGAGAAAATCTTCATGAGCTTGGGGTAGGCAAAGATTTCGTAGACATAGAAGGCACGCATCATAAAAGCAAAAGCAATCAATCAAATCTAATAAAAGTAAAAACTTACCCTCTTCAAAAGACACCATTGAAAAAATGAAGAGGCAAACCATAGCCTGAGAGAAAATATTCTCCCTACCTATATATGAAAATGGGTTTTTATGCAGGTTATATGAAGAAGTCTTAAACCCTGTAATAAGGAGACAGCCCAGTTAAACTTGAAGAGACACTTAACAGTAAAAGATCTTCAAATGGCCAGTGAATACACAAAAACATGCTCCTTGAAGGAGCAGGTTAATATTACAATGAGTGTACCACCATATACCCACTGGTATAACCCAAATAAAATGACTACAGTTCTTATAAATGTGTATGTTAAACATATGTTTACTATTTGACCAACTATTTCATTCCTAAGTATTCACCCAAGAAAATTAAAACTTATGTGCACACAAATATCTGTATGTATATGTTTTCAGCAGCTTTGTTCATAATCGCCAAAAACTGAAACAACCCAGGTGTCCTTCACCTGGTGATTGTATAAACAGTGATATACTTATAAAATGGAATACTACTCAGCAACAAAAAGAAACAACTGATCTGCCCGACAACATAGATGAATCTGAAATACCTGAGTAAAAGAAGCCAGATGTAAGAGAATATACTATATGATTTTATTTATATAGAATTCTAGAAGAGCAAAAGCTAGTCTTTGGTGGATGAAAGCAGATCAGTGGTTGCCTTGGGCTGGGTTGGAGAAGGCAAGGAGTGACTGACAAGGGTACCAGGGCACATTTTGGGGTGAAGAAAGCATTCTGCGTCTTGATTTTGGTGGTTGTTACACGGGTCCATACATTTGTCAGAACTCCTCCAGCTGTACTTTCTATGCATTCTATCATACATCAGTTACGACTTATGTTCATTTTTAAAAACGAGAGGACTTGGAAATAAATTTAAAAAGGAGGCTCCAATATCGAGTTGCTTTCAGAACATCACTCTTGATTTTCATGTGATCTATGAACATGGGGAAAGGGGTAACTTGGGAGGTAGGGTGGTTCTGGCTTTCTAGTAGGTACCTAGATAGTTTGGTCTCAACTTCTGTAATGTTACGTCAGTTATCTTTTTTCTACCTTAAAAAAAAAAAAGAAAGAAAGAAAAACAGATTGACCAGGTTAATGCTATTGTATTTTGCTGGGTTCCATGAGACTTGCAGATTTGCCGTTCTCACTGACAATATTGTATTGTTCCCCAGCTGTGGATTTTAGAGGAGGAATGTTGCAAAGATAGTACGTCTCTTATTGATTTCCACGCCCGTTTATAGACTTCATGTTTATCTCAAGCCCATGTGGATGCTGAGAACAGAAACATAATGTCCCCTCCCTCCGCAGCCATTTAACGAAACACTCTTCATCTGTTTCTCTCCTAAATTTTAAATAACATCTCTTGTTCCTTCAAGAGCATTAAGTAAGTATAGGCTGCTTGGCCAGTACATGGTTTGGAGAGCTTTTAAAAAGCTTGATAAAAGGGAACTCAAATTCTTCCAGGCTTCCAGTGATGTGGACGTACCACATTTTATTACTGGGGAACAAGATTTCCCATGGCTCAGTTAGGGCCCTTTTTTTAATATTCTTTGGCCTGAAATTTGTAGGCTTTTGTGTAAGCACGTGTATGTGGAGGCCTTTACTGTCTGCTTGCTCTTTTCCTTTTTTCACTCCATGCTTTTTGTAGCCTGAGTGATGCTCTTTTATAACAGGCTTTGTTATATCATGATATATTTAAATAGGACGTTAAGATGTGTATTCTTTTTTTGACTCAATAATTCGACTTCTAAGATTTTTTATCTGGTAAATACTTCTAAATGGAGAAAGCCACCTAACCAAATAGCAGTGTTGATGTTTTGTTAACCAAAGTTGGAAGCAACCTTAATATCCAAAATTAGGAGGAGTAATTAAGGTAATGTATCCGTTTGCCATTCAGTGGAGTGCACCCTACAAGTCATTAAAAATGATGGTTATGGAGACTGTGGGCAACACAGGGAATGCTAAAGATGCAACTTAGTGAAAAAAAGCAGAATAAATGACACATCTACTATGAGACAATGAAGAAAAATAGCCGTATACACAGAAGTAAAAGATTTTTAAAAGATCTCCCAAATTGCCAGCAGTAGGGTGTTAAGATAGTAAAGCTGTGGGGCACCTGGGTGGCTCAAGTCGGTTAAGCGTCCGACTTCGGCTCAGGTCATGATCTCACAGTTTGTGAGTTCGAGCCCCGCATTGGGCTCTGGCTGACAGCTTGGAGCCTGGAGCCTGCTTCGGATTCCTTGTCTCCCTCGCTCTCTGCTCCTCCCCTGCTCATGCTCTGTCTCTCTCCCCTTCAAAAATAAATAAACATTAAAAAAAACCAAAAGATAGTAAAGCTATCAGTTAACATTTTTCTCCTCTATTTTTCTAAATTTTCTATAATATTATCACCAGGTTTATGATAGAAAGATCATCTTTCTTCCCCTCATCTGAAACACTTGAATGTTTGGGCTTTGGGCTTCCTGGTTTGTATGTCTTCAGGTGTCTACCTGTCACCATTCATCCCTCATGCTTTTAAGTCCTTGTCTGTAGGACTCTGTTCTGTGTTGGCCACTCTCCTTGACGGTGTCCACTCCATGACTTGTAAATTTTATGCAGCGAGGGCAGGAGCATCCTGACCCAGTGGGCTTTGCCCTGAGTGTGTGCGTACGATTTGTCAACAATCAAGTATTTTATGGGGGTTTATGGGACTTCATTAAAGATGCTGGAGCAGGGGCACTGTGGGACATCAGAAGAGACCTCAGCAATAAACCGCAACTCCAAGCTTTGGAATGCAGTAAATGTTTAAAAGACTTCCTTCCTTTCATTACTGAATTTTACTTTACTTTTATACCAGTAAAGAGTTGTGTTTTATTGGTTGAAATTTCTTGATTCCGTTTCCCCAGGTCTGTTTAAAAGCTACATTTTATCTTTGAGGATGTTTGGCTCGTGGTAGAGGAAGGGCTGCCAGCGGATTCAATTAACTGGCAGAGCTCACAGATATTGTACACGGGTTTCTTTTTTTCTCCTTTTTCACAACTGCTACATAAACACAGCTGGGTTTAATATTTGTCGTAACAAAGATTTAACTTGAATCCTTGTACTCCGGGTAATTAACGCTTGGAATCTCGGCTACTTTTTCGTTCGTCCGTTTGTAATCCTCTGCATTTCTTTACTCTGGCTATCCAGATAATGAAGTGCGCTCCTCTAGGTCTTTGCCCTGCCTTAAAACTGCTTAATATTTGGCCGTTCCCACTAGAGAGCAGATGCTTTTCTTTGCAAGAATTGAATTTCTGTCAGCTCTTTTATGCATCATGTGTTTGGAACTGTAAGTGGATCAAGTTGTTCATCACAGCAGGGACACTGTGAAACACATCTATTATACACACTTCCCACCCCCCCCCCCTTCCTGTGTTTTTTCTCCCCCGAGGAGGTGGAGATGCCCAGATCCCATTGGAAGATAGCTCACTCTGTGGGGATGTATCCATGTGATCCACCATGGATCTGGCCTGGCTGCATCCCTGAGCATGGAAATCTACATCCATCCAGCCCAGGATTGTTGCTGAGACAAATCCCGCTTTTATCTTTGTAAACACCATGCACTTCATTAACTCCCAAATACACACCGGGTTTGGGTCACTAAATAAACCCACCGGGTTTAGCATAGCATAATGAGTGACATTTCAGTAATTGATGCCCTAGAAAATGTTAATTGTGAGTCCGCTATTTTATTTTTATGCTACAGTAGTGGCTAGGGGTTGTTTTGGCTTTGGAGTGGAGTTGTATGGAAAAATAGTCACCATCTATGAGGCTCCTACTCTGTGCCAGGCACTGTGCTAGAGGCTCAGAAAATGTTGACATTTAATCTGCGTAACAGTTCTGAAACAAATGTGGTGGGGGGGGGGGGGTATTTTGCCCCTTTTTTATAGATGAAGAGAAGAGGTTAAGTCACCAGCAAATAGCCAGCATCTAAAGCAGAATTTGACCCCAGACTAAATCAACACACTTTTGGGTATGGTACCTTCATGCTCAGGGTTTGCTAGACATACATTCATTCGTTGGTCAATCAACGCACTGATTCATTACATGTGCATGTTACATGCTGCGGTCCTTCCATTTGAGTTGCCTCATTCTTCCTCAAGTCCAAAAGCCAGTTGGCTTTTAGCAACCAAGCACCTTTGTATCCATCCATCTAAATCTGAGCTGCTGGTGGTACTTGGAATTGTTTATTTAATTTTGCTTTTTCCATCAGAGCTCAGTGTGAATATGATCCAACTTCCCCAAGCAACGGTACCGTGTTCTTACAGTTTTCATTTTGAGAATTTCCATCCCTAGATTTAGCTTTGAACTGATGGCTAAAGATTCCCAGTCCGAGTAGTTTCGTTTGTCAACATTGCTTTGAAAGGCAGGAGTCTTGATGATGTTCCTGCTGTGATATACTCATCTTTTAGGTCTCAGATAGTGGTGGTGAGGGCAAAAGTGCCTTTTGGTACATTTTTAATAGATATCATTCAATTTGCAGGAGTCATTCTGAGACGTTCACATGTCTGACTGAAATACCGCTGATCTATAGAATTAATTATAGTTAAATGGATAGATGGCTTCTGCCCATGAAGAACGTCATTAATCTCTTGATCAACATTTTTAGTTATGATTAACTTTAGTCTTCCTGCAAATACTTCAAATTAGAACCAGGCATTAGTGTCCTGGTTCATTAAAAATAGACCAACCCCTTTATTTTTGATTTGCAGTCCATTTTGTTGTTGAAAGATGTTGGCATTTAAAAAAAAAATCGGCAGAGAAATATGTTGTAAAAAAAAAAAACGTATAACTTCCCTTTTGCAAGTGTGTATCTGTTTTTTCAAAGGTAACTTACATTTGTATTTTGTGCCTTGTGTTTGCAAGAGAATGGTTCTTGGTTTATTCATGTTGACAACTGAAAAGCCTTAGACCTAATTAAAAGAATTTCCACGAGCACCTTTACTGAACCATTTCATTACGCGGCACTGCACAGATTGCATTGTGAAACATGGTGATAGTTTAAATCTGACCTTTAAACCTAAACTGCCAGAAGTATGGGGGATAAAACCCTTCTTTTAAAATACTCCCCGGATGCATGTATATATATAGGCATACTTGCATGCACATATTTGGTTAGAAATAATCCCTTTATTGAATGACCACCTAATAATATAAATACACATTTACTCAGAGCTCAGCTCTTGCTTGTAGCCTCCTTTAGCTTGGGCAGGATTTTCAGCTGCATTAATTGTGTGTGTGTGTGTGTGTGTGTGTGTGTGTGTGTGTGTGTGTGTGTTAAAGCTAAATTGTTTTATAGGGAAAACAAAGACAATTTCACTTCCTCTGGGCAAAAAAAAAAGGGGGGGGGGCTTTTGGAAGAAGAGGAAGATTACAAATAGGTAGAAGAATGTAAAGTTGTTGCTTCTGTGTTTCAGTTTAAAATGCCAGGGTACTTAGATTAAATGCATGAGGTTGGGGGGCTGGAGGGCTCTAGTCTGTGGCGCACTATTGTTAGGCAGATAGTGGAAATGGGCCTTTTTGTTTCAAAATTCTACTTTTTTACTCCAAGAGTGGCATTTTAAGGACTTGATAGTTCTTAAGATGCTCAACAAAGCCATTATAGCGTATAGTGAAGTAGCCATTCACATAATGAAAATTGATCCTTTTGTCTAACAAAAACTGCTTAGATTGTAAGGCTTGCCTCTAACTTTCGGACTTAATGCTCAACCAGTGAGATGTCAGGAGAGAGACAGAGGGGAGCAGCAGCCTGGGCCCCGAGGGTCATAGCCAGCTCCTGCTTGGAGCTCCAGGTAACTAGCACGGTCTCCACTCCCCCATGGAGAACCAGGATCTTTGAGGGGAAAATGGGATGCAGAAGAAGCAATTAAAGCCAACTGAGGTCAAGGTACAACCATGTTCTCAAGAAAGAAACAGAAAAACAAGGAATGAGAGGAAGCAATAATGGAGATAGATTTAAGTTGGGGAAGAAATAAACCAGTATCAAGGACAAATCTAATTTGCTGGTCTTAAGAAATCCTGGCAGCAGTGAGAATCCATGAAGTTGCACAGACTTGGAGTAAGACAGACCTGGGCTTGACTTTGGTCTGGCCATGTGACATGGGGCTGTGGCTCACTTTCCTTATCTATATAGTGGGGATAACCATGCCTGTCTAGCCCAGTTGTAACGTTTTGTTTTTTTTTTTAATTTTTTTTTTTAACGTTTATTTATTTTTGAGACAGAGAGAGACAGAGTATGAACAGGGGAGGGGCAGAGAGAGAGGGAGACACAGAATCTGAAACAGGCTCCAGGCTCTGTGCTGTCAGCACAGAGCCCGACGCGGGGCTCGAACTCACGGACCATGAGATCATGACCTGAGCCGAAGTCGGACGCTTAACCGACCAAGCCACCCAGGCGCCCCCAGTTGTAATGTTTTTAATACAATGCTGGGTATGAAAACACCTGCCATGGTGTTTGGTACCTAGTCAGGGGCTTGATAAATACCAATTCCTCTTCCTTTCTCCTAATGAATTCCTGGTTTCAGACAGTCGGGTGGGATTGCCTTTACACATCAAGACTTTGTGCTTCAAATTTGAGGCAAGAACGAAGGCATTGGTAGATACACTGTCATTTTTCATTGCCCATGTGAAGGTAGTAGAGGGAGCCAATGTATCTGTGTCCCTGAAAATAGGAAAACAAGGCAATAGCTCCTTCTCTCCTCTCCAGACCCAGACATTGCGCGGGGGATCTTATAGCAGCCTTGATATCTAGTCTGTTCAGGAAAGGAAAAATCAATGTGGCTTGGTCCTTACAGGCCATTTAAAAAAAAATTTTGTTTTTTAATGTTTATTTGTTTTTGAGAGAGAGAAACAGAGTGTGAGCAAGGGAGGAGCGGAGAGAGAGGGAGACAGAATCTGAAGCAAGCCCCAGGCTCTGAGCTGTCAGCGCAGAGCCCGATATGGGGCTCAAACTCCTGAACCAGGAGATCATGACCTGAGCTGAAGTCAGACGCTTAACCAACTGAGCCACCCAGGAGCCCCCTTACAGGCCATTTTTAAAGGGAGAAAGAAAGTGTGATTCTAGTGCCTCTTTCCAGGTGCTGCTGGATGTCTGGGCAAAACAAAAAAATCTTTTAACTTCATTTCTTTTTTTTTAACGTTTATTTATTTTTGAGACAGAGAGAGGCAGAGCACGAACAGGGGAGGGTCAGAGAGAGAGGGAGACACAGAATCTGAAACAGGCTCCAGGCTCTGAGCTGTCAGCACAGAGCCCAACGTGGGGCTCGAACTCACAGACCACAAGATCATGACCTGAGCCGAAGTCAGACGCCTAACCGACTGAGCCACCCAGGCGCCCCCTTTTGACTTCATTTCTAACACTGGGCAGTTAAGGCGAGAAGTGGGGCCCCTTGCACAGGCTACCTGAGTCAGACTTGTTAAAACTCTCTGCTTGAAGTGTTGTGCCAGCCCTGAGGATGGTCATGGTTCCTGCCTTCCTAGAACGTCCAGCCTAATAGAAAAGAGACATTTATGGATTGTTGCAACATGCACCATTTCACATTGAAGGAACGGTACAAGGAGAGTATGTGACAGGGAACCTTGGTCCACTCTGAGGGGTCAGACCCAGGAAGTGATTATATTTGAGCTGAGACCTGGAGGATGACGGGTCGTTGTTCAGTACGGCAGCCACTGTTCGCATGTGGCTATTTAAATTTTAATTGATTACAATGGAATAAAATAAAAACTTCAGTTCCTCAATCACACCAGGAGCATTTCGAGCACTCAGTTGCAGCTACCACAGCAGACGACACAGGCAATAAATTATTGGCAGACGGGCCTATTGGACAGCGCTGGGTTGTGGGCGAGGGGGTCATGGTGTTGGGAGCACTCCGGAGGACCAGGCCCACCAGAGGTCTTGGGGTGCACGGGAGGCCAGTGTGACTGGAGTCCAGAGGGTGGACGCCATGGAGGGGATGCAGAGCCTCGAATCTGAGAGAGGCTGAGGCCAATCACCCCGGGCCTTGCAGGCCAGGCTAGGACTTTAGTCTTTATCCTCCAAGCAGTGGGGATGCTACTGAAAGATCCTAACAATCAGAAGTGCATAAAATAGACAGTGAAAGCATCCCTGCATAGTTCATGCTTGATACGTGGCGCTTTCGATTTTTGCCATCTATACTGCTCAGCAACTTGCGTTTTTCCCCGTCTGGCAGTATTTTGTAGATCCCTTTTCCTGTCAGAAGCGGATAGGAGCGTCTTAGAGGGGGATAGGTGAATCGTGGGCCGTCTTTATCTCCACCTTCCTGCCTCCCCGCCCACAAGTTGCAACCGAGTAATAACAAAATAAATCCGGGGCGCCTGGGTGGGTCCGTTGATTAAGCGTCCGACTTCGGCTCAGGTCATGATCTCACAGTTCGTGAGTTCGAGCCCCGCGTTGGGTTCTGTGCTGACAGCGCGGAGCCTGGAGCCCACTTCGAGTTCTGTGTCTCCTCCTTTCTCTGACCTTCCCCCACTCACACACTGTCTGTCTGTCTCTCTCTCTCTCAAAAATAAGTAAACATTAAAAAAAGTAAAATAAAATAAAAAGAAACCTTTATCTGCTGAGCGCTGATAAGTTATCTTCATTCTGGTGGGGAAGAAGATATGTAAAAATACTGGTTATTCAGAAAGCTGAATACGAGGATGATGATATATACCACCCGAGAGCCCCTTTTGGAGTAGTAGCAAGCTGCCTGTGGCTCTTCTGGGGGAGCCTGACTACAGACACCTCTCCTGCACTGGGTCCTGGCCATCCGCACCTGTTCCCGGCACATCTCCAGCATGGGGCCTGCGAAGATTAGGATCAATGGAAGGAGTAAGCTACTGTGCCCTAAGAAAGAGGTATTTGTTCTGACAGAGGGTGTCACAGAAAGGGGCTTTTTTTTTTTTTAATGAAAGGATTTTGTTCAAGAATAGGATAAAGAATATCCCAGGCTTAGGGGTGTTTTGGAGACCTCTGAAATTCAGTAGAAGGCAGCGTTGGAAATGGAGCTTGAGCCGGGCCCATAGAAGGCCTTGAATATTGTGCTAAGAAATTTGGACTTTGATTATGTGAGCACTATAGAGCCACCAAAAATTAAAAAATTGTTTCCAACGTTTATTTATTTTTGAGAGAGACTGAGACAGAGCGCAAACACAGGAGAGTCAGAGAGAGAGGGAGACACAGAATCTGAAGCAGGCTCCGGACTCTGAGCTGTCAGCACAGAACCCAACATGGGGCTCGAACTCAAGAACCACAAAATCATGACCTGAGCCGAAGTCAGAGGCTTAACCGACTGAGCCACCCAGCACCACTGGAGCCATCAAAAATTTTAGAGGAAGGGAGTGATATGATGTAGCCTCTTGTTTTAGAAAGGCAAGTTCACGCAAAGGTTGTCTGAGACCAGGGTGAAAATAGAAGGGTCACCAATTGAAAGATGGTCGCAATAGTCCAGGTAAGAGGAAGCATGAATACCAAAGCAAATTAGGCTATCCGCTACATCCACTATCCATTTTACGCCCATTATATTGTAATCTTCACAACGTAAGTAGGTTGCAGATACATCATTTTACAGCAAAGGAAATGGAAGCTCAGAAAGGTTAAGAAAGTAGGAAAGCCAGGTTCCTGATCTTAAAATTTGGTGAGTCAGGCTACCCTGCCACCTGAGGAGTGCATGGGGACAGAGAAGCAGGTGAAATCAAGATCTGTGAGGTAGAGCCTTCAGCGACCAGGTGAAGCAAGAACACGGTACAGGGGTGGGAGGTGGGGGTGGGGTGGGAAACCCTGCTTTTGTCATTGCACATGTTGCATTTACAGTGTTAAGACTGGGCTGGCTGTCCGCCTCAACTGCTTCAGCATCCGCAGGTTCGTTTTCCCTGCAGTTCTGGTTGCATCTAAGTGGTGGCTTTCTGCAGAAGGGGAATGGGTGGGTATCTGTTTCTCCCCCAGTCCTTCCCAACTGAGACCAGGTTCTTGTAGTGATCAGTCTGCTTGAAGAATGTGATCCTAGACTTTCCTCCAAGCAGAATGGCTCAGCCCCTGGAAATGCCACTTAGGATATCAAAACATTCTTTTGCCTGTTCCTTTATGTAGCAGCAAGGGCGGAATGGTTACACCAGCCAAGCACTGCTGGCCCTTCTGGGAACTCAGTCGAGCAGGAGACGTGGTAGCCCCAGTTCACCTTTGCGGTCCAAGCGGCCTCAGCAGGGTGTCATTAACCCTGTTTTAGGGGTCAGGGAAGGCTTTGCAGATGAGGGGACATCTGGATTCCCTCTTTTCCCTTAACCCAGGGCAATCTTTCATTTGACCATTAAGGAAAAATACCTCATTTAAATTCTTTATTATAAAAGGAACATATGCTTTTTAATAAAGGATAATCAAAACAATCAAAAGTGCATAAAACGGAAAACAAAAGCATCCCTGCATACTTAAAGTTTGATACATGGCATTTTAGATTTTTACTACATATATAAGCATATATGTATGTATATGCATATATAAATTTTTAAATGATTCATGCTGTATATATTGCTCTGCAACTTTCATTTTTCCTCCCACTTGGCAGTATTTGGTGGACATCTTTTCACATCAGTTCAACTACTATCACATACTTCTTAGCAGTTATGCAATATTTCATCGTGAGGATGTGGTGTAATTTACTTCCTTGGCCCCCGTTTATGGGCATCTGGATGCTCTCTCAGAGGGTGCATAGATGTTCACAAAAAGGACAGGAAGGGACAAGAGACCACACTGTCTGAGTAGTCACCATGTGTATGGGCTGGACAGTGGTGTAGGCTTCTGGATAGTAATTCACCACCCGTCCAATATACGTTAAGTGGGGCTGAGGGAAGTGAGGCCAGTTGAGCAGAGTGTCAACAACAACTCTTGAGACATTGCGATGTTTTTCTGCAGGTGGTGATGGCCAAGGGTGGGGGCGTTGAAGGATTTTGACGGAGGGATTGAAGTGACTGGATTCGTATGTTTCTGACATTACTGGGACAGCTGTGGGTGGGTGGCATTGAGGGGACACTGGAGACCGAGAGCTCGTCTAGGAAGCTACTCCACCAGTCTGGGCCAGAGAGGGTGGATGGAGCTGGATGGCACAGTGCCATGGTCATGGGCACGGAGAGGAGAGGGCGGATTTGGGACCTGTTTGGGGTGGTGGAGGATGGTAGTGGGTGAGGAAGGAGAAGTGTGGAATCTAACATCTGCCTCTGGCCCTGGAAAAGAGGAGCTGGGTGACACTGCAGTGACCAAGATGGGATGGGGGGGGGGGGGGGAGAAGCTGATGCATTCGATTTAGTATCCTCTTCTGTTTGTTTCTGTCTTCCTCCCGATACCTCATTAAAGGAGGAAGCCATCCTCATCAGCATTTCCATCACCCCCAGATTATGCCCAGCGAACCCCGATGTTCATGATTTGACCAGAACCCCCGCGAGTACTCCCGGCAAGTTCAGTTTTAGATGTATGACTGTGGGTTATGTTAAGCCTTCGTCGGCCCTCGCTTTTATTTAAAGGACAAAATGCTATCACCGGTTATCAGATGCACATATGCTTGAAGTTTCCAAGTTGGAAGTGCTGACAGAAGCTTCTCCATGTTGCCGGGTGAGGAGAGGTCTTCCGAAGTCTTGGCCTAAGTGGTCACGGGGGCAGCGAGAGCCCAGGACCACTTGGCTGGTTTCAGACCAGCTGGGGCAGGCGGGAAGGCACACACTCGTATTTGCTCAGTTACAATCAGCAACGACTTCTTTGTGTAAAATGATAATGAGGCCATTAGGAGAGGCTCACCTGAAGTGCAGCGTTGTGAATCCAAGGTAATTAAACACCTCCCGAATGAAAGGGAAAGGCCGGGGAAGGTTAAGTGAGGAATAATCTGCAGCACAGGTGGCCCAAGGCCTTTGAGGAGCTAGGAGAGTGACAGTGGCGTGCACCATTTCAAAGGATGGAAATGTCACCCTAGTCCCTGGGAGAGGCAGCATTTCTGTTACTGGGAGGGTGGGAAGTGGGCAATATATATATATATATATACATATATATATATGTGTATATATATATATATACACATGTATATATATATATACACACACACACATTTTTTTTTTAACATTTTAATAAAGCATGTTTCTTTTTCACATTGCTGTTTCAAGTTGAAAGTCCGTGACAGAGTCTGCCTGGGTGCCGAGTGGCCTGCCTTGCTCTTCATGGGCTCTCACGACTGGCGCGGGGCTTATGTGTCCCAGAACAGGAGAGGTCACCATCAATGGGATATTTACTCCCAGGTGTTGAGACATACTCAGAACTCCTTCTAGAGGAAAACTGTTTTCCTTGGCCTACTTCCAAGCAGAGAGAGGGTAACCACCCCCCCCCCCCCCTGTGAATATTCCCATCGCTTCTGACTTCCCAGAGAAGGACATCAGCTGTAGCCCGACCTTCGCTCAGTTTACTGCTCAAACACCTAGCACGCCCCATTAGCAACAGCACGGGATTTTTTTCCCTCGGCTCGGTAAGCCTTCCATGGTGACTTACTGTGTGCCAAGCACAGCGCTCCATGACTTCGTGTGCCCTTCCAGCTCATCTTCATAGGCTCTGGCAACAGAGGATTTTTTTTATCCCTTCAGTTTCTCCAAAATCTCTGCTGTCTCCATAGCGTTATTCGTAATGGCCAAAATGCGGAGACAACCCAGGTGCCCATTCCTTAGATAAATACATAGGATAGATAAGATGTGGTATGTCCATATGGTGGAATATTATTCACCTGTGAAAGAGAATGAAGTATTGATAAGTGCTACAACATGGAGTAACCTTGTTTATATAATGAGTGTGATGCGAAGTGAAGGGAGCCAGTCACAAAAGACCGCATATTGTATGATTCCATTGATGTGAAATGTCCAGAATAGGCAAATCCATAGAGAAAGAAGGGGAATTACTGGGTACGTAGGACAGGGTGAAGGAGGGAGGTGGGGGAGACTGGTCGGGAATGAGAAGTAACTGACGGTAAGATGAGTTTCTTTTGGGGGTGATAAAAATATTTGGGGATTAGATAATAGTGATAGTTCTACAACCTTGTCATTATACTAAAAACGGCTGAACTATATACTTCAAATGAGTGCATTTTATGGTATGTAAAATATATCTTCATAAACCACTAAAAAATCCCTTATGAGAAGCTTGTTAATAAGAAATAATGTTCTAGGAGCATTTCTAAAGTCTATGTAATCTATCCCAGATCTGGGATCCTTAATATTTTTAGGTTCACAGGCACCTTTAGGGATCTGAGGAAAACTGTGGAGCCTATGCCCAGAAAAATGAGCATCACTCGTTCATATTAAAATTTGTAGACGATTCATGGGCCACCTGCATCTAATTTTTCTATTTTATTCTTGAATAATGTCAGGCCATTACATAGTCCTACATCTAAGCCCATACACCTTCCTGAAATGTCACCTGTGTGCTTAAAAACTGTCATTAGGTTTACATTTCCCTCAAGAAGAAGGAAAAAACTCCTTAATGTACTCACAGCACCTCTGACCTCTGCCTCCCTCCCGCCCCCCACCTCATTTTAAGTCATACTCTCCACCATTCTCTCCACGGAACCCACAGTCCTTTCTATTCGCTGAACTCCTTCTCACCATCGGGTTTTTTCCCCTGTGTTTGGTACTGTTTCTTCCCCTCTTTGCCAACTTATACTTCCCCCTCCAGATTTCTTTTTTTCTTTTTTTTTAGAATTTTTAAAAAATGTTTATTTTTGAGAGAGAGGGAGACCCAGAATCCGAAGCAGTCTCCAGCCTCTGAGCTGTCAGCACAGAGCCTGATGCGGGGCTGGAACCCACGAACTGTGAGATTGTAACCTGGCCAAAGTCGGATGCTCAACCGACTGAGCCTGCACCCAGGCGCCCCCACCCTCTAGATTTCTGTTCAAGCCTGATTCCCTCTAGGAAGCCTTCTTTGACCTCCTTAGTCAGCTCTGTCATACACACATCACAGTAGCAAGGTCACACGGATTGGTATTTTTCTTACTGGAATGTCAGCTTCATGAGGGCAGGGCCCATGTCTGGTCCTGCTCACCATTGACTCAAGGCTACCACATTGCCATGTTCCCGGGGTACTTTTCATATGGAACACAGTGTGAATGGTGTGCCCGGAAGTTGTACAGTGTGGCATCCTGAGGGGGACGGAAAGCATGTTCAAAATAGACCAGGAAGCTTGATGTTGTCTCTGTCATTGGGGGCAACAGCCACCACATTACAGTCTTTCCCGCATTGAGGATTCACAGGGAAAAATCTCTTTTAGTTCCCACTTCCAGGAAAACGTGTTTTCATTTGTTCGGCTGGTTTGTTTGTAATACATGGACGCAAAGAATCTCACAACTCGTGTTTCTCTTTTTGCTTTGACCACGAGGAGGCCCTTAAGTCAAATTTGCAATGTAGTTCTAGCCACCATGTAAGACCTTATAGCTTACATTTATATACTAAGTATTTCTGGCGGCTTTTCCCAGTTCCATGGCTTTCTTGTCTATTTTTTAAAATCTCTTGAGGAAATATCTACAAGCTGCTACTGTTTCTTCAGAGTATGAAGTATATAATAATTTATATTATACATATATTTGTATACATTTGATAAACAATTTTTAATATACTTATTTAACATATAGAGTATGAGGTATGAGATATATATTGTATGTTCTAAATAAGCCATTTATTTCTAATATATAAGTAAGTAATAATATGTAAGTAATTTGAAGGGGAAGTAGAATTGGCACCAAGATAATGTGTGTGGTTTGGGCTCAGATTCTAAGACTTTCAATTCATATTCCAATTAACCACTTCTTGGATTTGTTCCTAGACCTGTATTCTAACCTCTCTGAGACTCTTTCCCCCTTGTGAAACAGGAACACTAATCCCTTCCTTGCAAGATTGTTGACAGAATTAAATTAGAAAGTTGATGTGAAAGCACTTACCTGGTACATTGAAACTACTTAGAAAGTGGTTTTGTTTTTGTTCTTATCTGATACCCTCTAACAGGAACGACCTTCTATTCCAGTTGGAGAACCTACCCTAATACTGAATGCAATTTTGTCCTCCCAGCAGCGGCGATATGAAAGCCATCCCCCGCCCGGGGAATTGCTGGAGCTCCGTGCGTGTTGGGCTTAGCTGGCCATGCTCCCACCCTGCCCTCAACCTGTGTCTCCTCTCTCTCTGTCACCAGATCTCTTCACTGAAGAACCGGCTGAAGAAGGTCTCCACAACTACGGGGGATGGTGTGGCCAGGGCCTTCCTCAAAGCCCAGGCCGCTTTCTTTGGCAGCTACCGAAACGCTCTGAAAATTGAGCCGGTGAGTAGCTTCTTGGCATTTACAAATCCATGTTTGGTCAGGGCTGAGAAATGTACCGCAGGGGTCACAAGAAGCCAGCTCTTCATCTGGTTGCTGAATTCACCTAGAAGAGTGCATGCGTGCGTGTGTGTGAGAGAGAGTGGTGAGGCCAGGAGGGCGCCCTTTCCTCACCCTACCTCTTGGCATAAAGAGGTCGTACTGCCCCTGTGACTGTTAAGATCACTCCCCTCCCGGGTAGCCCCAGCTGCATGTAAATACGGTGCCCAGACCTCACACTCACCTGCTCTCACTGTGGATCCTCTCCACTTAACAAATGGGGAAACTGAGGCTCAGAGAAGCAACACGACTTGCTAACCAGTGGAGGAGCCGGATAGTCCCAAAGCCTGTGCTTTCCCTCTCTGTCCCAGTGCCCTTTTCCTTTAAAGGGGACTCTACTCCACCTTGAGAAAGCAAGGTGTCCTGGGGATTCACTTCTTAGGTGCGGCCAAGGTGGAGTGTGCAGAGGACTGGGAAACAGTGTTACCCGCCTCCATGGCCCTTCAGCCTTCCTGAGCCTCAGTTGCCTCATCCATGTCCCCCACCTGCCCTGTGAGGTGAGAAGTTATTGTGGAGATATCAAGACATCGGGTCAAACCAAAGAAAGTACCCACTGTCCCAGCTTCAGTGGGAAGCTTTCATCTAATACCCCTCTACCCGGCCTACTCCTAGCCAAGGAGAATGGAGAAGTTGGCTTGAGGACCTGGGTCACTCTGTATAAGAGAGAACGTGGAGGGCAACCTTGCCGACAGCCCTTTTCTGTCAGGAGCACAGAGTTCCCTTCATCCTGAGCCGGCGGGTGATGGCAGCCGACCCCAGTCGGAGTGGGGATGAGGGACCAGCTTAGACTGCGCTGTCTGTCGGCCAGGCCTGTTTGTTTCTGTCTTTTGTTTTAACTTGTAGTATTTTATTGTCTTAAATGACAGCAGGTGAGTATATGTCAGACGGTACATTTCGTGTGCAAACTCTGATAGTGACTCTCGGTTATGCTTCCCCATGAGCCACAGTTATATGTTAAGATTTTTTTTTTTACCACTTTGATTCGGTAATGTGTCTCAGCGAGACCCAGAATAGGAGCAAACACCTGCTTTCCCTTCACCCAGGACATACTGTCCGCAAAGTGGGGGTCAGGGAGCGGCGGCCTCGTGCCACCAGCCTCCTGTTCCTTGTCTCCCGTCTCGCACTGAGGCCTCACTTGCTGAGCTGCCTCAGCCTCAGGCAGTGTCATGGTCATGTAACATAAGGGATGCACTCTCTTCGTGCTTCCTGTGAACGACTTCCTTGAGGTCCTCTAAAGCCCTTAGTTAAAGCACATTCTCTAGGTCTGCCTCCTGGTCTCCAAGCGAGGCAGCTCTCGTTCTGTGTCCTAACCTCGGGCCCAACCAAACCAGTCAGGTTTAGGGCTGATTTGAGCGCCCGTATAATTCAAGAAAAATTTGGCTGTCTTCCCATCCTTAGAAGGAGAATGGGATAACTGGCCCGGTCCTTCCCCTGTGTTGCTGGGAACTGACAGACGTGCGGTGTCTCCACTTTTAAAACGATCTCGTTATCGTCGTGTATGTGTCGAGAATCCGAAGGCTGTTGAATCTTGGTAGGCATTGCTGGATATATGATCTGGGCACAAGTTGCTCCTCAGAAGAAGTTTATGGTTGTACTTTGCACTTGGCTCTAAAAGGCATTGGGTTTAAGGACGGAAGCCCTGGAGTTCAAAGCCTGGCTGTGTACTTCCAAGCGGTACGACCTTGAACAAGCCACTTAATCTCTTTAAACTTCAGTGTCTTCACCTGTGAAATGAGGATTAGGATACCTATCATTCTGCATCCCCAGATGCTTATAAGGATCAAATAAGCCATAAAACGTTTCATAGGGAAGGTGAAACTTGACCTGGGTCTGATGGTTTAGGTTTGGAAAAAGAAAGAGCCTCCGTTGGTGTGGTGGCTGTGGAGTTAACTGAGCGAGCAAAGGCTTGGAGGCAGTACCCCTCACGGCCACTTTGTCTGGGGCTGTGAGTTTGGGTAAGGAGAGGGGGCTGCAGGAGAGAGGTCGGAGCCAAATTTGACAGAGCCTGAGATGCTAGACTAGAAGTGTAAACTTCACCCCGTAGGGAATGTTAGTTTTTCAGCACAGATATGTTTGAACAGTAAATACAGGAAGCAGGACCAGGAGACCGTCAGGGGGACTCAGAAGAGAGCCCTCTGGTGGTGACACCGGGAAGAGGTACCATGAAGAAGAAATGTCTAGATGGGTCTACAAAGGTGAAAAATACAGGGCAAAGATAAAAAATTATGGGGCAAGAAACGTCAAAATGCTTCCCAAGACTTCTGGGAGAAGATGATGATGCCCATAAGTAGAAAAAGAAAAAACTTAATGCAAAGGTGTTCCCAGTAGCTGTATTTATCATGGTAAAATCATAAACAGACTAAGTGTTCCGAATAGGCAACTAGTTAAATAAATTTAAAAATATCCATCTGCTAGAATATTACATAGTCGCTAAAAGTAGCGTTTTGAGGATAGGATAATGAGTTTGGTTGTAAACATGGTATCTTTCGTGAAGTCTCAGCTGCTGTTCGATCGTAAAATGCACCCTTACTTTAGGTACCATTACAAAACAGGAAAGGGTGCTGCCGATGACAATTGGATGCCATCAGTTGTAAGACACATCCAGATTCCAGAGATGTGTGTGTCTGTGTGAAGAAATCTGCGTCCTAAAATCAGTGAGATATGGCAGATTTGTTGTGCTTTCTGTCCCATTCATCTGCTCCCAAAGAGGTTTTTTCTGGAAGGCCGGGAGGGAAGCCAGAGGGCCTAAAATTTTCTGGCCAAGAATCATCACCATGTTACCTGGATGGTTTTTGAACCATAGATTTAATTCTAGGCAGTTCCTCTCATCCGAAAGATGGGATAACAACACTTTCAATGCAAGATTGTTTGGGGGATTAATTAAAATATTGACTGCAAAGCACATGTGAGCCCAAGAAGGGATGACGGATAGGGAGCACCGGCCACATGGGGGTGGCGTGGGGAATGGTGCCTTGGGTGGCAGTCAGCACAGTGCTGAGAGGGAGGTTAGGATGACCTCCTCGGGGCCACTTGTCTTTTAGTTGTTTCTCTGGTTATAAAAATAGCACCTGTTCTTGGTTTAAAAAAAAAAAAAAGTTTAAAGTAACAGAGAACTAGAAATGAGAAAACACCCGTGATCCCATCGTCTGGAATTAAGACATGTTAGCATGTTTCTACCTAGGCTTTAGGGTTTGGGGGTCCTTTTTGTTTCATTCTGATTGTTTTTTTGGTTTTTCACTTTCAGACAGTTGAGATATTCCTGGCAAGGCTGTACAGTTCCCAGTTAATTTGGTTATGCCTTTAGTATATTGCAAGCATTTTTTCACATTATATAAAAACTCTTCTTAAACATCATTTGTAATGGTGGCACATATCGCATCAGATGACCCCAGTGGTTCTCAACCCTGGTGTGGATCAGAATCACCTGTGGGGCTCTTTAAAAAGGCAAGTGTCTGAGGCTTGTGTCAAGTTCCCACAGGCTGCCATCCATTCCGAGGCCCACCACATTATCCTAACGCTGGTTCTTTCGATCGTCGGTAACCTTTCACCATTTTAAATCACACTGTGATGAACATCTTTATATAAATCTTCGTGCACGGGCTGAATCATTTCCTCAGGCAGAATCCCTGACGTGGATTCACTCGGTCAAAGGACCGGGGTACACTGAGGCCTTTGATACATAAGGGGAGAGGAGAAAGCTGGTGGCCAGAAGCAGGCGGTAGCCTGGAGGGGAGAGCCTCTGAGGCAGACTGCAGCACAGGGCCCAAGCAGCAGCCTTGTGTGCGGAGAACATTCCATGGCTGATGGCAGAGGAGAGCCCGCGGGACGGAGGGCACAGCCAGCCGCTGGGAGCTCCTGTGGCTTGTCTGCTATGGCCACTTTGTCGCATGCCCACGGTGACCACCACGCTGCTACGGTGTGGCGGCCTCCCACCCTGGGCCGACCCGCGTAGTTGCGGGACTTGGGTCACCGCAAAGTCACAGCGTTTGGGTTTTTTAAAACACGAGACATGACAGACTAGACTTGTGCTCCTTTCTACTCTGCTTGGCGGCCAGCTCCTGCTGTGCCCCTTGATGCCCCCCTGGCTTTGGGAGGAGGGCGAGCCCCAGGCTGAGGGGCCCAGAGCTCACTGGAGACTTTTAACTCTTTGGCCTTTTTTTTTTTTTTTTTGTCTCTCCTACTGGAAAAATTTCAAAATGCAGCTGGCTGGGGAATCTCGAGCTTCATTTTCTTTCCCCTGCCCGGAAGGGAAGAGGGAGGCAGCCCCCTGCTGAGGCCGGCCACATGCCAGAGCTAGGCTGCTCCCATCCATGCCTTCTGCCGTGTGCTTGTGGCCGGCCAGGAGGGCCTGCGTTGGCTCCCTGGCGGTGTCTCTTCAGGGCCCCCATGAAGTCTTTCTCCCAAGGGTCAGAGACTGAGACACCAAGGGTGTCCAGTTAGAGCCAAGTCTACCTGCTCGGCGGCCTCCCACGAGGCTGGAGCCCGGTTCATCTCCAAGTCGGTCCACATCTGTGATGTCAACAGTTCTCTACAAATGCCCCCTTACTATCCATTTTACAGGGCGGGGGTGGGGGGTGGGGGTGCGGGAACAAAGGCCCAGCTGGCCGGTGACTTCCTGGTGAGCAGTAGAGCCAGGAGGCAGCCTCAGGTCAGCCTGACTCCAAAACTCAGGTTCCTTCCACCACACCCTCTTGCCTGTCTTTGTTCTGGTTTCCTCATGCTCCGTGTTAACGACTCTGTCTCTGCCTTTCCAGCACTGGGCCCGGGGCATGACACAGTGCAGGCATCAATGAGTATGTTCTGGAATAGCAGGTGGCAGGACGGTTGAAAGAAAGTAAGAAACAGAGAAGTGTATGAGGCCAGGATTGTGCTCAGGGTGTTCAACACAAACCCGCCGCATCCTGCCTTGTCTCTGAGGCTTTGGAGGTTGGTGCTACCTGGCCGAGGGGAGGGTGTCTGCAGATCACGGGACCCATTTTTCAGTCACCCAGAGGATATGAGGCGCAAGGCCCAAGATATTTAACAGTATCGGCCACGCCAACTTGCTCTCTTCCACTTAAAGGACAGAACCACAAGCAGCGAGGCAGCCCCGTTCGGAAAAACCCCCTTTATCCATGTCAAGCGGCGGCGGCCCAGGCTCCAGCTCATTTATTTAGGCCTTTCTTGCTCTCTGACACGCCTCCTAGCAGTTGCCAGGCAACTCTGGGAGGAGCAGTGTGTGTTAGGGATTAACTAGTTAGGGCTGGGGTCCTTTTTGGCAAGAAGGGGATGAAAGACAAATGATTTTAATTGCTGGCCCAAGGATCCTTTCTGTGCCTGGTGGAAGATTGCAACTTTTCGAGGATAGGTGATAGCAGTGTGGTTCTTGAATTTGCCTCGAACGAATGAATTTTTAAGACTCTTACTTTTGCCACACTCCTTTGTTTAAAATTATATCATCGCGAAATCTGAACGAGACTAACCCTACCACCCTCCCTGTGGAAGACGAACCACAGTGGCCTCAGTTTTAAAGAACTTTCCAACAGAGAATTGGGTGCTTTCGTTTCATCCCTTTTCCTGTTCAGAGTTTCTCGCAGCTCACACGTGGAGTCATCTTAAGGCAGTGCATTTGAAAGTAGCCGTTCCCCCCTCCGGCCCGCTGCGCGTCTTGGTAAATGTTAGAGAGCAAAACTGACGCCTCCTGTTCTGGGCCGGTCATCTGCCGAAAGGCCGGTATAGATGGAGCGCCATGAGAGTTGTTGACTCGGCAAGCCGGTACGGCTCTCTCTGGGCCAGCTGCCAGCCAGACCCCCCGCACCCCCTCCCCATGAATGGAGCACAGCCCCTGCCCTCAGGGAGCTGGCGCTGGGGTGGAGGCGGTGAACCGAGCGATCGAGCATCACTGTTGTATGTTCTGCAGGAGGCCATGCGGGAGGCATCCTGCTCGCTTCGTCTAGCCCAAGAGGCCCAGCTTCCAGATCAGCTGTGGGTATGCTGGCATCATCCACCTTACAGCCCCTGATTTTGCACGTGATTCTGCTGAGTCATATTTATCCACCTAAAAAAAAACCCTTAAAGACGGAGAAGTTAAGATGAAAGCAGATTGATAGCCTGGCTTTCAAGCATGAGCGGGTGAGGCTGTGTCGGAACGGGTCGGAAAAACACCACGTATATCTGTGTCCTGGTTGAGTGACACCATTGATCTCATGGTTTCGAAAAAGCGCAACTGTGTGTGTGTGTTTATTTCAGCGTGCCAGAAAATAGAAGAATGTTTAGACACCAGAAAAATTAAAACATCACGACCGTCCCACTGAACTAGCCCAACTACCTCAACCACCTTTCGTAATATTCTCTTAAATTATTTTTTCATTTTGCAAAGCGTCTACATAGCTGCTGTCAAATCTAAGTGAGAAGTTTGTTTCCCTTCCATTTAACATCACCTCCCACGCATTTCTGGATAGCTGCAGAGCATTCCTTCAGGCATAGCTACCATAATTTCTGGAACTACTCACATCGGACCTCTAGGTCGTTTCCAGTCTTGTAACGCTATAGTTAATACTGCGCCAAACATCTTTGTGAATAAAGCTCTGAAACACCATTTCGAGGGCTCCCGAGTAGAAGAAATACAAGTGAGATGCAGGGACCTGACGGGGTGCCAGCGCGTCACCACGTGGGAAGGAGCAGATTTGCACTGACCCCGTCTAACAGCTGAGGGGGGGGGGGCGGGGAGGGGCGGAAGCATGAAGAGCGCTTTGTGGTGTGAGCGGCCTGCTCTCCACATAGGCGAGCGGAGGGCACCCAGAACATATATAAGGGTGTTACTAAGTTATGTCTCCATCTTGTGCTAAAAAAAGGTTTGAGGACCCTTCAAAACAATGTGTACTGCAAGACAAGAGTCGGGATGTGAGGGAAGTGGGGGTGGTGGGGGAGGAGAAAGCCCGGAAGAGGCCGGTGTGTGCGCCTCTGTGCTGACTCTCAGATTCTCCACACAGCTTGGGAGTAGAGGGCTGGACGTGGAACCCACGTCTGTCTTGTCTTCCAAGCCCACGCTTTTCTCTTTTCTTCCTTTTTTTTTTTTTTTTTGGTGGTAAAACGTAACATAAATTTTTTAACTTTAACCATCGCTAATGCCATTCGGTGGCGGTAGGGACAGTCCCAATACTGTACAACCACCATCACTATGTGTTTTCAACATTTTTCATTACCCCAAACAGGAACTCTGAGTCCTGGAAGCAATAGCTCCCCATTCCCCCAAACCACCAGCCCTCGCTAACCTCTTGTCTACTTTTTATGAATTTTCCTATTCTAGATACATCATGTAAGTGAAATTAGACCGTATTTTGTCCTCCTGTGTATGGCTTATTTCACTCAGCATAACATTTTCAGGGTTCGTCCACGTTGTAACGTGTGTCAGCCCTTCATCCCTTTTTCAGGCTAAGTGATATTCCACTGTATATATGTACATACCCCATTTTGCTTATCCATCCTTCTGTTGATGGACACTTGGGTGGCTACCACCTTTTGGCTATGGTGAATACGCTGTGAACATTCCTGTGCATCTATCTGCGGGCGCCCCTGTTTTCAGTTCTTCTGGGTATATACCTAGGAGTGGAATTGTTGGGTCATACGATAATTTTATTTTTGAGGAGCCACCAAATTGTTTTCCACACAGAGCCCATGCTGTCTTTAAGCAGACAGTGGTGTGTTTGTGAAGCATGGATATGTACCCATGAATATTCTGTAGGAAAAGTTGGTGAAAGATTTTATTTTTCCAGTTTATTTTAGGCAAGCAGATAGGGAATTAAAGCCAAAACCTACAGTCCTGAGCTACACAGATGCATTGACGAGAGGAACCTTGAGTGGACTAGAGAAGGGGCTAGTGACTTGCTGGTCACCGTTTTTTCTCCGTGTAGTGTTCATCCCAGGTCGAGATCACAACCCTGGGAATGAAGCAGGGAGAGAAGAGGTGTGACCACCTCCGGGACCCCAGGGACCACCACTGTAGCTCTGTGGGTCTGAGCAGCCGAGGAGGCAGAGTGGGATGGACAGAAGATGTCTTGAGCCACCTGGGTTTTTGTCCTGGCTCTGTCATCTGCCAGAAGATGACCTTGGAAACCACTTAACTTCTCTGAGCCTCAGTTTTCTCAGCTGTAAAATGCAAATAATGCCTACCTTACAGGACTGCTGAGAAAAACAGCAGTAATGTATGTCAAGCACAGCACAGTGTTTCTGCTGACAGTAGATATTAACTAAATGATAGTGACGACCATTCCTGGGTCAAGGGAGTAAAGGAGGAAGAGGAGAATGCCATCTTCTGGAACAGTGGGGTCCATTCTTGCTTAAGTGTCAGATTACCTGAAACCAGTCACAACACAGTGAGATTCCGGCCCATTTATTCCTGTCTTTTGAAGTAACTGAAAGTTTGGCTTTTATCTCAAATGCTACATAAAGGATGTGTAAGAAGACACATAATACCAAGTGAATACTGAAGGAAATAATTATTAATGGTATTGCTCACCAGCACTTACAGGCAAATAGGGGGGTGGTAGGTACCCAGGGTTTAAAATTAAGAAATACATTAGAGTCGATTTTCTTTAAATGTGCAAGAGAAAATATAGCTAATATTTTTTCTGTTTCATTCAAACGTTTCTTGCCTCTTGGGAGAAGATGACCATCATTCGATATTGGCCCCAATCTCCACGGTCCACCTCCCAGGGCGGGGACCCCTATGTTGCTGGCATCTTGAAGCCACACCACAAACGCTCACTGGCCTGAGAGCCATTGCTCTAGACTGCCCAAGGACAACGTAGGTCCTTACGTTAAAGAAGATGAGAACTGGAAGGAAATCCTCTTAAACACGATGACCGAGCTTATCTGAATGAGTTCGAAAAACATCACTGAATATGACCAAAATGAAATTCCTGTATGTCCTAAAATACTTGAAAAAATAAACCACAGCGAGTGTATCTTAGACCATCCAGGAAGAGTTCTGTGCTTCCACTTGATCTCCTATCATAATCCTGGCTCCTTTCTTACTTTGTTCCTATAGGACGGGACCACATTTTGTACTCCTTGGGGTCCCTCACATAGTCTGATATTTAGCAGGTGATCATTAAATATTTGTTGAATGTGTAGATGGACAAATGAATGAATGGTACCTGTTTTCCCATGCTGTGCATCGGGAAGACTAGTGGTCATATTCCAGTGTTACATAATAGAGATGCTTAGTTTAAAAAGCAAAACAAAACGCAGCTCCATTAGAGTGTGAGAAGAAGAATGTGACACAAACACCATATTGTGAATGTATAAATGTAAAACAAAGGCACAACCCAGCAGCTACCTGGTAGCTAACCACAGGCAGTTAGGGTCTGCAGAAGATCCCCCTGCACGAAATCGCCACGTGCAGTAAATGCTCAGTTCTAGTTAGGAGCATTCGAGAGGTGAGTGTGTTAATGGAATAAACTCAGTTTTCAATACTGTATCTTTGTGGAAGCAGCAGCAAAGAGAAGTGGTTGCTATTATTGGAGTTTTAAGTCAAATGATCTCACTTTAGGGTCTTTTACTTTTTTATGGAGACTCTGAAAAGGAAACCTTTCTGATCCATTTCCAAGCAGTGATAACATTTGACAATTTAGAGCCTGCAACAGTGAGCTGTGGCTCCATGAACTAGGCAGACTGTGAGCTTAAGAACAGGATTCTGTCTTATTCTTTCTTCTACCCCTGGCACACAGTAGTGGCTCAGTAACCTAAGACAGAGTGATGATGGATTTGTTCTCTGGAGGACATTATGGTGTTTGTGATGATTAGAAGATAACATTGTGGATTTATTTCCCTCTCCCCACCTCCCAGACATGCATCCACGCTAACTTTCTGTGGGATGTGGGTATTCTCAGAAATACCCGGCTGTATCACATTCAGTCTTGCATTGCCCTTTCACAAAGAAATAGAAACCTCTGGAAGGCAGCAGAGTGTCATGATTACTCATGTATCCCTGGCATAGAGCCTGATACACAGAAGGGGCTTAATAATTATCTGTGGAGGGAGTGACATTATAATAGTCCTTACCTATAATGTCCTTAGTTGTTTGGGAGCTGAAACATAGCTTTGTTAAGTAAATCATTAAGACCTGAAGTCTTAAAAGAAAACAGTATAAAGCATTTGTTATATGCTAGACTGTCCGTTATTTGATTTTTACAGCCCCCATATGGAGAGAGTGTCCCCATTTTACTGATGAGAAACCAAGGCTAAGAAAGGTCATGTCACTTTTTCAAGAAGTGGCAGAGCCAGGATTCGGACCGTCCATCTGTCTGATTCTAGCAACCGTGCTCTTTCCTCTGACCACTTGCCGCAACGGTGATTACCATATGGTCCATGTTACGTACAGTTTGAGGGCATTTCAGAAGCAAACTGAGCTGGTTCCCTCTTAGGAGTCAATGTCTCCAATCTGTGCAAATGTTTCTTGAAAAATACAGGTTAAACTAACACCGTTTATAAATTCTTTTGCAAAGGGGAAATGTCAAAATTTTAGACGTCTTTTAAAAAAACATTCCTTTAATAGATAATTTTAATTGCCTAATATTATGTTGTTTAAATATTTGATACTTGTGGTGATAATTGGATGAAAAAGTAAAACATTTGAAAGGGCAGCCCGCCCTCCTCTTTTCCTGGGCTGACACCTAGTGGTGAGTTTTGTCATGGCAGTGTTAATCCGGGTGCTGAACTTTCTTGATAGTCCGTTGATTTTAGGATTTTTAAAAAATCAGTTATTTACATCATAAAAGTAGCTGCATTCATATAAAGTTAATTTATGAGGGAGCATCATAACAATGGAACTTTTATTTGATTTAATGTGAGATTTAATTATAATCCAACCTTGCTAGCTGAAAATGATACAAGTATTTAAAATCTTGGTGTACTGGGGGTGCCTAGCTAGCTCAGTGGGTAGAGCATTGCAGCCCTTAATCTCAGGTTTGTGAGTTTGAGCCCCACACTGGGCATAGAGATAAATTAAGTAAATAAAAAAAGAAATATAAATTCTTGGGACAAACAACGCTTCCCTGCCCCCCCCCCCCCCCCCAAACTTGGCCAGTAACCACCCTGCCCTGGGCACTGGCTCGCACACACCGTGCCTAAGACTCGATCGCTGTGCTTAAAGACAGTGCGGGGCAGAGAGAGAGTTGCATTGAGGCGTGGTAACTGCGATGGTAGAATGTCGTATGAGGTGGTAGGCATCCGAATGCAAGGTGAATCGCTCCGCCCGGGTGCAAAGGGGAAGTTTCCCAGGAACGGACGCATGTATGTGGCACTATGAGAGGAGGAGCAGTTAGTTCCCCAGGAGCAGGGCAGAGAGTAGCTCACGCAAAGGCGAGGAGCTTTGGAACTCCACGGCATGGTTGAGTGCCGAGGACTGTCGCCTGACTGGAGCGTGGACAGGAGAGTTAACCCAGGGTAAAGTGGAGAAGGGGTCAGTCCAGTCCATGAAAGACCTAGATGGTCACAAAAGAGCCTTTGCACCAATACCATAGACCAGCATTTCTAGAACAATGTTCCTGGAAATATTAGATCCACAAGATACTATGTTTTCTGATCACATAAAATTTGGGATTGTCGCACAACGCATACTGTAACTCTTTTTTTTTTTCTTTAAGATATTTGCTATGCACGTTACCGAAGCCTTGCTGTAAAGAAATCTGGTTAACTTTGTTTAACCTAGCATTTTTCCAAAACCCTTTCCCCGACCAAAATACCTATTCGCATTCCACGCATCTACTATCCTCACCGCAGTTTGGGAAACACTTCTGTAGCTAATGATTGATGATGAATTTTTCTCACTCTGAGGTCATGGAATTAGGATGCCAACTGTGGTCATTTTACCCCTGTCTCTTTGCTGTGAACCTCAGAGAAAAGCGTGCTCCTTTTCCAAAGCATTTTTTGTCTGGCCAGACAGAGGTTTGTGGCCAACATGTGGCCTTGAGACATAGAGCCCAGCCATCACTAGACTCTCTCAGTTCAGGATCACAGGCTGCCAGCTGGTCCCCTCAGTCCAGCACCTCGATCAGGGTGTGAGTCAGGATCTATCCAGGATGACAAAAACCCCTTCAGATGTTTACAAGAGGGAAAATAATTCAAAGGAATGGTCATCCAGCTGATAGAGGAGATGAGACTCAGGGCAGGGAGGTAATCCAGAGATCAGCAACAACGGAGGTGGTGTACCTGAGTTCCAGCGTGAGGGTCAGGGTCACCGGACTAAAGCTGGACCCTCTGGGTGTGGGCACTGGGCACCTGAGTCAGAGAGGAGGCGAACCACTGCTGGATGACCCACCCAGGCAGAGAGAGAGGAGAAAAGCTCAGCTTCTCCCTCCTGTCCTCCTCCCCCTCCTCATCACTCCTCACAGGCCCTCGCATGGGCCCAAATGGGCAGGAAGCCAGCCGACCTGGGCGCCCGGGTATCAGCCTTCCTTCTTCTACACAGAATAGAACCGAAGAGCGGAGAGTTGGTCCGAGGTCAGACAGGGAGCAACCAGAACCCAGATAATCTATGTAGTAGCACGCTCCCCACCCCCACCCCTGGCAAATAATGTACAACCTGGTAAAGTTAAAAACCCCTGATTTCTAGTTGGACTTGATGCCAACCTGGACCCTGCCTCTTCTCAGCTGTGCGACTCTGGGCCAATTATTCTGCCCCTCTGAACCTTAGTTCTTCAGTTGTGAAATAGGAAAAAGAATCTCCACTGAAACGATACCTCCACAGGGCCTCCTTGACATATTCGTGGCCGGTTCCTGTTTTATATGAAATACGAACGAGGTATTTACAGCTTTTCGAGCTTAGCGTGAAACTAACGGGAGTGTTTCACAAGTCATGTATGTCAGTTGACCACTCTGAACTTCAGTGAATTGGCTGAAGTTTTATTAGCAGCAGTCATTACCTAGTAGGTGTTTTATTTCTTATCTTAATGTATTCACATCCCGGGGACATTGGGGGGAAGCTTGAAAAATGTGCCCTGGAACGTTCACGTGCTGGAGAGGTTCTCTGCGTGTATTATTGTTACCAATTCAGTACGAGCTAAAGAAAATTGAGATTCCAGGAGAAGGACCACTGAAGAGATGTTGCACCTTGGGAATCACTTCCTTCTTGAACCACAGATTTTTTATTTTGTGAGCAGAAGAATGCTATCCTCATAAAACTATTTAAAAAATGTTTTTAAGTATTTATTTATTTTTGAGAGAGAGAGAGAGAGAGAGAGAGAGAGAGCACGAACGAACAAGCAGGGGAGGGGCAGAGAGACAGGGAGACCCAGAATCCGAAGCAGGCTCCAGGCTCTGAGCTGTCAGCACAGAGCCCGATGCGGAGCTCGAACTCACGAACCATGAGGTCATGACCTGAACCAATGTCGGACACAACCGACTGAGCCCCCCAGGCGCCCCTATAATTACTTTAAGAATTAAATGAGATGGCACGTGTAAAGTACTTGTTCTCTGCCCTTCGCAACAAACTGTGGAGGCAGCTTCCACTTTATCCAGCGAATGTCCAATTCACCAGCAGCCACATTGCGCGTTGGTGTGGCAGGATTTGGGGGAAGCCTTAATGGGAGATTATTTGTGTTTGGTTTGCTGTCCCTATTGGTGATGTGACCTGGCAGGCCTCCGCTCCCCCTCTTCTCGTCGGTCACAGCTCACTGGCATTATTCATAAGCCATTTGCTTAAGACTTTCTTTGCCCATATTCCCACTGTGATGCCTTTTTAGTCTCCTCTTCTCCTCCTTTCAAAATGGTCTGCAGGTTTTGAGACTGTCCTGAGCAAGTCATTTGTCAGCTTAAAAGGTCATTATCCTTTGAAGGGGAACTTTTATCCTGAGTTCATTAGTTTTATCCTCGTTTGATGAGTGTTAAGCAAAAAAAAAAAAAAAAGTGTGGGGGGGAAGCCCATCTATTGAACACGTGCTTCTTGCCTTTTATTTTTATCTTCTTGGTTAAACGTGTATGGTATTATCCCCAAATTGATAGTTAAGGAACTTAAAGCAGAGAGACTTGAAATAATTTACATCAGCAACTTGGAACAAACATTACCGAGATCCTACTCTCCCAGACGCATTCTAGATGCTTGGAGATAGAACAGTGAACAAAATAAAGTCCCAGCCCCTGAATCCCTTATATTCTAGGCAGACACAGGAAACAAAGATGAAAGTATGTAATGTGTCAGGTGGCGATAAGTGTGCATAAAAGGAAAGCCGTGGAAGGGGATAGAGAGCCCCGGATGAGGTAGATGCTATAATAAGAGAGAGAGCTGGATTGGGGGCCAGGTCTGTCTGCCTGTAGAACTCATGTTTTTGTCACTGGTCCCAGTCTGCTGTTGGTCCTCTTTGGTGATGGCTTCAGTGAAGCACCATAAACTCGGACATTTTGCTTCTCAGTCTGGACTTGACAATTCAGTGTTTCGGGGCAGTGACATTGCATTCCAAGGGTACAAAAGACATTTTTGCTGCACTCCCTGCTGTCAGCCGCATGTAGCCTTTTCCTTCATCTCTCTGGTTTCCCAAACACATTTCATCTTGGTGCAGAAAGCATCTTGCCGGCTTGGACTCAAGCCCTAGTTCTGAGCAGACCAGTCTGTCCTAGAGGAGGGTCCCTGTGACTGCTGGCTCAAAGGAACTCATTGCCTCTTTTCTCTCTACTTCCAGAAAGTGATGTCACAGGTAGTAGCTTATGTAGTCTTAATTTCTGTTTCCTGATCTTTAGTATTCAGTAAGGCAGTTGAATTCCATGAGTAGGTACTGGGCACCAAGAGATGGACCAAGTATGGAACCTGCCCACAGGATTCAGCTGGACCTGGGTTCCACTTTTCTATTTATGTAACTTTGAACAAGTTAATTAAGCCCTCTGTGCTTCAGTTTCCTCATCTGTAAAAGGGCAGAACAAATGTTATTTGCCCCAGAGGATTAGAAGATTCAATGAAGTAGTACAGCATGGTGCCTGGCATATGAAAGGAACTTCATATTAGTTGGGCTTTTTAAAAAGTAAACTATATTTCAGAACAGTTTTATGTTCACAGAAAAATTAAGTGGAAGGTATCGAGGTTTCCCAAATCCCTCCTGTTCCCACGCATGCATAGCCTCCTCCATTAATAATACTCATTTTTATATAAAAATAACTCTTTAATTTATAGCTGAGTTCTCTCTACTTTCTATCCTATGAGGAAACAGTAGAGTAGATAGGAAGTATCCTTTTTCATAGTGAAGACCGTATACGTGTTTTAATGAAAACGATGGTAAAAATTCTCATCATGGTGACAGTTTATAAAGACATGTTGATATTCAATCTTTACAATTCTTCCCACTGGATAGATATTATACGCTTAAAAAAAAAAGTACTGTATTGTAAAATAGATCAAGAAAACTGCCTTAATCACGCAAATAGCTTAACCAATTTTTATAAGACTAACATTGCCTGAGATGAGAAATAAGGTTTTACTACCCATCACAGAAACCCCCTTCCCTGAATGCCCTTTCCCCCTTGCCAAAAGTAACCACCATCCTAAATTTCCTATTTTTTAAAAATAGTTTTATTACCCAAATGTTTATTCCTAGATTCTATATTTAGTATTGGCCATTTTAAAAAAAAGTATGGTTTTTGATTCCCTTTTATATGTTCCTCCTCCACCCCTTTCATTTCATTACAATTTATCTGTTGAAGACCCCTGACCTACAGATTTCCAGGGTGGGTTTTGCCAGTTGTATAATCATGGTGCTGTTCACCATGTTCCTCTGTCTTTTGTATTTCTTGCTAATTGGCAACTGGATCCTGAGATTGGATACACTATGGTTCACTCCCTTTGTCAAGACTGTGGGTGGTATTTAGCAAGACGATCAGAAGCATGTCAAAGTCTTGTTGTGTCTCTTGTAGTGTTCTTAGTAGCCAGTGATGCTTAAGCCTACCTCTGTTTATTCGTTGGGAGTTGCAAAATGGTGATTGATGTTCTAAGTTTATCACTTAATTCTCATTTATTGGCTGGAATATTTTTACAAAGAGACATTTTCCCTCATTTACTATTTTGTTACCCAGTGGTACAGTTCATATGGCAAAGGTAAGATAAATACTTGGTTCTTTCCCTTTATGTGCTGGTTTTAATATAATGAATTAGTTCTCTAACACCCTCAAAATGGGCCAGTTCTTTTTTATATGTAGATTATGACCTGGTGGATTTAAACATTTGATGGTTTGGGGTCTCTTACAATTGTTATTATTAATAAAATTCAAACTCAGGTTTGCGCCTGAGTACTTTTTTTTTTTTTTTTTTAAAACGTGATCCTAGTAGTCTTTGATAGCTCCCTTGTTATCTGATATTACAAGACGTTCCAGGGCTTATCGTGGACATTTCCCACCCCCAAACCTGGAATCATACATTTCTTCAGGTAGCCCTGGGTTTGTTTTAGTGGGAAAGAATATCTCAAGACTAAAACCTGGGTGCTAAGTATACTTGCTGCTCCTTGACTGGTCAGTTTCCAGGCCTCTTCAGTGGAAGAGTTAGGACACACACACACACACACACACGCACGCACACACGCACGCACATGCACACGTGTATGTATATTGATGCTTCCAATCCAAATTCAAGACTATAGAACTTTTTCCTAACCTCTTCTCTGTTAGGTTTGTATTTCCTTTCTTCCATACTGAAAATTCTGGTTCTCAAAAGGACACAGTGGATAATAGAATTAGAATATCCCATAATTACTAATTTGTTTTCATACACAGCAGCCTCAGTAAACAATACTAACGCTAGCAGCAGCACGATTACAGAAAACCTTTTAATCCTTGTTTGCATATTCTGTCCCTATTCTCCCCAGCTTTTGGCTGGTTGTACTGTTTTTCCACTGCTGCAATGTTCAGCCTTTACTTGCCCTTCTCTCTCCCTCTCAGCCCTCCTGGTCTTAGTCTTCAGGTCATAGTAACCAGTTTGAATGGTGATGTCTCTTCAGTCATTTTTGGTTGTATCAGACGCTCACTCCCTGGTGGATTCCTCAGGAGAGGCTCATGAGAACAAGTACTCCCTCTTGTTATTAAAGATTGATCATTTTCCTGTGCCCTTTCCACATGAGTCAGTTTGGCTGGATATAAAATCCTTGGCTCATACTTTCTTACCTCAAGGATCTTAAATATGTTATTCCATTTTCTACTGACAGAAAGTGTTGCTGTCAAAGTCTGATGATAATCCTAACATTCGTTAAGTTATATGTTCGTGGGGGGCCTGGGTGGCTCAGTCGGTTAAGTATCCAACTTCGGCTCAGGTCATGATCTCACGGTTCATGAGCTGGAGCTGTGCGTCAGACTCTGAGTTGACAGCCTGGAGCCTGCTTCGGATTCTGTGTCTCCCTCTCTCTCTGCCCCTCCCCCATTCACACTCTGTTTCTCTCTCTCTCTCTCTCTCTCTCTCTCTCTAATAAACATTACAAAAAAATTTTTTTAAGTTTCATGTTCTCTTTTACTAGGTGCCAGGGATTTTTTCTTTTTCTTTTAAAGTCCAGTAATTTTATTAAACTATCTTGGGTGGTCATTCTGGGTCTTACAGGGATATAATGTCTTACAATGTATGTGAAGCAGATAGTTTCAAGTTTTTTTTTTTCTTTTTTAATTTCAAGAAAATTGTTCTCAAATGATAGGCTTTAGCTTCTGTTCTTAATTTTTCTTCTTCAGGGGTTTCAATTATTCTTGTATTTGATCATACTTGCCTATCTTCAGTATTTTTCACTTAAAAATGTTCTCTTTATTTCTTTTTTTAACTTCTTATATTATTATTGAAATAGAATTTCTCTTTAATTTTTATTTTTAACATTTTTCTCTTTTGTTAAAACATGATCTGGCCAGTTGATTTGCCCTTATATCCCCTCTAAGTTTGTTTCTAATCCTTTTCTGCATTCTATCTTCTCATTTCTAAGTTTTTATGATTCAGATATATGTTGCTCTTTGATGCTTTGTATATTTTCTTAATGTCTTTAGCACATTTGGACACCGCAGATTTCAGTTTGAATCTATTTTGTAGACATATGTTCAGGGTATATTTTTGTGGACATTTCTTTCTTTTTTCTTATAACTTTCTGTAGGATTTGACCTCAGTGCCTTTATGTTATTAATTTTTACGTGAACTTCGTTTTCCTGACTTGAGAATGAGATGGAGTTCAAGAACGCTTTCCTAACTTCATAGAGCTCCCTCTTCTGTCATTTTTGGTAGCGTTCAAAAATTCTGCAGCTGCTTTCTGAACTTTTCTGGCTGTGTTCCCTTCTCCCACTTTGATGTAGCTCTTCTTTTCCCTTCCTCTCTCGTGTCTCCATCCTGCTCAGTTTTGCTCACTCTTGATTCCACTCCCAGAAGCTTCTTTCCCCAGCGTGGATCCCTTTCTTGAAACGGGGTCCTGACACATTTTGTCCAGTGTCCACAGGGGCTTCTAAGACTTGTTGGGGCGGACCCATCCAACGCTCAGTCCTTCTTCCTGTCGGCCCCTTGTGCTCACTGCTGTCGCAGAGGTCAGAACCATCCCAGTTTCACCGACTTTTCTCAGACTGGCCCACCGAGCTTTCTGCAAGATCCTGTCAGCTGTTCTCGTGTCTGTCTGTCAGCGACGATGCTGGCACCGAGCAGGTCTGTAGATTCACGGTGTTGATGGTTTGCACTCACCTGCCTGCATTCTGGGACCCACTGTTCATCTCGTTTTGTCATCAGTGTTGCACCTTTGAGGTTTTACTACCTAGTTGTACCTTAGTTTTAAAGGTGGGGATTTGAAGACACTAAAAAAACAAAACAAGCAAACAAACAAAAAACCTGTGCTGCTGCCATTATCACCACCACTAAATTTCCAGAATTCCCCTTTCCGATTTCCCATTTCTTCCTGAGAAGTCCGGGGGAGGTAATGTATCACCACAAGTGTAGGACGTGCCCTTGTGGAACTTACGTTGCACTGGAGGAGGACCAGTAGTAAACATGAACAAAAGATGGAAGCATATGATCTCAGACAGTGAAGAAAAGAAAACACCAGAACAGGTAGCAAGTGATCAGTGTGAGGGGTGTAGGGGAGGTGCTCTCCTTTTCGGTGCTTTTCTCCAAGGAGCGGGCATCTGCACTAAAACATGAATGATAGGAGGTAACGGGTATACAGGTGCCCGGGATGAGAGTGTTCTGGGCAGAACAAACAACCAGGACAGAGACTGGAGGTAGGAGTGGGTTTGGCCCATTTGAGGCTCAGAGTGCAAGGCAGTGTGGCTGACGTGGAGCAAACACGGGCAGAGTCCCAGGAGACAAAGCCAGAGAGGCAGCCAGGGCCAGATCGTGAAGGAATCGCCGTCCTTTCGGGCTCGGGAAAGAGTTTGGATTCTGAGCCAGGTACAGTGGAAGCCAGCGGAAGAACTTTAAGCAGAAACGTAGCATGACCGGTTCAAGGTTCAAGAAGCTTGTTTGGGCCGCTGTGTGGAGAAAGTGCTGTGGGCACTCCAGAGTAGAAGTCAGAAGTCAGGGAACGGTCAAGGAGTCCGACCATTGGGGAGAGACCCTGTGGCCAAGTGGAGATGGAGAGGAGTAGTCAGATTTGGGGTATAATTTGGTGACAGGACTTGCTAATGGGTTGGATGAGGGTAAGAGAAGAGTCAGGGATTCTTCTAGGTTCTTGGTCTACTTCCAGTTTTTTGTCTTTTTTTTTTTAATTTGTTTTAACATTTATTTATTTTTTGAGAGACAGAGACAGAGTGTGAGCGGGGGAGGGCTAGAGAGAGAGGGAGTCACAGATTCCGAAGCAGGCTCCGGGCTCTGAGCTGTCATCACAGAGCCCGACGTGGGGCTCAAACTCATAAACCGTGAGATTACCGCTGAGCCGAAGTCAGGTGCCCAACCAACTGAGCCACCCAGGCACCCTCAGTTTTTTGTGTTTTTGAATCTTATTTCTCTGAGAAGATCCAACAGAACTTTGATCCTGAACAAATAAATAGATAATACTATAAAGCAAGTGAAAAATAACAAGCCACAGACTGAAAGAAGATATTTGCAACTGAACAGAGCCTTGGTAGAGTATATAAAGAATTTCTGTAAACCAGGAAACATTAAAACAGGGCAAAGGTATGAGCAGACATTATACAGGAGAATTAACATCAGTGGTCCATAAACTTACTGAAAATATACTCAACTTTATAATAATAAATCAAGGAAACTGAAATTAAGACCACCATCACTTTTTGCACCTACTGAACTGGCGAAAATTAGGAAGTCTGTAACTATGTGGAGCCATGGGAGCTCTTATATTGCTGGTTGAAGCATAAAATCGGTACCTGAATTTTATAAAACTGAAACTCTGGCTCATTTAGGCTAAGAGACACGCACAAAAATTGCCACAGCGACAAAAAAACTGGAAGCAATTCAAACGCCATTGAAGGATAGCAGGCAAAGTACAGTATGTTTATTTGATGCAGGGTTTTTTTCCCCAATTTTTTAAAATGTTTGTTTATTTTTGAGAGAGAGAGGGACAGTATGTGTGAGAGAGAGACACACAGAATCCAAAGCAAGCTCCAGGCTCTGAGCTGTCAGCACAGGGCCTGATGCGGGTCTCAAACCCACGAACCACCAAGATCATGACCAGAGCTGAAGTCAGACACTTAACTGACTGAGCCACCCAGGCGCCCCTATATGGTGCAGTATTTATTATACCACCATGAAAAACAGTGAGTTAGTGAAGCAGCAACGTGGATGAATCTTAGCAACTTGCAATGTGATACCAATTTTTAAGGCTCAATAGTAAGTAGAACTAATTATTATTTAGGCCACATAATGTGTGCTAAAACTTTTTTTTTTAATTTTTTTTTCAACGTTTATTTATTTTTGAGACAGAGAGAGACAGAGCATGAACGGGCGAGGGGCAGAGAGAGAGGGAGACACAGAATCGGAAACAGGCTCCAGGCTCTGAGCCATCAGCCCAGAGCCTGACGCGGGGCTCGAACTCACGGACCGCGAGATCGTGACCTGGCTGAAGTCGGACGCTTAACCGACTGCGCCACCCAGGCGCCCCTAAAACTTTTTTTTTTTTTTTAATGAGAATGGGAATGAGAAACATAGAATTGAGGATAGGAATTTGTGGAGTATGGGGAGAGGGACAAGAGGAGGCAGTGGAGGGGATACCAAGACAAGGCAATGATAACATCAGTCTGTTTTCTTAATCTCAGCCGTGGGTTCACAGATGCTCATTTTATTATTATGCTGCACAACTCAGTATAGGTTACATATAGTCTTTCGTGCATAAATATAAATTGCATGATAAATAAAATTCAGTGGAATTACAAAGTAGGTAAAGTATTAGTGATTTCCAAATCCCATAGTCTCATACCATGATGTTTAATATCCAGCTCAGAGTCTGTGAGATCTGGACCCTTCTAGTATAACACGTTTCAGACCTCTTAAAGGATCTCAAAATGCGGCCGCCCCCCGCCCCCGGTATGTTGAGGTAGTGGATCTCCTTCGTGGCTGTGAAAGAGGGGGTGGCCCAACCTGAACGTGAGTACACGTTCTCTCCCAGGTTTTCGGTGACCAAACACAGAAAAGCCAAAAGCAAGAAAGAATTCAGAAATACTTTCAGCAGATGAATTGCTCCCTGCAGCTTTGAACAGAAAGTCTCAGAATGATCTGCCGGGTCCCTCTCCATAGCGGCCTCGTCATGTCTCCTATTCTAAGACTACGTGACTCACTGGAAGACTCTTCTCAAGTTGCCAACACTTCAGACACCCCACAGGACGCATCCATGCAAATCATGGTCACCAGCCTCAAAATTCCAAGAAGTCTATCTTTCTGAACCCATTTATAGCACAGAGAACGGCAAGTCAACTTTAAAATCTGAGAAAGTCAGACTCCAGTGTGGCGCCAGCTAGAGGAATTACGAGGAATTCGCTGTTGTAGAGAAGTTACAGTATTATTACACCATTTCTTTTTATCTATTATTTAAAACTGTCCTCTTCTAAACCTCAGAATGCCAAGGATAGTGGCTCAGTCGGTTAAGCATCCAACTTCGGCTCAGGTCATGACCTCATGGTTTGTGAGTTTGAGCCCCCACATCGGGCTCTGTGCTGACAGCTCAGAGCCTGGAGCCTGCTTGGGATTCTGTGTCTCCCTTTCTCTCTGTCCCTCCCGTTTGCGCTCTCTCTCAACCAAAAAAAAAAAAAAAAAAAAAAAAAAAAAAAAAAGAATGCCAAAGGATAGCAGAATGTTCCTGTAGATTCCTTAGCCTTGTTCTTGGAGTGCTAAGGAAAGTGAGTGAATTGGTGGATGGATGGATAGATGGATTTGTGCCATTTTCTTTTTAGTCAAGCTAAGAATCCCATTGGGGGAAAAAAAGCCCACCACTAAAATGAGTAAAAGCATTAAAAAAATTTTTTTTAACATTTATTTATTATTGAGAGACAGACACAGAGCATGAACAGGGGAGGGGCCGAGAGATGGAGAGACACAGAATCTGAAACAGGCTCCAGGCTCTGAGCTGTCAGCACAGAGCCCGATGCGGGGCTCAAAATCACAAACCGCAAGATCATGACCTGAGCCGAAGTCGGATGCTTAACCGACTGAGCCACCCAGGCGCCCCAAAAAGCATTTTTTAATGCTTTTTTTTTTTTTTACAACATCTGTTCAGTACCTACTGTGTGCTCGACGCAGAGCTCAGCACTTTGCAGCCACGTGGCACGTTAGAGGTAGAACTGTGATCCAGATACGGGACTTGGCTCTGGAGAAAATGTGCTCTTCCTTTTGCCGGAGAAACGCATTGCAACGGCAGAAACCGAGGAAGCCGACATGAGAGAATTCACCCGAACATTAACTTGTAGCCCTGCAATTTCCACATAAAATGCCCTAGACGTACTCGTGCGTGGGTGAGTGCCACCTCTGGGTAAAGCAGTGGCCGCCACTCCCTGTTACTTATCCATATCTCACATGCTGCTTCTCTGATTCATTTTCCGCCCTAGACTGCAAACTTACTGGTTCCTTTCCTGTTGACTAATACACGGAAGAACCCTTGCAATTCTTAGAAGATACAGTGAGAAAGAGTGCAAGATTTAGAGAACAGACAGGAGTCCATCCCGGCGGAGTCTCCTTATCTATCAAAGTGGAACCTTACCAGCAATTTCAGAAGCTGTTATGAAGGATGAGGTGCATATTACCCTAACGTGTATAATCACCACATTGTAGATGCTCGGAAAATGTCAGTTTCCAGTCTTCCTTCCCCAGTCAGTCACCACAGCCTTCCTGGAATGTTAATCCGAACGTCAGATTTAGGAAAATGGCCAGTGGAGAATATGTACTTCCTACATGTTGGGTGATGCTAAGCCAATGACTTTCTGGCGTGAGCAGGTTTTCTGTGTGTCTTTTAGTTTTTAATTCTCTTAAAAGAAGGGATTTTTATTTTCAGGGCAGTTATTTTCTTTTAACTGCTATTTTCTAGGTTCCCCGATGCAGATTTCACATGAGTTTTCAAAGAGAGCTATGATAGAAGCTACAGACCCCACCTCCGCACTTGAATCACATTCAGAAGATTTTAGGCATTCCTAGTGCTTTAGCCACCAGTGATAGTTTGAGGTAAGAGTAGAGGGTTTGACCTGAGTTGAGGAACATTCTACAAGATAGCTGGCCAGTACTCTTCAAAACTGTTCATGTCTTGCAACAAAGAAAGACCCAAGAATTATTCTAGATAAAAGGAAAGTGAGAGAGCTGCATGTAGTGTATGATCCAGGATTTTCTTTTGCTATGGAAAGACATCATTGGGACAATTGGTGAATTCCAAATAAAGTCCATAGATGAGATTTTTACTGTATCAATGTCAAATTTCCTGATTTTGATCATTATACTGTGGATGTGTTCTTGATTTTAGGAAACAGAGTCAGTTTGCTATAATGCCTGTTTTGACAACACAAGATTGTTCTAATGCAACTGGTAGATTCGGGAACAGTTGCAGCATAATGTGAATTTCATATTTGGTTATGCACGATCTCATCCGTGAGAAATACCAGGTGAATGCAGAAAACTGTGCCCAGATTAACCAAGATGTGTAGGAATACACAGAACGCACACCGGCACACACCCCTCGTATCTGCTGGCTGCCTCAGTTTACCACATGTGTTGTGAGCCACACGTTCTGTCCACAGCAGTGTTATATCCCTCCATCCTTTTCCCAGCACGCCACAGTCTGCCCACATGCTGCGGTCCTGACACACACTTCCACAGTGAACTTCAGGTCTTTTTCTAACATGTCACCAATGAAGTTTTTGAGCAGTATGCCCCTAAGCATGGTGCTTTTCAGGAGCATGTATGTTACACTGTAGCATAACTGATTCTACTTAAGTATATAGGGGTAGGATATCATGTCTTAAATTTATTCTCAAATGGTTCAAAAAAATGCTTTATGCAGATAAAATGTATTTATAATATATAATTGTACGTATATGTTCACATGTACATGCAAGGGAAAGGAGGAAGGATAAAGCCATTATGGTAAAATGTTAATATTTGGGGAATCTAGGTGAAGGGTAAATGGGAATTCTGTATACCATTCTTGCAACTTCTCTATAAATCTGAAATTGTGTCAAAATAATGTCAAATAAAAGGTTAAAAGGGGAAAAAAGAGTAGAGTATTGGGGAATGTTTTTTAATTTTAGAGACAGAGCATTTGAGTTGGGAAGAGGGGCAGAGGAAGAGAGAATCTTCTTTAAGTTTATTAGAGAAAGAGAGAGAGAGCATGGGGGTGGGGCAGAGAGAGAGAGCGAGAAAGAGAGTGTCCCAAGAAGGCTCCACGTTGTCAGTGGAAAGCCCAGTGCAGGGCTCAAACTCACAAACTGTGAGATCATGACCTGAGTGGAAACCAAGAGTCAAACACTAAATGACTAAGCCACCCAGGTGCCCCAGAGAGAGAATTTTAAGCAGGCTCCACACTCAGCACAGAACTGGACATGGGGCTCGATCCCATGACCCTGGGATCACAACCTGAGCTGAAATCAAGAGTCAGACACCCAACGGACTGAGCCACCCAGGCACCCCAGGAAAAATTTTTTTAATTGAAGTTCAGATGTGAAAAGGAAGGAAATTAAAAGGGAAGGGAAAAGGACTCATCTGGGGAAAAGAGCAAAGCAGATGGGGGGAGAGGATCCTAAACACACCTTCCACAGAGTAGATTAAAACATGAGCTGAGTTTGAAGCAAGCATTTATAAAATATTATAGGAAGACTACATCTACAAAATGGAAAAGAGAGACATTTTGCTTTTCCAGGAAGATTTTTTTTTGGGAGTCTAGCCCAGAATACTGAAAAACAGAATAAACTTACATATATGGAAATCACATAAATTAACAATTCTAAATTAGCATCTTTATTCTCTTCCTAAATAATACAGAATTCTTGTATTACTAGACTTATTTGGACACCCCCATGTACAAATCTTATCATTATTAGAATATTAGTTTCACTTTTTAAAAGAACATTACCAATAAAACTGTAATTAGTTTTATAATTTATCAGTGTGTCCACTACTGTTTCTCCTTGGGGTGATTTTTGTCTTTGCAGGTCTGAAAATATATTTTGCTATGACTTTTGAAAGGATAGTTTATCTGGGCATGAAACTATATATTAATAGCTTTCCTGCTGCCCTTTAAAGTTTAGTCTTTTCTCATCTGTTTTTATTGGCGAAAAGTCTGTTATCAATACAACTATTATTTCTTTTTATAAAAATATCATTTTTTCTCTCTAGGAACTTTTTCATCTTCTGTTCTGCAATTTTACTATACTATATCTAGGAACGGGTTTATTTTTATTAATCTACTTGGTACTAATAGTGTCTTTTCAATCTGAGAGCTCATGTATTTTCTCAATTCTGGAATATTTGTAGCCATGATCTCTTCAAATATTACTTCTCTGCCAAGCCCAGTGTTTCTTTGTTTTTGTTTTTTATTCTGGAGACTCTTATATAAATATGTTGGAGCTTCCCAACCTGTTAGCCATGCCTTCACGTGTTCTTCTTTTCCTCTTGATCTGCTTTGTTCGACTGAACTCTTCAGAGGTATCTTCCAAAATAGGTGATCATTTTCTAATTCTGTGACTTAAAAAATCCTGAGATTGTAAAATATCTAGTAATATAGAGAACCTGGATTTGACCCCAGGTCTGCCTAACTTCTGACCTAGGCTCTATCATCTGTGACTTAATAAGTTCATCCCCAAAAGTTAAAACCCCAGAACAGTGAAATCGCTTCAGATCACTGTGTTATCCTGTCATGTGAGTGGATGTAATTGGGAGGATGAATGTGACTTCAGCCCAGACTGAGCAGGATGCCACGTGCTGGAAGACCTGGGAGGTGGTTAAGAGTTTTATTTGGCCTCTTTCCCATCGTCACCCTCAGTTGTTTCTGAGAAAGAGAACTTTAATTCCTCTTTGTCTTTTATGATACACAAATTTCCATCTTTCCCATTCTTTTGGCCGTCTAAATAGATTGTTTACCAAGATTTGTTTGTATACCACTTGTCTCTTCTCAGTGGCAGAATTTTGGTTTTGTTTTATTGGGCAGATGTTGTTAAACTTAGAATTTTTCAACCACAGGGAAGTGATGAAATGTTTACAATGTTATTCTATAAATATAAAAGAGTCCATTGTTGTTATTATTCAACATTTGTTAAGCGCCCACAGAGTGCTGGGTGTTGAATATCACTGGGGGGGGGGGGGGGGGCGGGGAGGAAGGGTCCAAGCTCACAAATTTTTTTTCTGTGCAAATCACATCCCTTAAAATTTCTTTGTAATATTATATCTGTTGTTATTTCAAGTCGTTCGGTAACATTTTGAAGGAGCTCACACCACCCAGCTTGGGCATTACAGCCAAAGAAGAGGGTGACACATATATTAATTTGTCATTCACTCATTTAAAAAAAATATTATATTGATCATCTGTTACTTGACAGGGGAACTCACGGTCCCATAAGGAAAACAAACACGAAAAGCAGTTGCAGTGCAGCATAATGAAACGTGCTAGATAAGAGAGCGGCACAAAAGAAGACGTGATGAGCTCTGCTCAGATAGGTTAGGGGTGGCTTCCCACAGGGGGAGATACTCACTCGAAATGGGTCTTGAAGGAGTTTCCCAAAAGCAAAATATTACTTTAAATTGAGAGGACAGCAAAGCAACCCTTTAGAAAAAACTCCAGCTGTTCTGCATGGCTGGATTATACGGCTGTCTTTGAAAGACATCGCCAAGAGGTAGGGCCAGTCTGTGGAATTCTCTGCTTCGTGGGAAATTTGGGTGTCTTTCTGTGGGCAGTGACAGCGGAGGATTTTAAGCAGGGAGCATTTGCATTTCTGGGGGCATCAAGGAAGCTGGCTGGAAGGAGGGGAGACCCTGGCAGAGACCGGTGAGAAGGCTGTTGTCATCGCTCTGGGAAGAAAAACAACCCAGAACTCTAAAACAGTGGAAATGGAGCAAAGAGAACACATGTGAGGAGAGTGAGAAGAGGTGGAGTCAATCTGTCAAAAACGAGGGGCCAGCTGGAACGCGAGTGGGCTAGGATGCTCTCGAGGACTCCGGCTTGGGACATCCATCCTGATGGAGGACACCATCAGCCTCCAGCAGGAAATCCAACAGGTATTTCTTTGCACCCTGGTTTCTGACGAGCGATCCCCGGTCCTGGAGGGAACCAACAATATTGCTTTCCCACAAGAACAGCGTCCTGGAGAGGCCGCCCGAGGGAAAAAAAAATGGCTTCACTTTCTCAGCTGCTTGCTAAGAAAGTGATGAGAACAACGTGTCGAAACTTAGTTCTTCTGATTTAACGTCTTTGGAGGAATCCTCTCCTTTGCACAGAAGAGCTTTGATATTGAGTTCGTGACTCCTGCCTTTAGCTTTCTTTCATCATTGCAGATGGAGTGCTGGTCATGTGTCTTACCAGCCAGCTCTATTCTCATGTGCCTCAAAATGTTCTTTTTGAATAATTAGACTTTTTCACTTAATTAAAAAAAAAACACACACACACATCTCTGATGCCTATTATGCACCCTGCATGGTGGCAGGAGTTTTCATGTGCCATCTCATTTAATACTGCAACCCGAGAGATAGGTAGTGACACCAGTTTTACAGATGAGGAGCTGAGATTCCAAGACATTTAATAATCAATCCCAGGTCACAAAGTCAATCAGTTGCAGAATCAAGGTTGGAAGCTGATTCATACCACAAATCTGTGGATTTTTTTTTTCTACCAGTCTGTGACTGTCCACTCAGAACTCGAACTTCTTTTCATTATCAGATGCATCTTTGGGATTTCTCTCATTTGTCCATTCATTGTTGTAACCACAAATAGCCCCTCTTAGGTGTCAGTAAGCAGATTGGGCACTGGATAGGCAACAAGGAATGAGACAGACCAGTGGAGAGGATGACAAGCAAATAGGCAATTATAATATGGTCTAGCGAGTGCCCTGGAGGGGAAACAGTGGATGATGTGGGAGATCTTAGGAGGGGTGCCCAAGCAGGAACCGGGGTTGAGGGAAGGTGCCCCAGAGGAAGTGATACCCAGGCTGAGACCTGAGGAGTGAGCGAGAGGTAGCCAGGAGTGGGAGGGCAAGCAGCCCCCAGGACAGGGAGTAGCGGACACTGGCCCAGGGAGGGCATGGCAGGGGATGGAATTTAAAGATAGATTTGGGTCAGATCAGGGAGGACCTTATAAGCCAAATCAGGAAGCTTCAGATGAATTCTAATGTCAGTTGGGGCAGCTCTGGAAGAGTTTTGAAGCAGGAAAGTTACATGAATATGTAGGCATTTTCAGAGGTGGCTGTGGTGGTAGTGTCCAAAGGGAAACGACAAGCATAAAGGCAGAGACCACCCGGGAGGTGGTTACCATGTGATCCAGGGGTGAGAGGATGGTGACCTGGCCTGCAGAAGCGACCACAGGCATGGAAGAAGTGGATGGGCTTGAGAGACGTGAAGGGCGGAATCCACCGGTCTTGGTGCCCGAGGGGACAGAGAGGAGACAGAAAAGTAAAGCAAGACCGGCCCTCAAGACTAAGTGGGGCCATTCGCTGGGATGAAGGAGGAAGAACCGGCTTGGGAAGGACGAGGAGTTCAATTTTATTCATGTTGAGTGTGTCAGTGGACATCTGACCAAGAAACGCCCTGTGAGGCAGCTTTGAATATGATTCCATGAGGTCAGGAGAGAGGGGTAGGATGGAGACACAGTTTAAGAGATGTCAGCATACGGATGGTAAATAATTAACCGGGGAAAGGGTATAAAGTAGGAAGTAAAGAGAATGTAAGCCAGAGAACATCCGTCTCTAAAATACCAAAGACAGAGGAGGCAGTAGAGGAACCAGGAAAGGTCCATCCAGAGAGAGGGGTTAAAACCAGGATAACACACCAAAGCCAAGGGATGAGAGTGCTTATGTGTGTCCAGCCACTGAGAAGAGGCTAATTAGATAAAGACAGAATCTCCTGTGGGCTTTAGCCACAAGGTCTTGGGAACCTTGGGTGAAATTAGATAGCTTCTGTGGGCAGTTTGACTGGTAGGAGGCAGAGAGAAAGATGGTGAGACCCATGTGGTTTTATAGGGATGAGGGAAAACTTGGGGGAGGAGGGTTGGTGTGTGTGTGTTCTTTAACATCGGAAGAAACTCGAGCACAGCGAAATGCAATGAGAACGAAGCAAGGCGCTGAGATGGAAGGGGTTTGGCAAAGCAGAGTGGTGGGTTGGCCTTGGAGCAGGGGAGAGGCCCTCTGCCTGAGCATCACTGGGGAAGGAAGCCTGGGGGTGGAGATCCAGGAAGGACAGGGGTGGAGGGGGGAGGGGCTTTCATCTGATGGCTCTAGTTTGTGACACCCAGGTGAAGAGTGTGTGTGTGTGTGTGTGTGTGTGTGTGTGTGTGTGTGTGTGTGTGTGTTGGACAGTGGTTGAGGACGAAGAGGAACAGGGGTCAGCGGCTGGGGAGAGTGGAGCAGGTTTCAACAGAGAATGGTGGAGAACACTAGGCGAGTGAACCTGGAAGGTTCATGGTTTTCTTTGACCTAATGCTGGGGGCTTTACCCACTTGTGGAGAGGAAGTGGACTTTCCATGGTCTGTCTCGTTTTGTCCGGTTTGCAACACGGTCTCAAATTTTTTTCCCCTGTGGCTCCTGTGGAGAAGGGTCGTAATGCGGGCTGCTTATTGTTCAGTGAGTTATCAATCAGAGAGAGAAGGATCCAGTTAAAGCAGTCTTCTCTCTGCCCTCTGGCGTGTGGCATTTGCCCACCACCTACGTTAGTACACAGCGGTTGAGGTGAACTCTTGAATCGTGTCTTCTCTCTTGGAGTTTAAACAGTTAGCACATATATCAGGGATGCCCTCAAAACGGGAGGCCGCAATTCTTGCTCTTCTCTTTCCTTCGGCCAACCCCCCACTCCCTCAGCAAGGGTGAGTTTAACCCAGGAGGCCAGGTCGTACGTAATGGCAGGCCCTGAGGGTGGGGGAAGAGCCTTCCTACAGAGACCTCTCCCAGAAGAGGGCTTCTCTCCTGGGCCGGGTTCCTGCACCGACATCTCCAGTCTCCCTGTAGAAATAAAACACGTGTTTGAAAGGAAGTCTTGCCTAATTTCAGATCCTGGCTCTGAGGCTCATTCACAGCGTGACCTTGAATGGGTCTCCCCCTTTCCTGAGTCTCAGTATTATCATCTGTAAAATGGAGTGATTATACCTACTTCCCAGCATGCTTCAGGGAAATTCATGACTGTTCCCTGTCCTTTCCCCACTTCCAGTTATTGAAATAAAGAGTAATCCCCGGCTTTTCAGAGGTGGGCACATACTGAGTTGAAGCCCCATCTGCCTCCTGCTAGGTGGCTAAGTCAGAGATAAGCATTTGGTTATGCGCCTCAGTTTCCGTAATGAGGTTGCACACCGCCATCCGCTCGTCTGAGCACTGAAGGACCCAAAGGTACAAATGCTTCATCAGTATGACAGAGTGACGGCCCTTCAGACTCCCTCTCTGAGACGAGGCCCCTGTCCATGGGCAGTCTGAGACCTTAATCGCAGAGGCATTTTTGATAGGAAGACAAATGTGGTCCATCCACTCCTCTGTCAGAGGTCAAAACTGGCAGCCTGTGGGCCACATTCAACAAACCCACTTATGGGTGGTAGTTTGTCAAGTGGTATTTTATATTTTAACCTTTATGGGGGGATGCTTGCAAATAGGAGGACACGGAGACGGGGCGTGACGGCTCTGTCTACACCACTCGCTGCTGTCTTACGCCCTGCTCCATCACTCATCTCATTTATTATGCTCCTTGTGGGTCCGTGAGGACATTTTGAGTTTGCAGCCTTTATTTCTAGATCAACTCTAGTTTCAGTCCTGAAGTAAGCCTGACCATTAACCCCACAGACACCACTGAGTTTTTTTTAATCTTCTTGTTGTATTTGCCGAAGGGTATTGTTGGGGATGTCATTCACTTATTCATTCAAAGTCTGTTTACTGGATGAATGCCTACTATGTGCCAAGTATGATATATACCCTGTTCTCAGCATCTCTGTGCCCTCTGTCGGAAGCCCAGCATAAGTGGCCTCTTTCAGATAGGTGCAATTCATTGCCAAGTCAACTTCCCCATTTACATATCTTTTCATCCCCAAGACGCCACCGGATCCTTCTCTCTTTCTCTCTCAGACTGCATGCTCAGATCACCCGTTCTGTCACCATGCTGTTTCTACAGGTGCAAAGGGCCTGCTCTGTCATTTCCTTAGTTTTTAGGGAGTCTCGGGCTCCTGCTTTCATCACCTCCCAGAAGCTCCAGCTTGTGGCCTAAATTTCTAATTTGTCGAATGCAAGGTTGATTCCATAGAGCAGACCCAGATAGTTTCTACAAGTATCCCATACACTGAAGTACTTCCAGGTAAATTCATTCTAAACTCTGACCCCGGGATGCAGTTCGCCTTTTCCGGGTCAAGGCAGGCTGAGGAGCAGAGCCCTTGGCGCCCAGCCACTTAGCATCTCTGGTATGAGATCTCTTCCACTCTTTTGAGTTGCCACTCTTTCCCCCCCCACCCACCATTTAACTAGTCCTCCTTTTCATTAGAAGTAGGTTAATTTAATGGTATGAGGTATCTTTCAGTTTCAGCTCAACTATTCCAAGAACAAGCTGTGACCTTTTCAATGAGTGACGTGTCAGCCTGAAATCCGTTCAGCCTACCAAATAAACACTACGGGTGTTTTACCAAGACGTCTTGGGTTCACTACTCTGTAACTTCTTAGCTGTATGACCCTGAAAGCAAGTCACAACTTAGTTAGCCTTGGTTCCATATCCTGTTGTTCACATGGAATAAGAACTATCACTTCCCATGGTTCTGGTGAGAAAGGCCTCAACAGGACGAGGAACATGAAGTGTTGAGCAGACCATGTGGCCTGCGGCTGGGGACTAGCCTACTGGTGCCGTAACGTGTACAGGAGGTATATTGTCGTCCTGAAATCTGTTTTGTTAAGGAAATTACCGATTGTGGTCTCCTGACTCCATATGTTAACAATTAGATGTGGCCTCACATGTTTTCTCCATGTTTCTTCCCTCCGCCCCGCCCCGGAACACATACTATACTGTGAGTTTTCTGAAGGAAAAGGAAGTTTCTTATTCATCTTGGTGGATGCCCACTGAGTGTTCATTCAAGACTTGGCTCAGATGCCGCCCCCTCCCCTAAGCAGATTTGCTTATGGCTTTCTCTCACTAGACTTCAGGCTCCTTGAAGGTGGGGACAGCATCCGGGATGTCTCATGTCCCCAGAGCAGATAGAGTTTGCACTCAGTAGATGCCAGCTGATGGAATTAAGTGAAGTCATCAGCGCAAGGCCCAAGACATAGTAGGAGCTCATTAAAAGGTAGCTGCTGTTATCATTATTAGGACCAAAAGAGAGAGAGAGAGAGAGAGAGAGAGAGAAGAGAAGAAGAAGAAGGAAAAGAAGGTAGGCATCTATCTAGTCACCCACTTTGGCATGAAGCGTGGACATTGATTGCAAGACTATTTTAGAGAAACAAAATGGCCCTTTATTCATTTTTGGGGAGGGGAGGGGGCTTAACAAGAGAGTCTTTTTCAAGTGTTTGCTCCATCTTGCTGCCACTTTACTATGTGTGGCTGCTGTTGCTATGGCAATTCTTTAAGCAGTTGAATAGAACAGCACTGAGTTGTTGCAAACCGGCTCTAATTGCTCCCATGCACCAGGCCTGCCCACACGACCACTCTCTGCACAGCAATCCCTTTTTCAGATGCGTATTTTCATAAATCTGTGGGCATTGTGCAGCTCCCTTGCTCTCGTGACACTGCCATCCTCGGGCAGAGGGCACGAGCAGCAGCTCCGAGTAGGGGAGAGGGGTCTGCCAGTTTTCTCTGTGTGAGCGAGAGGCGCAGACCCCCACGTTCAAGGGGGTGGCAGGATACAGGCACAGCAGGGCCTTGAAACCAAAGAAAACATTTGTGGGATAGGTTTATTATATGTAGTTGCCATTGTTGGGCAATTTAGTCATCTTTTTCAAGCCACCGGTACCATTCCTGTGCCCTCCTGCCAGGGGACCCAGTTCACTGTGTAGTGAGAGCTTCTGGTTTTAACCCGAACGTGATTGGGAAGAACGGAGGCAGGAGTTAGCAGGTTCTGTGGCTCTCCTGTGTGCCAGGCACTGTCCCAGACACTTGTACGCTGCTACTCAGTCCACTGATACGTTGGGCTGGGGGAGGGGGCGGTATGATCCCCGTCACGGATGAAGAAACTGAAGAGCAGAGATTTGGTGTCAAACCCAAGGTCACAGCCATTGAGTGTACGGCTGGGATAAGACCCCCAACTATGACTGACTCCAAGGCCTATGCCCTTTTCACTGGGCCACGCCGTCTCCCAGGAGGAGGGCCAGCTTTTGGCAACACTGGGAATCCAGATCTCACCTGCCTTGTGGCACGTGACATTCTGCTACCTCCCCTGTCCTTCAACCTGTAAGGCCCTTCTTTAAGGAATCATGACACTTAAAGATTGCCCTAGGAGCAGCTTCACTGTAACTAAAGCTTTTTTTGAGAATTAGCAATATACCAAGCTCAGTACCATATGAGTACCACAGTTAATCTTACGCCTCCCCAAAAATCTATGAATTTGATATCGTTCCCATTTTATAGACAGAGAAGCTGAGGCTCAGAGAAGGCAAGTCACTTTCCCAAAGTCACAGCAACTAGGGGTGACAAAGCCAGGATTCAAATCCAGGTCTGACTGCAAAGCCATGTAACCAAGAGGCGGCCTCCCTTGGGGCTGATTCGGAAACGGATACTCACTCCGTATCCACTGAAAACTTTTCCTGTGAATATTCCGGGAAGCTTAATCACCAAGGGGAAGTTTTTCTTCCTGTTCCTGAGCTATGTGTAAAGTTACTTGAAACTTAGACGGCACACAGAGGGACTGCCAGTACCCCCCGGGAAACTGCATTCTGTAAGCTGCCCCAGTGCATGGGGCCTGTGTTTCCAGGAGAACCTTCACTTTTACAGCTCAGTTCTGCACTACATTAGGATGGTAGAACTGTGCTTACGGGTTTTTTTTCCTTTTTCTTTTAATGAAGTTGGTGTCATAAAAAGGAGGAACAAAAATTGAATACGTGTCTCATAGAAATGATATGACTCCTACTTTAGCAGCAGGATTTTTTTTTCTTAAATTGTTTTTCTTTTTTAATGTTTATTTTTGAGACAGAGAGAGACAGAGCATGAGCAGGGAAGGGGCAGAGAGAGAGAGGGAGACACGGAATCCGAAGCAGGCTCCAGGCTCCAAGCTGTCAGCACAGAGCCCAACGCGGGGCTCGAACTCATCAACTGCGAGATCATGACCTGAGCCGAAGTCAGACGCTCAACTGACTGAGCCACCCAGGCGCCCCAGGATTTTTTTTTTTCTTAATACTCTACAGTGAACACTGATTCATTCATTCAAATAAGTTTTATTGAGCCTACTATGTGTTAGACCCTACACCAGATGGAGGAACAGAATACTGTACCAAGAAGCTTTCAGCTGCAGGTGTGATTAAAAGAATGTGGCCTTTATGATCAATCATGGGAGGGTCAGAGGTAGGCAGTTCAGTGATTGGCTGCTTTAGTAATTGACTGATGATATCAAGAACTCTGTTCTTTTATTCTTGAGTCTCGTAACTTCAGCCTGTTGGTCATGCCATCAGGCAGTCTTCCTTCCTGGTCTCAAGATGACTATGTCACTTCAATGCATTACTTTCTCACAACAATCTTTCAAGGCCGGGAAAGGATGGGTATCTCTTAAGATCAGAAAACCTTTGCCCGAAACTCTCCTGGTGACTTCTCATGTGTCATTGAGCAGAATTGAGTCCCATGCCCATACCCTGACCAATCACTGGTAAGGGCATGAGACCACTGGGATTGGCTGTGAGGACCCACCCCCTGCCTCTGGGATAGGACCTAAATGACTTGTCTTCATAGAGGGGGATGGCGGCATGAACAAACTGGGGGTTGTGTTAGGAAAGAGAGGGAAGAGAATGAGGGTTGGGGAGGCAGCCAACAGTAGGGACTAGAAACACAGTACATTCTGGTAAAATAGGTACAGAAAACAGGGAGACAGACGCATCATTTGAAACGTGTCATCCGAGTTCTTCCATGATTCTACTTCAGACGGGGCGGTCAAGGAAGTCTTTTTGGAGCTGACATTTCACCCAAGAGGTGAAGGATGAATTGGGTGAGAGGAGAAAATGTTCCAGGCAGAGGGAAGGAGGTAACCCAGCACCTTAGAAGGACTAAAGGGAACTGGGGAGCCCAGGATGGAGCGAACAAAGAGGCAAGTGGCCTGAGTTGAAGTTAGAGATCTAGGCAGGGCTGGATGACATAAGGTCTTACAGGCCACACCGAGTTGGGACTTTATTCTCAGTCAGTGAAAAGCCGTGAGGGTTTTTAAAACAGGTGTAACACGATCAATTGTATGCTTTCTAAAAAAAAAAAAAAATCACGCTGGCTGCTGGGAGGCGGGGGCCTTCATGGAAGCACGGAGAGCAATTAGAAGCTGCCTGTGATCACCCAGGCAGGAGATGAGGGTTCCTGGACTCTCGTGGCGAGAGTGGGAACGGAGGGAAAAGTTCTTCGGGAAATGGGGTCCCTAAGACTCGCCAGGCACTGTGCTAAGTGCATCCCCATGCCTCTCTCGTCCAGTCTTCTCTGTGCTCGTGTACAGAGTTTTCTTTTTGTAAATTAGTATGCCCACTTTATAAATAAGAAGGTTCCAAGAAGTGGCCTGCACTGGGTCATAGCATGCAGACCAAGCCTGGGGAGGAGAGGAGCTGGGTTCCGGGAGAGGTGGGCGGGACCACTCAATCGGTGTTGCACTGGGCTCATTTGCCTGGATGGAGTTTTTGTTTCCAAGGGTGATTTTCAGCAGTGCTGTCTCCGTGGGAATCTTCGTTGGGTACAGCAGAACCATGTCTGTGTCTGCATTTCCTTGTGTAACACACGGCTGTCTTTATAATGAGTGCCTTCTTCGGTATGGGGTTATCAGAGTAACTCTGAATCTGTTCTACAACTAAATTAATGATATCCAGGAAACATTTATTTGGCTCCTTTTCTACTTATAATATTGTTACCAACTAATTGCCTTTGAGTGTTCCTACTTAGAGGGTCCTTTCTGCTAGTTAAAATCCGTCCCACGTAGGTGTAGCCCTAATACCACTCAGGGCTACCCAGTCAGTTGCAAAGTTTATCTTCTTGGTATAATAACAGGAGCAATCATAGAAATTTACACCAGGGCGAAGGGCCAGGTTGAGACAACATCTGAAAAATCATGATGTGTATTGTTTTTTCTGATTATAAAAGTAATATGTTTTCACTGCAGAAATTTTAAAAAGGCAGAAGAACGTGTGAAAAAAGGTCACTCACATTCCCACTACCCCGAGGCAACCAGCATTAAATTTTGGTGCATCTTTTCGCATGTTTTTATGCCTCTTTACATAATTGAGCTTACATATAGTCCGTACAGTTTTCTTCTCTTCTCATGTGGCCCTCTTCATACAGATTTTCCTCCGACCTAGAGACAGCGTCTTTATAAATAGTTGTATAATTCCTTTGACTAGTTGTGAAACAATGTACCTAACTGTGCCCCTCCCGAGGAAAATTTAAATTTTTGTTATTGTTTTGCTTGAACAATTTTGTATAGAGACTCCTTAGCATTTGAGTTTTTCCTTAAACTAAACCCCCAGCAGTTCCAATACTAGATTAAAAGACCAGCATACTTTTAAGGTTCTTAATATACTTGCTAAATTATTTTCCATAACTGTTACTACCGTCTGTAATTTTTTTTTTCCTATTGAGACAGCAGAAGCAGGGGAGGATCAGAGAGAGAGGGAGAGAGGATCCCAAGCAGACTCCATGCTGTCCACACAGAGCCCATTGTGGGGCCTGATCCCATGACCGTGAGATCATGACCTGAGCTGAAATCAAGAGTCAGATGCTTAACTGACTGAGCCACCCAGGCGCCCCTGCCATCCATTCTTATCTACATTTCCATTTACAGTGCCCCTGGGCTACAACTAGGAGTCCTTGATCTTGTGAACATTTTACATGATTTTTTTTAATGTTTATTTATTTATTTTTGAGAGGGAGAGAGCATGCGCACGAGTGGGGTAGGAGCGGAGAGAGAGAGAGAGAGGGAAAGAGAGAATCCCATGCAGGCTCCACACTGTCAGCGCAGAGCCCTATGTGGGGCTTCAACTCACGAACTGTGAGATCATGGCCTGAGCTGAAATCAAGAGTCAGATGCTCAACCAGCTGAGCCACCCAGGCACCCCAACATGATTTTAAATATATAACAAGGTTCATTCAAACGAGGCTTTCATCCCACTTCCTTCTACCCCAGATCTTCACTCCCTCCTAACCCCTCTCCATTACTTACACACACACACACACGCAAACACACACACACAAGGTAGCTACTACATATAATCATTTTCTATTTTCCTAAGTATACGTTTGGGGTAGGTCAGATTGCTGGGTCAGAGGGCAACTGCATATATAACTCTGCTGGATGTTGCCAAATCCCCCTCCACAGGGTTGCATCTTCTTTCATTCTGTCCTTTTATCCTGCGGCTTTACCGGTAAAGTGTGTTGCTAAATTTATGGATTATTTCCAATCTGATGGGTACAAAGTGATGTCTCAGGGAAATTTCATATAGCTCTATTACTGCAAGCGGGGCTGAATCTCTTTTCTTACACTTAAGGGTAATTTGTGTTTCTTGTGCTGTGAACTATAGGATTCTCTTGTCCATTTTTCTATGGAGTATTTATTCTTTTTCTCGATTTTTAGGAACTTTTTACGTATTGGGTTAATATGCCTTTGTTTACGATACAGATGACAAATATTTTTTTCAGGCTGGGAATTCATAAAACGACTGTTGACCTTGCATTTCTCGAGTATTATACATGTACATATATATACATATATACATATATATACATATATACATATATGTACACACATATGTATATGTATATATGTATATATATATAGCTTCTGTTTGACCCCCACTGTTTCCTTCCTATCTTTTTCATCCTACAGAATAGAGGCTTTGGGGGTAGGTGTTGGGCAAGGCCACAGTGAGGAGGTGTGGAAGGTTCTGAGTTCTCATCCAGGATCTATCTCAAGCAGACACTATAGCAGGCAGTGCAGAAAATCCTTAGCGGGGAGATGTTTCACTATTCTGCACGGCCATTAGCCTTCCAGGCAGCAGTAAGCCCGGCTGTACTGATCACCCCATCCTGTCCATGAAGCAGCAAACCAGCCCCTTCCTACCAGTGGTCAAGGGCAAGGCTCTGTATGTTGTCTTTAGAGGCAGAGCAGGGCAGCACCAACCCCAACCCCAACCAATACTTCCAGTTCCTTGTGTAACCTGGGGGTAAATTGCCTGACCCTTTGGGCTTCCCTTGCTCCAACAGTAAAAGAAAGAGATGGACTTGATGAAATCCAGAGACTCTTCCAGCTCTGACATCCTTAGACCCTGGGCCTTATTGGCTTCCTAGCAACCAGGAAAAGAGGTAGAGATCTTGACTGAGAAAATTATCGTGTAGCACTGGAGTCTATAGAGTATCTTCTGGTTGTATCAGTTTTGTTGGATCTCCTCTGTCCAGTAGGACTCACCCTAAAAAAAAAAAAAAAAAAAAAAAAAAAGTATTTCCTGCTTGAAATTTCTGGTACCACATGCATGCAATGTGTATAGAGAAACAACCTCTACCACAGCGAGCCAGGGGTAGTTTTGGGCCTCTAACCAGAGTCTCTGACCCCAAAGCCTGAGCTCCTTCCCCTGTGCCAGGCTGACTCTTGTTGTGGCTGTGGAGTAAACAAGGAAGCCTGGGCTGCACTGAGGATAGGAGTCGACAGAGAAACTTGCCCTGAGCTCTTCATCCGGAGCTCAGTCCAGGGCCGCCTCATAGGGCGCTGGAGAAGAAAGGCCAAAAGGTAAACAGACCTCAGAATGACATTCCAATGGTAATAAACCTGAAAGATCCAAGTTCCTGTAGCCCATTCAGAAAAGAGCCACAAGTGATGCAGCTCGTTCTCTGGTTTCCAGAAATACCAGACATGTTTTCAAATATGGCAGCATGACTTCTTCAGATTGCCTACACCGAACAACTGTGAGGCAGACACCCTGCCGGGCATCTTCCCATCTCATTTAGCTTCACCCCCCCAGCAGCTCTTGAGGTGTGTGTCATTATCCCCATTTTCCGGTTTAGGAAACCGAGACTCAGAGGGATGAGATAATTTTAGCCAAGATCACATAACCATTATTGGCAGAGCTGGTATTAGAACCAACATCTGCTGGCTCCGAATCGACTCCTCCTTCCACTGTTCCAAGCTGCCCACAGGTCTTTATTGTTGCCAACCCAGTTTACGTACACCCTTTCTGGGGCCACCCCGCAGATTTGGGAGTCTCCCAGTTGTATCGCTTCTGGTAAGTTTCTGCCTGCGGCTTTGTTGAGCCGTGCGGCACTCTGTCGTCGCCAGCTGCTGCGACAGCCAGGGGGCCGTGCAGCAAGGAAGGCCGCTGAAAAGAGGAGCGAAGGAACTCTAGTCCCCGTGATGCCGAGGACACTCACCTCTTGTCATTTGAATCTATAAGTCCACGTCCCAGGATGCTGTTCTTGCCTGAGATCTGTATGTATAGAGGCCTCTGAGCTTTCAAGTGAAGTGAGCCAAGTGCCGGCCCATTCACTCGCACCCCACTCCCGTGGCCAGGGGCCACGCTCCCCCCCGAAGCTAGCACAAGGCGAGGTCTTCATGGGGCCTGGCCCTCGGCGTTCACAGAGGAAAAATGAAAGTTGCTTTATTCCCCGGCCTCTTCATAGCTCCCATTATGACGAGAGGGCTCCACAGTGAGGAGCCGGGGCTGTGATATTTCTGCTTCAGCATGAGAGATTCATATGTTTGACTAATCAATTCTTTGGCACTGACTTCCCGTCCTGCATTTTGTTCTCCTGCTTTTGATCGTCTGTTTGCCTTTTTGCCATTCTGCTGGTTCTTGTTTGGAGCTTTTATTTTCCAGGAACACTTTGACCTACTGGATCCTCTATACTCTTCTCTCTCTCTCCCTTTGTCATTTTCCTCTCTGATTTTGGTTTCCCGTGTGATTGACCGCACACAGCTTCCACATACAAGCGAAGTGGAGACCCTCCAGTCACGAGGCCCTGATAACTGCGGGGTTTTGTTTTGAGAGCCCAGGGACCCTGGACTGCAGCCAGCCCCGAGCCGCCCAGCCAAGCTGGGCGGCAGCTTTTCTGTCCCCCATCCCAGCCTCGCCCTGCGTCATGCAGTCGCCGATGGCTTGGCGCTCTGTGGTCCACAAAGCCCGCTGTTAAGGGGGGAGGTGCACAGAACTAGTTTTTGGTCCCGTTTCTCAACGGAAAGAACTGGGGCTTGGAAGGATGAGGTGACTTTCCCAGCGTTTCAAGCCCGTAAAGTGGCCAACCTAGGAGCAGACCCAGGTCTGCTGAGAAGCCAGGCTGTGTTCTGTGGTGCCACCGCTGCTGTCATCGGTCAATTGTCAGTGTCTTCCATTGTCGGCCGACGTTGGCCGAGCAGCTGCTTTGTCCCCAGCATGAGCTTGTCCGGCAAAGCTGCCCATGCCGGGATGGCTGCCACTTCCTGAGCACTTGCTCCGTGCCAGGCACGGGGCCGACTTCTTCGCCTACGTTAGTTTTCAGACCCTCGCGGCAACCTGAGCTCGGAGCGGCAGAGGAGCTTTGCTGAGGCCACCCTACTAATGCCACAGCCGGGACTGGGGTCAGGTCTGGCTCCCCCTGACATCTGGGCTCTTAGCAGAGAGCCAGAAGCATAGCAGAGGGGGCGCCTGGGTGACCCAGTCGTTTAAGCGTCTGACTCTTGGCTTTGGGCTCTGGCCATGATCTCATGCTTTGTGAGTTCGAGCCCCATGTGGGGCTTTGCGCTGCCGGTGCAGAGCCTACTTGAGATTCTCTCTCACTCTCCCCCTCTCTCTCTGCCCCTCTCCTGCTTACTCACTCTCTCTCTCTCTCTCTCTCTCTCTCTCAAATAAGTAAACTAAAAAAACAAAACAAAAACAAAAAAAGAAACAAAGCATAGCAGAGGGATTCTTGCCTTGCGAAGGAGTCTGGGAAGTCTCTCTAGAGGCAGGGATATTCGAATGGGGCCTTCGGGCTGAGTAGGGTTCGGCAGTCACAGGAAGAAGATGACTTCTTTGCGTCCTGCTTCCTGACCTGCTCTGGGCTCACCTTGTTTTCCTAATCTGTATTTTGCGTTTGAGGATCTTAAGACTAGAGGGATCTTATCACCTGTTCCACACTTGAGTCTCTTCCACGACAATCCTCCACAGCCCGCCCCCAACCCCACCATGAGGCCTTCCAGCCTCTGCTTGCACACCTCCCGTGCCAGGAAGCTCGCTTTCTTCTGACGCAACTGTTCCGTCTTTAAAATGCTCCTATTGTTAGGAAGCTTTGCTTATTTTAGTGAAAAGGACCCAGGCTCTTCCCCCCCCCCACACACACACACCCCCACCCCCTCCAGATCGGAGAATGCCTCAGGGCCATGACGCTCCTTGGAAGCAGTTGACAGCAGTAGCTGGAATGTGAGCTGGAGGTGAGGTGTGTGCATTTCTGGCTGCCGGGAGGGAAATTCGGAAAGGCCAGCCAAGTGGAGTCCCAAGCCCTGGGTTGCATCTCACTCTGTCAGTTTTGCTGTGTGACCTCACATGGGTTACTCTCCTCCCCTTAACTTCCTCTCCTGTCGGATGGGAATAACAACCCCCCACTCTACCCATCTCAGGTGGCCGCCGTTCACTAACACAGCAGGCAGACGCGTGCTTAATAAGGCAGAAAGTGCCGCGGAATGATGCAGTGCCAGGGTAGATGCAGGGAACATGAGGAGCTCTCAGTGTGGCAGGAGGCACGAGAGCGAAACTCTGGGAGGCTCAGGGCCTCAGGCAGTGCTGCTGGGGCCTTGGGGAGGACCGCGGTGCTTGGCACGTTTGTCTGGACTTGTGAGCTGTCCTTGAAGAGGCCGACTCTGCTGACCCGAGAGGAGGAGGAAAAAGGAGCGAGGAGGCAGGGACAGCTGGAGATACTTTGCAGGTGGTTTCATCCGAAGTAGGTGGCTTCTCAGAAGTGGAGGAGGAGCAGAGACGGGCAAGTTGGAGACGGGGCCAACACAGAACCCAGCGAGTGAATGAGTGGAGATTTCTTGGCCGAGGCCCGGAACGCCTACAGGCTGAGTGGCGGGGCAGAGACTTCAGTGACAGGAGTGCCAGGTTTGAGGACCGCGTGGGTCATCTTAGGGGTGGCGCTCAGCGTGCTGGGAAGACAGGCCTTGGAGTTTCAGAGGAAAGTCGGGCCTGAAGCTGGAGAATCAGAAGGTTTTTATCCCTCGTCAGTTCATCTAACATTGTAGAGGCCTGTTTGGTGCCACCCAGGAGTACTGAAGGCACCCTTGCGCGCTCCCTGGGAGTGTGCCATCCGTCGGCAGCCCGGGGGGAAGGCTGGGAAGAAGGTGGTGAAGATGGGGCGGTCCCTGCCAGGTCCCTTTGTGGAGCGAGCACCTCCGCGTGTGAGATGCTGCGCTGCAGCGCCCCTAATCCGCCTCCCCCCCCCAGCCCTTCCCAGTGAGTGTTGCCATCCCCACTTTACAGATAAGGAAACTGAGGTCCAGACGAGTTTAGGCAGCCGACTGGTGCCTAGAAGACACCCCACCCCCTCCCCGTGCCGCTGTACTTGCTCGTGCGCTGTCTAGCGGTGAGCGCCTTCGACAGACTGAAGCTCCTGACGTTTGCCCAGAGCCGAACCCGTCCGCGATTCCGTGTGTGTATTCATTATCCAGCGGGCACCTTCTTTTTGCAAATTATCTCCATGTGCTGGTGTGTGCGTGAGCGTGAAGATCATCAGGCGAACCATCCCCTGCTCACCTTTGAAACAGTATCCCTACTGCACAGCCCAACAGACGCAAAACGGTCTTCCCCCCATCTGTTTCCTTCCTTCATTTCCTGTCCGGTTCTTTCGCTGCGCCTTCTGAGGGCTAATGGTAGATCGTGACGTCAATATGCGTTATGTAAGTCGTAATTCTGCTTTATATTTAAATGAACTGTGTGCACACGGAGCGTAAGATGTATGCAGGCCACAGTCGGGGGTCCCCGACTCTGAATTCCTCTGGCTTCTGTGGGTTTTTTTTCAAGTTTGAAAATGTGTTAGGAACAAGGCAACATTATGATAATTGGAAGTTCAGTATATCTGTCTTTTTCCTCTATTCTTTTATACTTTTTTAGATACAATTAACACTTCACACTTCACCTGGTCCCTCCTTGGTTACCTTTGACACTTCCTTGATATTTATTTAGATGTTCATGGCACCTTCGCTTTGAACTCTGGTTAAGAAAATCAATAACTTTAACATAAGCATTTTTTCTTCACTGAAGAAATGCAATTAGTGAATTACATACATGTGGACATCCCTTTACCTTTTTTTCAACGTGTCAAAGGATCACGGCACAATTATGTGAAAATAGTAAAGAAAAGTGATTTACCATCAAATCAGAATACCTGCTGTGAAGTTGCAAGAAACAGCTCATTTTATTACATTTCCCAGAACAGAGCCTCTCACGGAAGATGGGAAAATGTAGAGCGAGAACTTCATGGGTGTCGTCTTGGAATTTACAAACCATGAATGACGCATTTATTTGAAAATGGCTCTCTCTTCTGTAAGCGTGTGTGAATGCAAATTTCAAGACATACTGGGATTCAACTCTTTCCTATCAGGTGCAGATAATATAATCTATCGTCCTCACTGAGAATGAAAGTAAAAAAATGTGCCTTTTGCCAAAACTTTTGCTACTTTCCCAGTTTCATTTTAGGAGGCTTGTCTTGTGTAACGTTGGCTCTGGGTTTGCCAAGTCTAACTGAGGCAATGTTTTTCTTGATTAGTTCCATCCCTCTTTGCCTCTGCTGTTTGGGAACTGTCAGATAATGTCATCATTAACCCATTGCCGACACGCTTGACAAAAAATTCTGAAACTCTAGATGGATTTTGATGTTAGAACTTGAAAGATAAAAAGAGAGCTGTTTTCTGAGTGAACGCAGTTTAAGGGAAACCAAACAAAATGGAACGAGATTTCACTGTAGAAATGGAAAACTGTCTTTTGACTCTCTGAACACTAGTTATTTTAAGACAAAAAAACATTATTTTCCTATGTTAATATTTCCCTGCTTTCATCCATTTGGGAGAGAAGATCCTAATCTCACAGAATCAACTTGCGTGGCTCTCAGCCTAGAGCCTTGCCCATAAACGCACAGTGAAGGAGTTAATACACTTAATCGTAACTATTGTTCTTCTCCGTTATAATAAAGAGGCCAGTTTTTGTGCTTGAATCATTTGCTACATCAGATGACTTAGGTCATCTTTTTGGAGATCATAAAATCTACTGGAATTTCCTTTTGGACAGAAGTTACGGATCTCGCAAGAGAAAATGGTAGTGATTACACTTACTCCTCTCTGCCCAGTTACCCAGACAAAAATATTATAAGCGTTTCAGCATATGTGGAAATTTGGAGCCATCTCTGGGTTCTGAAGTTTCAATAGGTGTTTATTCCGTTTTATGCCAGAAGCGACATCTCTTAGTGGAAAAGAGCCTGAACTGAAGACATGTCTGGGTTGAAATGGCTGTGTGAACAGATAACTCACCCTCTCTGAGCCTATTTCTTCATTTGTGAAAGGGCTGTACTCACCCGTACCTCAGTAAACTGTCGTGAGGACAAATGTGGAAATATTTATTAAAAACAATAGTGGTCACAACGCTTACTCGGTGCCAAGCACTCTTCAAAGCACTTGACACGTTACCCATCTAGCTTCACACCAACCCTGTGAAGTGGACACTATTATTTTTCCTATTGTACGGATGAGAGAACCACAGCAGAAGCAGAAAATGACTTGCCCAAGGTCGCACCGATGGTAAGCATTAGGGTTGTCATTCTGACGCAGAGGGTCTAGCTCCAGAGTCCTTGCCCTTGGTCACCATACTACGTCGTCTGTCAGAGCCTGGCATGCAGGAGGTGTTTGATAAGTGCCTGTCGTATCTGGAACCTTCCAGCTCAGGCATTTACAGGGGGCATACTCCTGCCTGCTGAGGGGCAGTAGCACGATAGATGGCATTTCTAGCCCACTCTTGGTGACCACAAGGCGCTCGTCCAAGGGAAGCCACGTTGCTGAATAGAAGAAATAGCACCTCTGACCCAAGGCTATCTGGGATCATCATGTCACTGGGGAGTCTCTAAATATGCTATTTCTAAATTTCAAAGCTAGTTTGAGCTATATTTACAGCGTTTAGCATATGAAAAAGCATTGGGAAAGTGGGCTTTTAAGTGGAACGATTGTGTAATGGAATATTTCACGTTCCGGTTCAGCCATAAAGCTCAGGGCTGATAAACAAAGCATCTGAAACCAAATGGCTCCTCGTCTGACCCCAATTAAAATAAAGATTTCATTCCATTCTGTCCTGACAGAGAGGAACATATTGTTGCCTTTAAGGGAGTTTGGTTTAGTTAATGAAAGAATTTTATTTCATTTTTTCCCCCCAAATACAATATCTAATTAAATAAGATTCAATTTGTTAGGACTTCTGGTAGGGATATGTTAACTCTTTTAAAGCTGTGTTGCCCACGTGCCTCAAGATGTAGAGGGTACTTGTAAAGCCCACCTCACAATCTATTGTTTAGAGAAGAAATAAGTTCAAGTCATTTTAAAGACAAACATCTTCAAGGCTTATCTGTTGATACATCTATCACGGCAACCTGTGTATGTAGGTAGCATGGGTTCTATATAAAATATCACATATTTACATAAAGCCCCGTTTCCTAGAAGCATTTGTACTTGTACATATTGTAATTTACCAATCACCATAGATCTGTCCATATAGAATATCTCACACAGGGAGTTGTAGCTGCTAAAATATGTTAGGTAACATAAGTTGGATATTGATGCCAAATTATCACCGAGTTCCTTCAGAGTTATCTTGAAGAAATATGTGACTGTCTAAAGAATTCATCATTTAACATTAAGAGTGAACACCAGCCAACTCTTCTGGGGGGGTGGGTGGCAGAGGGGGGGGGGGGTCTGGTGTCGTGCTGTCACTTTTTTGTAGCCTTTTCTATATGTGCTGCAGCCCATCATGACTGTTGAGTTCATAATTACCAAGCAGAACATTTCAGTGTCATTGTGGGAAGTTCTCTTCACTCAGCTGGGCATGAGGGAGGCGTCTGGCTTGCAAGACCCCGATGGGTCATCTCTACACCTCTGAAGACTTGGCTGTGGAGTTCATGACGCTAAAGGGAAAGAGGGTGGCCTGGGCATCAGGGCACCCGCCCCCGGGCAAGCCCCTCCCATCTCGGGGCTTCCGTTTCCTCATCTTTAAAATCACTGAGCAGGGTCAGTGGATCCCTGAAAAGCCCCTTGGCTCTGCCTTGTTCAGATTCTGCATTCAGTAGAGCAGAAAGTACAAGACGCTTTAAATCCACTAAGAATTTATAGTCAGATGCTAAGGATTTATGTTCTGAGAAATAAAAAGTCTTTAAGACTATAAAACCTAAGGCATTTAAACCACGTTAAATAAAAAAAAAAAATCTATGACTTTGCGTGCAGTGGCTCCTTCTGACATTCAGTGGGCATTGACTCGGCGTAATCGAGCACCTATCCTGTGCACGCCCAGTGCAAGGTGTACAGAGGCCAATTATTCGTGGCCCTGCCTTCCACGAGCTTATCTGCTGGGCAGAGGACAGGGGAAGGAGAAGCAAGTAAAGAGGTCAGCCCTTTATTAAAAGTGTACTCTGGGACTGAGGGAGTGGTGGGTGAGGTGGGACGAGGGGCAGGTGTCACAGAGGCGGGGATATTTTGGCTGGACCTTTGCAGGGTGAATGCAGTTTTTCCAGTTGGAGATGGGTGTTCACTGTAGGCAGAGATACACAGAAATGTGGGGGCAAAGCAGTAAGTTCTGCACTATCGGCACATGGGCTTGGGCCGAGGGAGGAATAAAACTAGAAAGGAAGGCGTTGTGAAAAATCTTAAACTCTTACAAGTTCCATTCTAAGGTGTGTGCTCAATGTTTTTCAAACTGGTAGTAATGAGCGTTCTTTGAATATAAAAGATTCTGTGGCTTGGCGACTCTGGGAATGCAGTTGAATTAGTTCCCCTTTTAGAAGTAGACAGTGTACGATAAACACGTACACCTCAGCAGTCATGTGTGCTAAACTTGGTTTAACCCAGTGTTGCTCAGTCTTTTGGCTGTTGAACCCTTCTGAAGCAGAAGACCTCTTGATGCTGTGGGGCCAACTTTAGGACCGAGAACTTGAGATGGGGAGTTCTGCTGGAGAGCTGTGGTCAGTGGAAATACAAGATCTGGTCTGCATTTTAGAAAGATCATTCTGGCCTGGAAGAGAAGTGGAGCTGGGGGAGAATGGCAGGGACAGTGGCACAGATATCAGGAAGGTGACTAGACCCCTGGTTACGCTTGGAGTTGTTTGAGGTGCATTTCAAGGAGAACCCCGTCCCGATACGAGCCACGCCTTCTCCACGCTGATTTGTGAGCCTTGCAGGAGTCCCACCAACAGGAGCTCTCCAGATGCTGACGTTTAAAGTCCTCTCCCTGGCAGCCTTTCAGGAGCGCACAGATAACTTTGGTGACTGGCACAGGAATGAACTTGGTGTTGGGATGTTGGAGGCAGGAGGTGAAAACTGATGCTGAAGTCTCCGTGGCTCCCTGAAGCCATTTTTGAGGGCCTACTACGCGCAAGGACTGTGCTAGGTACTTGTACGGACACTCCCAATTATTCCTTGAAACCATCTAAAGGCACTGCTGCTGTTCCACCTGGATGAGGAAAGAGAAGCGTAGAGAGGGTGGTTGACTATCCCAATGTACCATGGCTGACAGGCTTCAAACCCATCTGACTAACCTGAGTTCATGGCCTTTACAACTGAGCTGTCCTGCCTCCCCTAAGTAGCCTCCATTTAAAAGCACTGACCATCTACCAGGCACTGTGCAAAGCATTGTGTGTTATTTAATTTACTCTCCCCAGCAGCCCTATAAAGCAAGTGGTGTTATCCCTGCCTGATCCACAGGCAAACTAAGGCTTTTGTCAAGTAGCCAAAGTCATAGCTGGACATTGCAAAGCCAGGAATTGAACTTCAGTGTGGCTGCTCTCTTCTCCCCCTAAATAATTCTGAGGAGGTTGTTCAAGAAATTGCTCAGAAATGTTTCTCTATAGAAATACTAGGGGGGTCACCTGGGTGGCTCAGTCGGTTAAGCGTCTGACTTCAGCTCAGGTTATGATCTCACGGTTCAGGAGTTCGAGCCCTGCGTCGAGCTCTGTGCTGACAGCTTAGAGCCTGGAGCCTGCTTCAGATTCTGTGTCGGCCTTTCTCTCTGCCCCTCCCCCATTCTCTCTCTCTCTCTCTCTCTCTCTCTCAAAAATAAACATTAAAAAAAAATATTAGGAAATGGGTGGGCTTTATTTTTGGTGCAACAAAATTCCAGCTCTGGGCTAAGAGTTGAGCCCGATGGTTCGATCCTTGCCTTGACACTGGCGATGCAAAACCCAGATTTGAGTGAAGCAGTTGTTGCGTGAAATACATCGCACGTTATCAAGCCCCTACTCCAGGCCTTTCGCCGGGCTCACAGCTGGAGACCCAGGCTTGAGCAGAACCCTGCCTCTGCCCTTGCTGTCAGCTGGGATGCCCATACAGAGAACTCTCAGTGCCATGTGTTAAGTGCAATTACAGAAACCTGTTGAAGTAACCCAGGAGAGGGAGAAATTAACTCCATCTGGGACATAAGGGCAGGCTTCATGGGAGGTATGTCTGCCATGGGTTTTAAAGGACGAATAGGAGTTTGCCAAACAGCGAAGGGGGAAATGCCCAAGCTTCTTTTTCACGCTTGGATTGGATGTTGATGATCCACTTAAGAACAGCAGCAGCATGCCTACAGAGCTCGAAATCAGTGCCCTCGTTGTCTTGATTTGCTGTTAAGAAAAATCTAATCCCACCCTGTCTGCCAGCCTGACATGATTGGAATCCTGAGATGTGGTGACCTGTGGAGGCCTTTTACGTCTGTCTTCTCTGAGCGGCGTTTACAAATGTTTGTTCATTTAGAGACCCTAGTGTATCCAGGTGACATGCTTCACTTAAAATCGTTCAAATGATGAAACCTAGGGAAGAAGTAAGTAAATTATTAGGCTTTCTGCTTTTTAATTAAACCCGCCCGCCCTCCTCCCCCCACGTGGGCTGACTGGCTGGAGTGAATGCGGGGGGGGGGGGGGGGGGGGGGGGAGGGGGTGTTGTTTGCCCGGGCGTGAAGGGATCGCATGCTTCCTTGCTCATCCATTCATTCGGTGGTGGCAGGATGCTTGCTCTGGGCTGGGCTCTGAGGGTACAAGGACAGGGGCACAGGGCCCGCTTGCCAAGTGCTCACAGATGAGTAGAGGAGTCAGAGGTGTTTGTGGGTAAGAAGTACTGTGGGAGCAGCTCAGCCAGAGGAGAGGTTGCTTAGCAGCATTTGCCTAAAGCAGTGACTGAGCTGAGCCTTGAAGGATGAATGAACCACCATCGCCATCAACCTGTAAGCAGGAGGAGGTGGTGGGGAAGCATGTGGGCTTGGGAGGCAAACTGCAGGGTCCCGGTGCCAGCTCTGAGTGCCCTTGGCAAGTCCTTAATCTCCGTGTACATTGTCTCCTCATCTGTAAGACGCGACTCGCTAATAGGCTCTCCCCTCTTAGGGTTGTTGTAAGCATGAATTGAGTCACTATTTGTAAAGAGAGTAGAACTCTGCCTGGTACCTTGTGAGAGCAGTAAACAACCATTGCCTTGTACCTGATGCCGGATTATAAGTACTTCAGCTCCTCCCCACAAGCCTTCCTGGTGTATGGTTTTATCCCCGTCATCCAGATGAGAAAACCGGGTGTTGAAAATGGCTAGTGATTTACCTAAAACCATGCGCCTCGTACGTGGCTGAGCCAGGAGTTGAATGCCAGCGTCCCGGGCCCCGAAGCCCTGACTCCCTCCGTTCCTCTGTGCTCACATCTTTACTATGTACCTCCTTCCAAGCTCCGGGATTTTGTGAATGGTGTTTTTGCTTCATTGATAGTTAAAGCTCTCTTCCTCAGAGGAAAATTGTTGACCTTTTTCAGAGTATGGTAGAGAGAGAAAGGATGGGCTCGGAACAAGAAAGACCTGACTTTCACTTCCCAGCCCCACTCCTGCCCGGCACACTGGTGATCTCGGACTCTGCTCTGGCCCAGTGCACTGGTGATCTTGCCCAAGTCCCCTTACTTCCTGAGCCCCTTCAGGGACACTAATTCCTGCCTCACAGGAACGGTCGTGGAGGCGAACGAGAAATGTGTGTAAAGCTAGTGTGTGCCGAGTGCACAGAGTAAGGACTCTGCAAATGTCAAGTGTCCCTTTGTCTTTCCCTACCCTTCCGTGTTGTACAAAACCCTTCTTTATAATTAGAATTCCCCCGCGGTGATTGCATTCAAGGCTGGACATATTTAAACCATCTCTTAGCGTCAGCATGTAAATTCTTCTATTAAAAGTGTCTTTCTGACACGAACCCTAAAATCGCACCCATCTTTTTTCCGTAGCACGTCCGTCTTCACGTACATTCTTCGGACTCCTTGCTCAGTAATTATGGCCTTTCCCTCTCCCAGCGTGGGGTCTGGCTTGAGGAGGCAACTGCTACTTCTGTGGTTCTGCTCATAAAATCCGTGTCCCATTTCCCAAGGTTTGGGATGTAACTTGAGGAGTGGAGTTTTTGTTTTTTGTTTTTTGGTTTTTTTGTTTTTGTTTTTGTTTTTTTAGGTGGGAGGGAGACGGGTCTGCGGAACTAAAACTCAAAACAGACAATATTTGTGTGGCTAGCCACAGAAGATGGATTCAGCGTACTGTTTTTACGATCGGAATAATGCCCGTAGGCCCTCGTCTAGGGAAGCACGGTAGCAGATCGCATCAAGGGCCTCCAAAACACTCATGCCAGCGGACTCAGCGAGCTTTCCTTGAGTCCCTGCCGCGTGCCGAGCCCCGCGTTAGCAGTCACCCCTCTGCTCTGGCTGCGCACGTTCGAGTAAAGGGGGCCAGCCTCCCCAAAACGCTTCCAAAACGGCATCAGGAGCTGCCCAGTAAAGGGGAGCACGGAAGTTATGGAGCCCCGCGGAGGGCGTGCCAAACCCAGCCCAAAAAGGGGCTGCAGGGACTCAGTGTTGAACGTTGTCACCCCAGGAAAGTTGTCACTCCACCTGTCATGGAGGCGAGCTGCACGGGTGGCCGTGTAGCTAGAACAGCCCAGAAGAGGTCGGGAGACTGCACGGAACAAGCAAACGGGGTCCAGATCCTGGGAAACCTAGGGATGCACGTTCCGGTCCTGGACCCGAAATGAGTTGGATTTCAGCCCAGCGTGAGCGGCCTCACCGAAACGGTGCCCCCCAGCATGCGAAGGACAACGTCCTAATAGCGGCTTCGAATGAAAATTTTATCGTGGTGCTGGATGCACCGCTGACCTGCGCGCACTTGCAAGTGGGGCTGATTCATAGGACGTTTGCGCGGCTCTGCACATTTCCTGAGGAGGTATTTTGTCTCATTGTTGCTTCCTGGTCCGGCAGAAGGTCTAGTTTGTGCAAGGCGGCTTCGGTAATTAACCAAGTGTGTTCTGTGGAGGGAAGCGGGAGGACTCAGGGCCCGGCCGTCTCGCTCAGCGTGTTCATGTGCTTAGTTGTAAATACCGGTGAAATCCTCAACAAGGACCACCTGGTTGTGTGAAAAATAAAAAAGAACCCGCGCCGAACGTGTCCTGTTCAGAATCACTTGATGAAGCGGAGTTTTTTGAACTCTGACTGGAACTTAATTTTAGCTACTTTTTTTGGGTAAAGCTCCAGAGGAAAGCAGCGAGACTTTGAGATCTTTAAATTTCCTTTTTTGGGAGCGTTGACAGTGCTCCTCTAAAGTTTGTTTCTTACCTTTCCACCTTTGAGCAATTGATTTTGATTAGAAACATTACACCCAGCATTTACTTTGACGTCCCTGAGTACAAACAGTCATTTTAATGGTTTTTTTAAAAACAAAATCATGACAGGGACATCAATCCTTTGCCTGGTGTATGAAGGCCTGGTATATTAATTGGCTGTCAGATTCTGAAGAAATAATGGATTAATGTGCTTGATCGTAACGCTGTGTTCAGAGACTGAAGTTTGATCCTGATGTCCCCAGTCTCTCTGCTTAATGCAATTACAGATATGCATTCAGGACATTTGAGTGGATTGCATTTCATTAATATGATTTGAGCGGACAACATTAGGCTGCTGTCGGGTCCTCTCTGACAGCTAATTACTAGAATGAAGCGTGTATACCGCTAAGGAACAATGGTGCCCTTATTGGGGCCATTAAAACAATAGAAAAATAGTGCTTTAAAACACTCGGAGAGTTACTTTCCATACTAGTCATGAGCCATGAAGACCGCTCAGAGGGGGATGTTGGAAAGAAAGACATGGACAAACACTGGAGGAGTCTCTAAGAGCAGGACTCTCTTCCAACGAATCCAAAAGTTTAACCAATAGGTTAGATCCTTCCAAAGGAATTTGGGGCATCGCTGTCTCAGTATTGATCTGGGGGTTCTTTCAGGAAGTATCATAATCTCTGACCATTCAGACCTCATATCTTGCCTCCTCCCCACCCGCCCACCCACCCTAAAAGGTCTTTCACAATGGAGAAAGTGGCAATGTGGAATACCCATGGTTTATTACATTTTTCCTTTGAGGAGAAAAAGTGGCCTTTGTCTCGTGGGGTTATAACTCAGCCATATGGGCTATCTGAATGTCTACCCATGGAGGGAAGAGGTGCTGGTGGTAATGAAAGTTTGTCATCCTGGGGGTATCTCTAGCTCTCCGAACCCCCTGAGTCTTACGAAGCATTCACCTGGCTCCCATCGTGTGTCCAGCACTGCTGATAGCTGGTGACAAAAAGATGAATCAGGCACAGTCCCTCATCCCTGAGCTCCTCAAGTCCTGTGAGGGACAGACATAAAGAAAGAAAGGGAGGGGGAAGGGAAGGGAAAGGAAAGAATGAGGCGGTGCTGGATTGGAACAGATGGATGTTTAAGAGAAGGGAAGCCTGAGGGCTTCTCAGAAGAGAACCTAAGAGGCTGATCTTGAAAGACGAGTAAGAGTTTGCTACAAAGTTAGGAAGTGAGCGGGGGCTTCTAGACAGAGGCTGCCTTGCAGGGTGGTCTGAACTGGGAGGAGCTGCCTTAATGATCCATCTAGGACCAAACTGGAATGGAATTCTTAGCTGCACTCTCGAGGGTGTGTTCTGCGACCTTGAGGCACCTTTGGCCAATGCTCCCGAGAGGCTGTGGACAAATCTTGAACTCAGCAATAAGGTTCCTGGATTCTAGCCCTAGATTTACTCCCTAAAAGCCATGTAAATCCCCCAAAAGTCATTTGGCCTCATTTTTCCCATCTGTGAAATGGAGGTAGCACCCGCTCTGTCTGTCAGCCTCACGACGGTCAGGTTTGATTTAAGAGGATGCCGTTGTTACGTATGCCCAGGTTCCCCTGGCTGCTGGTAGGTGTCAGAATCCAGAGTCAGACTCAAGTTAGGCCAACTCCGTGGCCTGTATGCCACACTGCTCCTGGTTCCTTTGGAGAACCAGTGTGAGAATCAGCTAAGTGGGAAAGCTCGGGGGAGATCCAGTCTCCTCTTTGGAATCTCCTCTAGCAATACAAGGTGACATGAAAATCCCTGCCACACTACCAGGAAATGTGACGAGCCTCTGGCCACCTGCCCGGTTCTGTATCCCTAGGAGGTAGCACCTCTGGTGGAGGGCACCTCCCCAGAAACCGGGGCGGGCTGTTCCTAGAGTCCCAGAGACAGATCACCACCCTCCTTCCCCCTGAGATGTCTGCTTTTTATCCAAACTGCCACCAGGAGAGAGGGCCAGAAGCTGTTCGTGAAGTGATGGTGGTACAAGCTGTCAGCCTCTGGTCTCCTGGCCTCTACTGTCTCCTCCGTCGCTCTCCACACCCTGTCCCTTCCCACCTGTAACTCAGGCAGCTCTTCATCACCCGGGTACACTTCTCAGATGCCCTGAAGGCAGTGTGTCCAACTCTGACCCCCAGAAATCAGGTCCTTGGCCAAGCTACATTTCTTCAAGTATGCATACCCCGGTTAGAAATGCCAGCCCCAACGGGACAGCTTAGGGCACAGGCTGTGATTACTCCTCTGTGTTCCCTAGCTCCTGGCCTAAGGTAGGCGCCCTGGGAGACTCTTGGATAAGGGGGTACCGGAAGCCAGAGAGAGTTGCTGATGTGATAGCCCCACTCCCTGGGTAACCCCCATCTGCCGTAACGGCAGTTCCCAAGTCCTCGGTTTTCATTCTGACCGGTGGGTCGCCTCTCCTCTTATGCTCTTGATCTCCTGAACGATTGCAATGACAAGAGGACCCTGGTGTAAGTCAAGTAGCAGGGAATGGGTGTGTGAGTAAACGGCATCCCTCCCCGCCATGGCCCAGAGTTATGGGATGAGGATGACGAGGCGAGGCCCGCCCTGCCTCTCTCCAGGCTCGGATACCACCACATCAGGGAGTGTGAGCTTCCTGGGGACCAAGTGGTGCCTTAGTCGTCATGCATGCCCGGTGCATCACCCGGTGCCTGGAAGAGGGCCCCAGGGGTGATGGGCCTGGGGACCACGGCCCTGCCTGGGAAGGACGCTCTGCTCACCCGAAGCCTGTCACAGAATGTCGGACACGTCTGCTGCCTCATCAAGGGTTCCTCAGGTGGGAGCCACATGTGCCATTATTCCCCAGGAGCCCCACGGGGTGAGCCCAGAAGCCCCCGCTTTCTCCTCTGAATTTTATTTGCTAATTTCTCCATGGGAAACACAGCCCTGCCAAGACCTGTTTCCCTCCTATTACCTGGCTGGCGTTTTTCTAATGGTTCCCTTCCTAATGATCCTCAAACAAAGAGACGATGGTGGAGGGTAATGCATCACTCCTGCCTCTCGCTCCCTGGTCATTCTTGCTAACAGGCTTAGCCGTGCTTCACAGTCATTATCACATGTCGCACTGTCTTTGGGATGCAGAAGTGATTTGCCAGCCCCATAATGCTTCATTTTTACTAAAATGAAGGCAGGACAAAAAAATTCTTATAATAAAGAAGTGTACACTTACTCCTGACAGATCTGATCTTAAAACCCTCCTCTGTCCCCTGGTCCATACAGGATAGTGTCTCAACTCCTTGGCCGGGCATCCGAGACCTTCACGACCTGGTCAGCGATCTCTTTTCACTTCGCGGTCTCCTCTCGTCACCCTCAGGCCCCTTGTGGAGACACTTGTTCCCAAAGGCCCCAGCTCTTCCTCTTGCGTTCCTGCTCATCTCTGTAGGCGAGACGCCCCGCGGGGTCTGCAGAACCGGGCTTTCCAAGCTTAGTACCAGTGTTACCACCCTCTGTTCCTCTGTGACACTTATCCTGACAGCCCAGGTAGGATGGGCACCTTCTTTCCGGCCTCCTTTCTGCCCAGGCAAGCCTCTGCCTAATGTCCAAGCCCCTCAGTGACAGGAGCCCCATCCTCATTAGCGTCCTTGGTGGTCCCTGGTGCCCAGCACAGAGCCTGACACACAGCGACCCGCATGAACATCTGGGAAAGGAAAGGAAGTCCTTCCCTGAGAGGTCCCCCACGTGAGGGCTTTGAGGTCCAGCACCCAGGTCAGAGAGGGCCGACTAGCTTAATGGCGAGCTCCCCCAAATCTGGACTCACAGAGGAACAAGTTGAGGGTTGGGGTAACAGAGAAGGAGCCGGGTCTGGGACATGTTACTGTTGTTGTGTCCATGGCACATTCAGGTAGAGATGACGAATGGGTACTGAGACCTTCAAAGCAGAGCTCTGGGCTTCCCAGGATCTTTGATGAGCCAGAGGCCCCTCCAGCCTGGAAATCCATAAGGGCAACTGAAGTGTTCTTTTTCCGTGAGATGGCAAGAGGGGCACTCACACAGAGTCTTATGTGGAGAGGGCCTCAGAGACCCTTCTAGTACTTTCTGCTCACCATAGTCAGCTGAGGGCCAGCACGCCGACAACATTACTCTGGGAATGTTCACTGCAGACACTTGCTTGCAAGCTCCTTGAGGGCTGGAACTATACAAAGTAAGGCCCTACGATCCCTATTTCCCACAACCAGAACTATACAGGCAGCCTGTGAGGTTTGGCCAGAATAAACCTGTCCCCTCCCAAGAAGACTACTTGAAGGAGAAGACATCTTTGGGTGTGTATGTTCTGGTCTGTTGGCTAGACAGTCATTTTACTTGACGGTCGTACTTAGTGTCTCCAAGCCTTGAACCGCAGAGTTGGTAGGCAACTTTGATGCGTGTATGACTCTCTTGTGGATCAGCTGGCTTCTGCTGGCACACCTCTGATGTTGGGGAAACTTACTCTTACAGAGCCAAAATCTTCCTACAGTTTTCATCCACTGGTCCTAGTTCTTTGTTTTTGTTTTTGTTTTTTTCCCTTGGTAGTCACGTAACGTCAGTATCGTTGGTGATTTTTCTACTGGTACTAGAGGGGCACAGTCCTTTTGGACTGAGCCTTCTCATCCAGTTCTTCACCTGGTCTCTGGAGGGCTATGCTTTGCCATTGTCCAACCTCAAATGTCTGGAACACCAGATGCTCCAGGTGTGGCTGACAAGAACAGAACTCAGTGGACCCCTCAACCTTACTTTAGCCGTACGATGTCCAATACAGGAGCCGCCGTCTGTGTTTGGCCTCTGAGCGCGTGAAATGTGGCTAGTGCGGGTGGAGATGTGCCGTAAGGGTAAAATATACACCAGATGTCTAAGACTTAGTATGAATAAAAGAATGTAAAACTCATTAATAATTTCCTATATAGATTACAGGTTGGAATTATAATTGTTGTATACGCTGGGTAAAATATAATACATTAGAATTTCCCTATTGCTTCTCGGCCTTTTGGCCAAGATCAAGTGTAGAATTTCCCACGTTTCTTTTTACTTTCCACACGTGCTACTTAGTAAACTTAAAATTACGTATGTGACTCGATTTATTGTTCAATTAGACTCCACTGCCCTTGAGTGCAGTCTGAGATTGTCTACTTCTGTGAATGGTTACGGGTTGCATTATTCTTTTTTTGAACCGTATCACACGTGGGCCATTGCTGAACACATACCAAACATAAAATTCTGCCTCTTTTACACCTACCATATAAACTGCTTTTAAAACAGGTCAGCCTTGACTAGTATATCTAGAGTTGATTTTTTTGAACCTAAGTGTAGAAATTTACATTTGTCCCAAATACATCTCAACTTGTTAGTTTCAGCCCATGGTTCCAGTGTCCTGAGAATTTTTTTAATCCTTACTGTCACCAGCTCCTTTACAGATCTGATCAGCATTTTCTATGTTTCTAAGTCACTATCGATGATGTTGGTCGAGATTAGAACAAAGTAGAGAGTTCTACTGCCCGCCAAGCACATTGGCCAGCAGTTTTAACAACAGCTACAAACCCATTATCCAGCTGTGGTTGTTCAGCCCATGTTTGTCCATTCTGCCCACACGAAGACTGGGTTTTTCCAGATGTCTCATGAACACCAGCCTGTGTTGTATCTAAAGTAGCCTCCTCTTCTCCCACCCAGTCTCACCCCCAAGCTGACTTACCCCCCTATTAAGAATGGGAACACAAAATATGGTATGACTTCTTCTGGTTTTAGACACCAAATGGATGGACTCCTTTTCACTAAAGCGTTAATGACTGGTAAGGTCTGAACTTCACCTTTGTGTTAAAAAATAATAATAATACATGATTTAACCGGGGCCTTCGGTACCACAGGCAGATGGAGAACTTTATTTGGAGCTCATGCCGCTAAGGCAGAGTCAACAGGGGAGAAGTCTTGAGACTTAGTGGAGGAGGAATAGGGGCCTCAAGTCTTTCCCATAGTTGATGATGAAGACCTAGTCAGTGTAATCCAGCAAGTGCCAGGATTCGTCCATGGGAGCGTGTCCTTTGTGTACCCGCCGTGGTGCTGGCAGTTCAATGAGCACTTCTACCCACACTGTGTGCTTTTCTTTTTTTTTAAGTTTATTTATTTTGAGAGAGTGAGAGCAGGGGAGGGGCAGAGAGAGGGAGGAAGAATCCCAAGCAGGCTCTGCACTGTCAGCGTGGAGCCCGAGGTGGGGCTCCATCCCATGAACCGTGAGATCATGACCTGAGCCAAATTCAAGAGCGGTACACTTAGCCGACTGAGCCACCCGGGTGCCCCCCACACCCTCTGTCGTAATCTCCTTTAGTCTTCATATTTTTTTGGAACTAGGAATTGAGCCTCTGACTTTAGATCACATGGTTTGGCGTGACCTTCATCTGCAGTCTCAAGCCCAGTCCCCTGCTTTCTAGCGAGGCGTGTACTTTTGGTTCTCTTCTGCAGCTGTGTGCACGTGGTTTGTGTGTGTGTGTGTGTGTGCGCGCGCGCGTGTGCACTCGCACGCATGCATCGCAGAGGGAACAGAAAGATATTCTCTCAGCTGTTATAGGGCAGAGGGAAAATCTTTTTCCCATTTCTACCTTTGAAGCCTTTACTCTAACAAATGTTTTGAGTGTAGGAGGCCAGAGGGGAGCATTTGCAGACCTCCTGCCTGGCCGAATTGTAAGCATTAGCTGTTTTTCCTGGGTGGCTTGGCAGGCCCTTTCTCCCTTTCTTTGGGGCTGAAGAAAAAGAAGGCAGGCACCACACAAAGGTGCCTGTTTTCAAGTGCACTGCATGAGGGACACTCACTTTATTTCTAGTTTATGAAGCATCCCCCCCTCCGGGAGGACAGAACTTACTTTGTGTAAGCAGACATCTCTCTGTAACACCGTCTCTTTAAGAAAACTACATCCTCTGCTTTAAAGACTTTGAAGTTCTTGGGGCGCCCAGGTGGCTCAGTCGGTTGGGTGTCCAACTTCAGCTCAGGTCATGATCTCGCGGGTTCGTGAGTTAGAGCCCCGCATCGGGCTCTGTGCTGACGGCTCAGAGCCTGGAGCCTGCTTCAGATTCTGTGTCTCCCTCTCTCTCTGCCCTTCCCTCGCTGGTGCTGTGTCTCAAAAATACATAAACACTAAAATGAACAAATAAATAAAAGATTTTGAAGTTCTTGCCACGAGGGTCACTAGTCCAGCACCATCAGGTGACAAGGCCTCTCCAGGACCATAGGGAGGGTCCCTTACAGAACTAAAACTGAGGCAGGCTTGTGGGGGGTGGGGGTGGTGGATGGAGAGCCTTGTGAATATCTTGCCCAGCAAGAGGAGCATGATTTCTTGAGTCGGACCAAACAATTCTGGTCCACTCTTCAAACCGCTGCAAACCAGACTCCTTCATTGGGGTCCGTCTCAGAAGATGTGGTGTCCTTTGCATTTAGAATCAGCTGGATGTAATGAATTCTGGGTTTTACATATTTATTACCATTGTCCGTGCTCCCTCTGGTCTTGTAACCACTTCTACTACCCAGCCTGACTCCCTCCGGGGAGAACAAGAGGGAGGCTCAGAGGTGCTGGCAGTCACGGAGGCAGCTGGGGGAGGGGAAGCCCTGGCTGGCTTACATTTGAACCAGCAGGGTTCAGATCACGACTCCCTCATCCATTTCTTTCCTCCAACAAACATTCATTGCAACCCTGCCCTGGGCCAAGCCCTGTGCTGGTGGATAGAATGTGGAGATGAGTGAAATCCAGTCTCTGCCTTGAGATCTTGTCTAATGGTAGAGGCGCACCTGTAACCGACGGGAGGGATACCCTGTGGTAACCGCTGGTTGGAGGAATTGGGGACTTTGCTGGAATTCCAGGACAGAGGCTTTAGTTCACGTGGGAGACACTACTGGAGCTGGGCCTCGAGAGGGGAGGAGGATGCATTTGCCAAGAAGCGTGATACAAAGCAACTTACTTAACACTCTTCAAGCCTCAGTTTCTACATCTGTAAAAGGGGGTTATAATACATCCGTTACAACATAAAGGCTGCAAACATATCAGCATTTGCTTTCAGAGTGCTTCATACTGTTCAATGGGCAGATCTTTGGTTCCCCCTCCCTCCTCTTTTTCCCAATTATTTGAAAGCTATTGATATTATAGGAAATTGTGTATATTTATGTTTTTGTGATTTTTGTTGTTCAGACCAAGAAAATGATGGAAAACGTTCTAAGGGATCTTCGGGCAAAAACAAACAAACAAACTTTGAGAAACAAACAGGGGCCTTTATAAGGAGCATGTGGGGCCAGAAAGTGTCCACAGGACATCTGCACCCAGGAGAGCCATTTGGGGGCCACAGGCATTGATCTGAAAGCAGCCTTGGGCCCTGCCATGTCCTTGTTTGCCTCATATCAAGAACTGAGACTTTGGCTTATAACGAAAAGACAGGAGGGGGGTAGAAATGACCATGGAGACTGTTCTAATTTAGGACAGTAGCAGCAGTGAGATTGAGGAGGGAAGAAAAACATACCTGCGGGCGGACTGAATCGGCCCTAGACCTGGTTGAACTCTGGCTTGGCCTCTCTCGGTTGTAGATGACAGAAGTCCAGCCTAACTTGGGCAGAAAAGGCAGGAGGGAGAATTTCTTGGCTCATGTGACTGAGAAGTCCCAGGCTTCTCTTAACTACGAGCAGGCTGGATTCAGGAGCTCCCGTGATGTTGGCTAATCTCTCACTGACCACTGCTTGGCTCTTCTTTTCCCATCAGTTTTTATTTTCAAACATTCTCTTGCTTTTTGATAGAGGCATGAGGGCCCGTGTGGTCCGCAGAGCTTGAAGTGAGGCATGCACATTCATAGGAGCCTGCTTGGCCCAGCTTGGCCACATCTGGGCCCCCCTGAACCAATCACTGTGACCAGAGGATGGGGTCCTTATATTGGTCAGGCCAGGGTCACATGCCCACCCGTTGGCTGGGTGTGGGTTGGCAAGATGAACCCCGGCCGGGAAAGGGGATTTTGCTACTTTCTGTTCACATGGGAATGAAGAGACAAATGTGGGAACGAAGCATCCGGACAGCAGGTCAGTGGTGGGGCAGAGGGAGAAGCAGTTATCATGGAGGGCTTCACCGAGGTACTTGCGTCGGAGCTGAGGCTCTAAGGACAAGGAGGACATCACCAGCAAAGTGACCCTCAGAGTTTGTTAGCTGGACCCTTGCGGCTCAGTTGGTAGGACTTTCTGAGAGCTCCCGTTGGACATGGCTGCAGGTGTAGAAGATCAGTGGGGTGTGCTCTGTGGAGTGGATCTCATGGGGGAGACAGGTTGCCAAGCTGCCTCCTTCCCTGCCTCCCAGGAGTCTCTGAGGGCATGTTGCTGAGATGCGAAGCCTCCTGGGCAGGCTGGTGGCAGGGCCCAAAAGCCATGGCAAGTGAACTCTGTAAACAGTGCAGACATAGGGGCGCCTGGGTGGCTCAGTCGGTTAAACGTCCAGCTTCAGCTCAGGTCATGATCTCGCGGTCTGTGAGTTCAAGCCCCGCATCGGGCTCTGTGCTGACAGCTGAGAGCCTGGAGCCTGCCTTGGGTTCTGTGTCTCCACTCTCTCTCTGCCCTTGCCCTACCCACACTCTGTTTTTCTCTTTCTCAAAAATAACATTAAAAAAATAAATAAATAAAATTAAAAAAACAAAAACAGTGCAGACCCTCCCTGGCGCCAGCATCCAGATCCCGGTTTCCCAGGTGTAAGTCTCTCCGCTCCTGTGACCTTGCCCGAGGACGCCCTGCCCTTTGGCTACCTCAAGCCCAGTGTGGGGGCTGTATTGGAATTATTTTCCCCCTTCCGTCATGATCCGCCCCTCTCTCCTTTTACGGGAGTTTTAAACATGCGATAATTGTAAGTGAACTACTTTTACAAATGGTTTATTTATTATTTTTTTAAAATGCTCTTGGGCCGTGATTTTCTTATGCTCCTTTTACAGATGAGGGAATTTGGGCCCGTGTGTGACTTGACCAAAGCCACCACAGAGCTGAGAAAAGAGGCAGTGCCGGAACCCCTCCATCCCTTCTCTCCCTGCCACCCCGCGCACATCCACCGTATTGATGATTTCTTGGGAGGCCGGTCACTGAAGATCCCAGGGGGAATCCCTCCCCTGTCCTCGGGTCACTGAGCTCACAGGCCAGGGAGGAGGTAGATCCAGAAAGAGAAATGTGCCCAGTGCTAGCTAAACGTTCGTGGTGGCTAGAAAATCTGGAAATTGAGGCATGAGGGTTTTATCTTCCACATGTGGAAGCCAAGAAGGAGATCCTTTGATCCATTCCTTAGGTTTAGGAAAGCTTGTGGTAAAAACCCAATGCGCAGCTTCCGGTACATGCTCCTCAAAGATAAGTGAACACTAAGTGAACACTCCTTGGATGGTCTGGCTCCTTTCCCTGGAAGCTGACCCCATGCTGTCTGTGTGTGTGTGTGTCTGTGTGTGTGTGTGTGTCTGTGTCTGTGGTGCGTCTGTGGTGCGTCTCCTGGCGGAGCATGGCGGGGGGAGAGCTAAGGCCCTTCAGCCTCTCCAAAGCCTGTGGTCAGGTACTCAGGTGTGGGAGCCCTGCTCGCAGCCCCTGAGCCTGATCTGCTTGTGTTCGGTGGAGATTACAGAGCTTAATGATTAGCTCCTCCAAGCTGCAGCTGATGCCAGCCTCTACCCCCTTTACACCTAATTAGTCTCATTAATGAGCTCCTCTGCTCTCCATAGAGAGAGTTTCCTCTTTGGAATAAGAGGCAAAAATACCTTGCCCAGGTAGATTGCTGAAGCCTTTAATTATTGCCCACACCTGCTAAGCCTTGTGACTCACACCCAGTGATAGTGCTGAGCGGAGATGGGGCTTGTTTATAAGCATGAGCAGATTTTAACTCTCTCCACACCAAGAAGCCTTTTGATTTAAAGAGACACATTTCCCCAAGACCTCACAGCTGCTCATTTCAAGCACACCAGGCTCTGCCACTCACATGGGTCGTCTCTAGATGGCGGAGGCACAGCTTTTGCCCTCAGGGAGCTCACAGTCTAGTGAGACGACAGGCAGGAAACTACATGGACAGTTGTTCTGACCTCTATGGCCAGTGTACTCCCCACTCTCACCCAGGGCCTCCGTTTCATGCCACGCCATGCCGTGGGGGCCACGGTGGACTCGAGCTCGTGCTGTGAGCCTGGGACCGGGCAGGAGTTACAGGCAGGTGGATGACCATCGAAGGACTACCCAAGCAGAAAGAACCCGAGCAAGACTCAGAAGTGAGAGCACACCCCGTGCACCCACAGACCTGCCAGCCTTTAGTATGGCTTAAGTCGAGGGTTGGGGGGGCGGGGGTCGGGCTATGGGGCAACAAAGCAGGAAGGGGAGACCGGGACCAGAGCAGGAGGCCCTGCGATGCAGGGTGAAGACTTTGGACTTCCTGTCCGTGTCCCCGCACCCTCCCCAGGACCTAGCATAGCTTTTAAAGTAGGTTTGCGGTCAATGTTGGCAAACAGAGGGACGCCCAGCCTGAAGGTAGGACATCCACTGAAAGATTTAAGGCAGCGGAGGGACGGTGCGTGAGGGCTGGCTGGAGGGATCCCTGGGTGGATCTCCCTCTGCTCGTGCTCTGATGGAGGAGAGGACGCTGGGATTTGAGGGTCAAGTCCTTGCCACAGGCCTTTGCCCCCGCGTGAGAGGGTTGCCCTGGGCTGCCCCACCCTGGGTAGTGGGGGGTGGGATTCAAACCCAGACCCATGGGCCCACGGAGTCCAACTGTCTGTCTTCACTGTGTGGCCTGCTAGATGGGGGCTTACTAAATGTCTTGGAGGGCAAACAGAGTTTCCTGGCATGGGCTCTTTGGATGCTGAGTAAGAAACTCTGAGGACAGGCACACAGGCTTCCCAAAAACCAGAGCAGCCAACTCAGCACAGCCAAGTCACTCTAACCAATTTAGATGAACTTTAAGATGAATAAAGAGAACATCTAACAGCTTACATGCAGTGAGCACATGCACTAGGCGACACTAACCAGTTTGCTGTATAGTCCCAGGAGAGAGAGAATGAACCTTTTTTTATAAAAACAAAGCCATGTCTCAAGGACAGTAGTGACAGCCCCCAACCACCGAGCCTCTATTACATGTGTCTGGCCCCGAGTCAGGTGCTTTGCATAAAATCTGCCCCGCACGACAACTCTGTGAGGTAGATTGTGTTATCCCCATTTTACAAACGCCAAGCTGAGGCTGGGAGAGCTAAAAACGTTCCCACGGTCCCACGGAGAGTGAACGGCAGAAATCCTCAGCCCAGCCCGTCCCACCTCAGAGCCCGAGCCACCCCAGAATGCCCTCCCTCGGCCGCCCGGAACATGATGCCGATCAACTCGGGGCGCCTGCTTCGTGACAGATGGAGTGCGGGGCAGACTCTGGCAAACTGAGTGTGCAAGCATTCGGTCAGACAGGAACCGGGGCGCCTGGCAGCACCCCCGGGACCGGGCTGGCAATCCTTTCCGGACAGAGATGGTCTGCACACAGAGGCAAGCATGCAAGGCACACGCTTTGCTCTGCTTGGAGCTTGTTCCCTGGGTCCCTGGGGGATGCCGTGAGGGGTCATCAGGCAGCCGGGCAGAAGGGCCCAGCTGCTAGCCTTGGAGCGGCTCGCTAGCCCCTGGTCCGTACAGTGAGCAGTGCGAGAGCACTTTCTGCGTGCCAGGCCCTGCCCTCAGGGTCGGGGATTTAGCAGTGAGCACGACAGCCCCTGCTCGGGGCCTCTGCTGGGCTCTCGGGAAGGAGGGGAGCGCCGGGGCTCTCACCTGGTCCCACCCGCCTCTCCAGGGCCCTCGGCCTGGTAGGGGGGATGGTCCGTCTGCCAGATCTAGGCCGTGCCAGGCCGTGTCAACTCTGACCTCCTGAAATAGCTCTTGAGTCCCTCCGTTTCCATTCCTGCCCCCTCGCTTCCGCGTCTCTCACCTGCGTTCCCCTGGCGGCATCTCAGCGGGCGCCTTGCTTCCACTGTGCCTCTTTGGCAGACACATTCCGGGGGCCAGAATGACCCGAAGTGCAAATATCTACTCCTCCCCCTTCGCCCCCAAGCTTTAGGGCTTCCCCGTCGCTTTAAAACATCTTGGCCTAGAAGGGCCTGCGTGATGTGGGCCCAGCCTGCCTCCCCGCCCTGACTCACACCCTTGCCCCTCGGTTTCTGTATCCCAGCTGGTTTGGCCCTGTTCTCGGCTCCTTTGCGCCCCTCCACCCCACCAAGGCTGGGGGAGGTCCTGCGTGCCTTCCTCTGTCAGCACACCCATCACTCCCCCGGGAGCATCTTCTGCTGCCTCCGGGCCAGACCGGATCTTGGCACCCTGGCATATGCTCTGCCAGCGGCAGGAACTCCTTCAAAGCCATTACCCCAGGTGGGAGTTGCACCGCACGAGGTTGCTTGACTACTACCCTCAGGTAGCTGACCGTGAGAGCCCAGCAGGACCCTGGCTGAATCGATGAGCGAAAGGCAAGGACCACCCTGTAAACTTGGGAAGGCAGAGTCCTTTGAGTCGGGTCCTGAAGGATGAGTACACATTTGCCAGACCAAGGGAATGAGCTACCGTGCATAGAACGCACAGCGTACATAACGGTGACCTACATACTGAGCCGATGCCACACACCAGTGCTTTCAGTCCCGGCGGCGTCCCCCTGAGGTTGGCGGCATCAGCTCCAGTTGCCAGGGGAGATAGCTAGGTTCAGACAGGCCCAAGCTCGCTTTGCTCACAGGTGCCGGCCACACTGGTTCAGCAGGGGCACAGAATCCGCCATGGAGGACAGGCGTGTTCAAAACCTCATGACACCGGGGGCGGCGGGGGGGGGGGGGGGTGGGCGGTCTGCTCATGAGGCTTTGCTGAGATGAGACCCACTTTCTTAAAAGCTAACAACTGTTTTCTGAGCAGGGACAGAGGAGCGTAATCAGATTCAGTTCAAGTGTTCCTCCTCCAGGAAGCCTTCCTTGATCCCCCGACATATGGCAAATAGCCGGGACAGCGATGCCTACGGCAAACCCTTTCTTGGTCACTAGCTGGTGGCAGCATGGCTGGCGGAACCTGACCTACCGTTTCCTTATTTGGGTTTCTTAACCTCTCAGACCCACAGTGTCTTCACCTTCACGGTGGGAATAATGACACCTAGGGGGGCAGAGGCTACATGCGTGAAGCCATCTTCCGTAGCACCCGGCACCGGCAGGCATTCGGTAAACGTGCGCTTCCTGTGGCTGAGGCTTCTCCCCGCCATTTCGTTCCCCCCTCCCCCACTGCCACTTCTTTCTGTGCATCGTCGCTGCTCCTGTAGGTTTCTAGGTAGCTGCCACCCTGCCTTCACTGTCTCCACCAACTAATAACTGCTGTTTAGCTCACCCATGCATATTTTAGCCTCATAATTTTTCCTTCTGAATCAGCCTCTGCAGATTCTAATCACCTCGCTTTCTCTTCCCTGAATTCCCTCCAATTTGGAGATTCAAAAGAGGCGCTTCTCTGCATGAACATGCTGTGATTCAATTTGAAAATAAATTTCTCCTGGCAGCAGCCATCTCTCTGAAAAGTGACATTTAAGACTGACAGTGGACAAGATTGTAAACAGGTTTCCAATAGGAAAAAAAAGTCAGTGTTAAGTGCATTCTATGAATTTTTTTAAACAATGTGTGCATGTGTGTGCACACGTCTATAATTGCAGCCTTGCTGTGACACCGTCTGCTTCAGGAAGAATTCTGGGATAGCGCAGGTCTGTTTCGAACTATCTTGGTATTCTTTTACTTCTCAGAAATCAACTTCATTTCCTGGGACTCACTCCCATACAAGATTGTGGATGCTTAGTTCATTCAGTCATTCAACACGCAGGTAGTCAGTGCCGCTGTGCGTGAGGCTGTGTGCTCAGAAAGGTATCACAAACCGATATTCTCTATCTGTAAAGAGCTTACGTCCTCAAGAGGGAGGCCAGTGGGTAAGCAGGTAACTATATGTCATGTGGTAGAGACAGGCTCGGGTTTCACGGGAGCCCAGAGGATGTTCCACAGTGGGGAGGCCGTGGGGACAGGGACGGCTTGGGGGGTTAGCCTTGTGAAGGGAGGAAAGGACATTCCAGGCAAAGGGAGAAGCAGGAAGGTCTGAAACGGTGTCCTGTACCCGAAGCTGTAGGCAATGTGCGGTGACTGAGATGTCTGGGTCTGGTTTGCAGGGGGAGGTGTTAGGAAATATGGCTGGAGAGGCCTCTGGGGGGCTCGCAGGCCAACGAAGAGCCTTGGAGCCCCCACAAAGACAGCAAGGAACAGTGTGGGCTTTAGGCATGTGTGATGTGATCAGGGGGTCAGAGGGACCCTTTGGGAAGATCCCTCGGGGTAGTGCTGCAACAACATTGGGTGGAGAGAGCCTAGAAGCAAAGTCCGGGGTTGATGAGGAGACCCTCGAACCAACCGGGGCAGCCTGACAAGGTCAGAGGGAGGGCTCAGGAGATCAGAGCTTTTAGAAGGTAAAGAAGGTGGCCCTGCAGCAGAAAATCTCTTATCTCGTGTTTCTCTTAAAACAGCTTTGTTCCTCATAGCCAAGTTACCAGCTGGCTTTTATTGTGGCTGTATTGTGTTGCGTTGGTCTATCCCGACACAGGGAATGAATTGCTAGTAAGATGAGTTCAGCTGACACTTGCCTTCTCCTCATCATTACTAGGTAAAATCTCTTTCCGAGGGTTCTTGAAATGGTTTTGACTCTTGAAGTGTTTGGCCGGACCACAGATTACCCTGCAGTTACTTTCTAAAGGAAGAAGTGGGAGGCTCCCGATGTACGACCAGAACAAGAGGGAGAATCCTTTGGTCCCTGTAGAGAAGTTATTGGCAAGAGGCCGTTGGGGTCCTGGTGGGGCAGACAGACCCAGTGGGCAGTGAAAGGCCTGGAACTGTCGGGGCAGCTCTCATCCAGATGCTCCAGACTGACCAGCCCCCAGGAGCCCTGGGGCAGAGGGAAGTGGAGGCCTGAGCAGACAGCCTGTCACAGTTCAAATGGGTTGCTAACTACCACGGGAATTCCAGAGCCATCTTTTAGGGTCATGTGAGGATTAAATGCGGTAATGATTGGGAAGCCACCTTAAAAGCCGAAAGGTTTCCCTTTGGGTGAAAGGGAAAAGAATGCAAACTGTTAATTGCTGGTGTGCTGGGACTTAGTCTGATGAGGGGCAAGGTTGAAAAGAAGGACTGGAAATTTGGCAGTGACCTTGGGATGCTGCTCTTCCGTGTAGCTCCTCTCATCAAGAGCAAATGAGAGTTGGGGTGCCTGGGTGGCTCAGTTAGTTAAGCATCCGACTTCTCAGGTCAGGATCTTGTGGTTTGTAGGTTCAAGCCCCACATCGGGCTCTCTACTGTCATTGCAGAGCCCACTTTAGATCCTCTGTCCCCACCCCCCCACCCATGCACACACTCTCTCTCAGAAATAGAAAATAAATATTAAAAAAAAAAAAAAGCAAATGAGATTTGATGATGGTAGTGGCCTTTTGAAAGGTAGCAGGCAACAGTAAAGAACCCAGACCTTAGACTCAGACATGCCTGGATGTGAACCCCACACCCCCACCTCCTCATTACATGGTCTTGGGCAAGTCCCTTGACCTTTCAGAGCTTTGTTTCTGGAGCTGTAAAAAGAGAGTAGATGCCTCCATGTGCTTGTCACATGTACATTTGTGTATGTGCCCACGTGATAGAGCGAGAGAGATCTCCCCACCTCTTTCAGGGAAGGGACCCTGACTGGTTTAGCCATTACTAGCCCGGTGCTTAAACAGTGCCTGGCTCACAGTAGATGTATGATAGTTTGTTTTTCATTTATAACTCACTTGTAATACCTCCTGTCACTAGATGAGCAGTAAATTAGATGACACGGTGTCATGGTTGGAGTCTCGTTAGGACAAGTTGACTACAGAACAGCACATCCTGCTACCACCCTCGCCCCTCCAAAGTCTGATATTCTGTGTCCCCTTGTGGGAGTTTTACAGTGAACATTCTCATGCCTACCATCTAGACTGTACCATTAACATTTTACTACGCTCACTTTGTATAGACTTATCTGTCCATTAATCACTGCATTTTAAAGTTAGTTCAGATATCAGCCCTTTACTCTAAACAATTGAACATGTATATCTCTAATTATAATAAATACTTTTTATGAATAGCAGACACACTCAGTAGATTGTTGCTATCATCATCATCATCATCATCATCATCAAGGAAAGGAGGACAGTCGTGGTGATTTGATATTCCCAAAGACAAGACACCTGCTAGCCTTGGTGTTAGGACGAGCCCGCCATTTCCTGGGAACCGGGCTGTCCTTATTTCATGGACTAGCCTCAGGCAAGGAAATGGCTGGAAGTCACAGCCACCGTGGTGCCCCCAGGCACAGACTTCAGACTTCAGCCCATCCCCTGGATGCACATCCCGTTGACGATGTCCAAAAGCCTTGGCAAGACTCAATAATGCAACTGTAAAAGGGAGGTTTGGGTTTTCACAATGGATTTCTGCAGAGCTAGTTGGAGTTTGGTTATCTGGGCTTGGTCTGTCCCAAGTTCTGCTGGGTCAGATACAGTCCCACCCTCCTCTCTTAACATTGTCTATCACAGAAGGGACCTGGGGCACAGAGGTCAGGAGCTGAAAGGTCATGAGTACAGGTTCTAGTAAGTCAGCATCTGGGGCACTGACCGGTGGCCTTGGCCTCACCTAGGACTGTTATTGTCCACATGTCCCAGTGAAAGAGCCCAGGATATAAAAGACTCTGAGAACCTGCTCTTTCCCAAGAACGATGTGGGGTCATAGTAACAATTGGTATGTTTATAGTCAGTTAACAAATGTTCATTGAGCCCCCTTGTCTTTGAAGCTAACCACCTTGGGAGAAACCGAGGCCATCAATCGGAAGGATTTGAAAAGCAATTTAGTCTATAACGGCATCTCATGTCCATTTAATCCTTACATCCATCTCATGGAGCCAGGAATTTGCTACCATGTCCCACTAGGCTATGGCAGGAGATGAAGGAGTGAGCCAGGCTTGGCCTCAAATCCCAGTCCCGCCCTCACTGTGAAATGGCCTCAAGTTGCTTAATGTGCTGTCCAGCCCTCGATTTCATCTGAAAATGCAGGTATGTGATCCCAGCTTCCTTGGGATAGTGTGTGATACAGCCTATGTAAAAGTGCCTGTGTGTTTAATGAATATGTCCACTACCTACTCCAGAAGATTCTGCCCTGGGCACCGGGGATATGGTGACGAAAAAGAGGAGCAGAGCCCCTGCCCTTGTGGTGCATACAGTCTAGGTCAGGCACAGACCAGAGCCAGACTACCCGGGATGAATCCTGCCTGTGTGAACCCAGGGAAGTCGCCTTACATTTCTGTGCCTCAGTCTCCCATTTGTAAAGTGGGACAGGAGCATTATCTACATCTCGGGGTTGTTAACGAGGATTACATGAGTGGGTGTAGGTAAAAGGCTTAGGTACCTGGCACAGAGAACGCACAGGTGTTTGTTACTCTTATTACTGTTATACCTACCACCCCCACCCCCCAGGTTCCCAAACGCATTAGAACCATCTAAGCAGCTTTGCAAAGGTCTGAACCGTGGCCCAGGAATCTGCATTAAAAACCTCCCTAGGTGAGTCTCCTTGTGATACCAGATGTAGGAACCACTGATCAAAGTTAGCTTCCCATACAGGTGTGGAAACTGAGACTCGGGGACGGAGGGGAGCATGCCCAAGGGGTCACGGCTAGCAAGCCCTAGACCCAGAACACCGTCTCAGACTGCTGGACCTTGAACCACATCTGGGTTCTGCATTCCATTGTGACAAGTTCTCATGTAAAGGGTCCAGCAGACCTGAATCAGCTATTTGGTCTGGAGAAGATCATCTCTCAAATAAGGGAATCCCTATATCAGGCACATCAAGACCCTGCCCAGATAGTTTAACCAAGTCGCCCCCAAATATTTAGAGTCCACCAGCCATGAAATAACTCCTTGGAGGAGGTGTATAAGAAGTTGTCTCCCCCAAATGGTCTCTTCATCTGCATACGTAGATGCGGGAATATTTACACAACTCCAGCACTCTATCTGGGTGACTCTTATAATTAATATTTACTTAAAACAATCATTAGTCTCTGCTGGGCGACATTAAACCCACGTTAGCAGTATTTTTAGCTGGGCCTTCCCCACACCTGTGATGGCAGGCGAGCACGCGGCAGCGGGAAGCCCTGCGTGCTTTATAAATAAGCCTCCCTGCACCTGCACGAGCCTGCTGCACGGCACTCGGGCAGCAGGCCAGGGGGCCTGGGTGGACAGCTGTCCTGATGTGCGCCCAGGGCCACCCACACCTCCGCTCGGGGTCCTTCCTTCACTCTGCTTCCCCAACATCAGAAATGAAATGCATTTCTCTTGCGACCGTGTGGCATCCGTGCCCCAGGCTGGACCCACATAAAAGACATGATTTTTCCCAAAAGGGTGAAGGATTTCTCCAGTAAGGGTGAGGGGGGATCACAGCAACAGTCGCTTGCTGGATGCTCACGGCTGGTTTTATGTTCATTCTTCCCTTTAAGCCACACAACAGCAACATGACAAGGTAGGTCCTCTTGCCCTCCTCTTCCGGAAGAGGACACTGAGGCTCAGAAAAGACGAGTGTTTCCCCAAGACTACACAGCCAATAGAGAAGGAAAATGGAACTGACATTTACCGAGTGCCTACTACGTGCTGGGCAGTTTGCATATATCGTCCCAATTAATTCTCGCAAGTGGAATTAGCTCACGGGAGATAAGAATGATTATTCCCATTTTGTAGATGAAGAAACTGAGGCTGTACAGAGTTTTAAGTTACATGCTCAAGATCACATCGCTAAGTGTCAGAGCCAGAATTCAAACCCAGCTTGACTCTCCAACACGAGGTGTTTTCTCACCTCAGCGGAGACCTTAATGAGAGACATTTGCCACACATGTGGGCAAAAAAAAAGTATGGTTTCATACGGAGCCTAAGATTTTGTCATTTTCCTAGGACTCTGCTGGTAAGTCTTTCTACTTAAAATTTTTGAGGTTTGTAAAGAAATTTTATCCCAGTAAAAAAATGTATGTAGAGTTTAATAATTTTCAGGGATCTTCTGTAATTATTTAATCCTTGTAATAGTCTTCTGAAAGTAGGTGTTACAGAGGCCCGTTTCACAGAGAAGTAAACTGAGCTCAAAGGGACCGAGTGCATACCCAAGGTGAATACCTGGCCGGCCAGTGCTCCGCCTCAAAGCTCGTGTTTTCCGCACACTCGCACAACGTTGCTCCCAGGTCTGGATCTGTTCTGTAGGGCCCAAAGAGTGAGGAATTTAGACCCTTTTCATCGAGAAAGAGATAGGGGTGGGGGAGTGGAGCCGATGGCAAGTGGAGCCCAGCCGCCGAGCATCCCCCCCCCCCCCCCCCCCCGTTAAAGGCGGTGACATTTCCTCACCCATAGGAGCAGGCCGGAAGTTGTGATGGTCAGAGAACTACAAAAATAGCAGCTTTCACACTGATTCCTACATGGGCGGAACTGGTGGTTCCAGGGCAGATGAGAATGACTTTACAAGATGAAAATGATCAGTGAGGGCACGCAGGTCTGGAGGGGAGCGGAGTTGGCATTTTTTGGCCCTGCAAATAGCTGCCCATCTGCTCTCTGTCAGAATATGTTACGAGTGCATCTGGATTGCTGCCCCTGAGTCTCCGCTCCAGGCTGGTCATGTGGTTGTCTCCACGACAACTCCAGGAGCGGTGGAAACTGCTGTGCTTTGAGCCAGATGCTGTTCTGCACATGTGGTCTAATTAGACGGTGTTCCCGGCCTCCCGCCTCCCTCCTCGGCCCCTCCTCGCGCACACACCGCGCTCTCTCTTCTCCCTTCCTCCCTCCCGCCAGCCCTCTTCTTCCCGTCCTCAGTCTGTCTGTCTTGCTCTCCACCCCGTTGGCCTCTTCCTCAGAAATGCTCCTGTTGCCTTGTCTGTGGTGAATAATTCATCCAACAAGCACGGGATTGTCTGCGCTGACCTGGGCCCAGTGCTAGGAACCGGTGATGGCAGAGACAAATAAGCCGCTGCCCGCACCGTCGAGGAGCCCGCCATCTAGCGAGGGAACTGACAGGCAGACGGGCAGTGCAGATACGGCTGCGAGTCCCAGGGTGGAGGTGAGCACAGGAGCTCTGGATCCCGGAGCAGGGACACCTAATCCCGAGCCCAGGCAGGAGGGAGGCGAGGCGGTGCGTCCGGGGCAGCCGTCCCCAAGTTAAGGCTTGAAGGATGAGGGCTTGAAGGCTTGAAGGATGCAGCCTGAGAAAGCAGGAGGCCCTCCTGGCAGAGGGCACGGCGCGTGCGGAGGCGGGAGCCACCGAGCAGTCTGGACGGCCGGCTCTGTGTTTCGGGAGTGCAGGGCATTTGAGGAGGCTTGGAGGCGCGGTTGACAGGCCGCACAGGGCCACGCTGCTCGGAGCACGTCTCTCCAGCTCTGCACCCCGCCTGGACGCGCAGGCGCTGGGAGCTGGGAAGGGGGCGTGACGTGGTGGCCGCTGCAGCGGCCAGGCCTACAGGGGGTGCTTTCAGGGGCAAGGCTCCGAGTAAATGAAGCCCCTTCGGCAGGAGGCTTGGTTCAGGGCCGGGTGGGTCGCTCGGGCAGCAGCTCCCGGCATATGCCGAGCATGTGTGTGTTTCCGGGGTCCGGCATCCCCCGCTTCTCAGTGAAGATGCCCCCAAGTGAAGAAGGAGAGTGTCAGGATCTCACTTGTCCCACCTGTGATGTGCCCCTCCAGCCCCGAGGACACCAGCTCCTCACTGTGCCCGTCACGGGGCCTTGTCACAGCCCCACTCCTGCTCACGCTGTCCTCTGCTTTTCCATCTAGTGAGTCCCTGCTCCTCAATTTTTACGGCACCTCTTTCCCCATGTGGCCTTTCTTGGACACCCCCAGCCCCGCCCAACAGAGCCACCTGGAGTGCCGTCTCAGCACTCCTGTCACAAGTTTTTGTCGCGTGAAAGGTACAGAAGGTCCCAACAAGAGGCGGCTGGGTGGCTCAGTCGGGTAAGCGTCCAGCTTTGGCTCAGGTCATGATCTCATGTTTTGTGAGTTTGAGCCCCACATCTAGCACTGTGCCATGAGCACGGAGCCTGCTTGGGGTTGTCTCTCTCTCCCTGTCTCTCTGCCCCTCCCCTACTCTCTCTCTCTCTCTCCTCTCTCTCTCAAAAAAATAAACAAACCTAAAAAAAAAAAAAGGTCCCAACAAATGTAACACCCAGCTCCCACAGGGCATCTGAAAGAGCTGTTAGGACTTCAACCTCCATTAAGCGCCTGCTGTGTGCTACTCAGTAGTGTCACCTTGACAAATACTGTATCATTTCAAAACTCTCAATAGGACGTAGGTAATATCCCCAATTTACAGATGAGGAAAGTGATGCTCACAGAGGTTCACTGGCTTCCCCATTCGTGGAGCTCTGGGCTGCACTGAGCCTCTTTTGAGTCCCCCGACCACACATAATCCCCACCTAGAGATACCGGACTCCTTGGACTGGGGCTGCACTATGTGGAAAAGGACATTTTTGTGTGGGAAATCAGCTGTATCTTGAAATCCCCAGAAACCCGAAGGAGAAAAAAAATATGTTTGGGCAACTGAGCATGCTCAGAGTGCCTTGGGGTGTCATGGGAAGAGTCTGCCTGGGCTTTGGGGTCAGACAGAATTGACTTCAACTACAGTTCTGGCTCTCCCCAGCTCTGTGGCCTTGGGCAAGTCACATCCCCTCTCTCTGTAAGATGAGGGATAAAAGAGCCTCTCTTAATAGGGTTATTCAGGGCCAACCCTCAACCACAGTTAGCCTGTGCCTGCTGGGCCCGGTTGGTGGCAGACGGCAGCTTTGGTGGTGGTGCCTCTTCTCCTTGCTCTGAGTCATGGTCTTGACTCCAGCGACCCCCACACGTGTCCTGGGCAGGCAGTGCACGTCCCATGCCCTGAAACGAGGCTGAAAGCGTGTTTTGGGGGGAGAACCGTCATTTGGGGCAGAAGACTGATAAATGTTCAGCCCCTCTAGAGGTCAAGCCCGGAGCCAAGCAGCTCATGTGAATCACCTGCTGATCCCACGCAGCCCTGCGGGGAAGTATCTCCTCCATTTTATGAATGAGAAAACGGCCTCAGAGGGTTTAGGCTATCCACCACATTCCAGATGCAGTAAGTAGAGCCGTCCTTCCCACTCGAGTTCGTTCTCCGTTCCCAGCTCTGTACCTTCCCATTTTACAGATGAAGACACTGAGGCCTGAGCAAAGAAAAGGAATCAAGGCCGAGTTGGGTGTTTTGACGCCTCTTGGGTTATTTCGCCTTCACATTGCTGCCACCCGTTCATGGCTAAAAGCTCGCTGCCGAAGCCGCCTGGGCACGAGCCCCCACCAGGCACCAGAGATCGGGCCTGAATCAGTGACCTTTGGGAGAGGGGTGATCCTGAGTGAAGCAGCGAGTGAGCCCGAGAACTCAGAGTGCAGACAGTGCTGCTCCGGAGGACCACCCGGAGGGCCCTGGGGACTGGCGGGCAGCACTCACCTCAGAGGCTTGGGATTTTTCCTTCCCACAGACTTATTTGTGCTTCCTCAGTTTTATCTCCATGTCCTTTAGCCTCATGACCCATGAGTCCCCCATTTTCCTGCGTCTACAGGACGCCTTCCTGCCAGTCACTTTCAGGCCCACTGTCTTCTGTCCCGGGGACCCAGCAGGCCTTCAAGGCCACCGTCTCTGCAGTAAGCTCCCTGAAGTCATCTTCTCCTCGCTCTCAGGAAGCCGAAACCCTCTTCTCCAATCAGTTTAGCACCTCCTTTCCTGGGACTTAGGGATGTGACCGTCACTGTGTTAAACCCAGAATCTGGCTCTCAGTGACAGGCAAAGTCTGGTGTGGCCAAGATGGCTGAGCGAACAGGAGTTTGACACCGTGATCTCGGCATGTCCGGTGCAGGGTCCGTACCGGGGAGGGGAGCTTTCTCTCTCCTGCAGCATGGGGACGGCCAACAGCTTTCTCTCACTTCCAGCCGGGCACCGTTCTTGGACCTGCCACCATAATGGGACTGGGTGGTTAGAGCGCGCGGCAGGTATCATTCCCCGCGTATTGGGAAGCAGACAGGGGCTCCAGGTGGTGAGATGGCTTCCGCAAGCCCAGCGTGGAGCCAGAACACGCTCGATTCTCCGAAGCCCGCTCTCTTCCTCACCGCCCTCCGATCTATCTCTTTAAACTGCTAGAGCACCCCCCGCGGGCGGCTGCTTGGTCAAATGCCATCGTGTGACTTTGCTTGCCACTCTGGCTCTGCACTCGGCTACAGGAACCTCAATATCCTTGTCTGTGAAATGGAGATCATACCTCCACCTAACCTCGTGGGCTTGCCGGGAACAGTAAGTGAGATAATGCATGTGAAACCACCTAGCACGGGGGGCAGCGCTCAGTAAGCAGGAGCTGGTTTTAATCACTGCACCTGCTTTCCTAGTAGAGCCGATTCCCATCTGCATTTCTTACGGAAAGCAAATCTTAAGCCAGTATGCACGGAGACCCTCTTCATTGTGCCTCAGCTTCCACAGGCCTCCCCGCTCATCTGCCGTTCCCGTGCTAATCAGAATTTCCTGACTTCTCCCTGTTTGTCTCGGTTAATGCAGAAGGAAGGGGCTGCTGGCACAGAGGAGCCAGGCGTGGGCCGACGCGCCTGTGATTTGAATGTCTTTACTGTAATCTAGCGAGTGTGTGGGGGGGGGCTTCTGTCAATACCGGAGCGGCTGGCCGGGACGGGCAAATGCTGTCATCCCGGCAGCCCCTGCCCCGTGCAAATCAGCAGAGGAGCTCTTGTTGGGCACCCACATTCCGCCTGACTTAAGTCATCCGAACGGCGAGGCGGCCTCCCAGGGACACATTGATTCTTTGTTTAGGGCTTGTTACAGTGACAGGGGCCCAGGCTGGGAGTCTGCCCCTGGCGTGCCTGGACCGCCGCACAAATGGTTCACAAAGCTATCTCGGTCCCGTCACCCCAGACCGTGGCTCAGCCCGGGCCAGCCTGAGCCGTCCGACTGTAGCCGTGTCGCACCCACCCTGCCAGGCCCACCTTGGTGAGGGGAGAGCGTGTGTGGACTTGGGAGTCGTTCGGACCCACCCACCCCGGGAGGACCTCAAGCAAAAACACTTTGCCCGCGTGGGCGTCCGTTCCTCATCTGTGGAATGGGAGGCCTGTACAAACGTTTGTGAGCTCTGGTGAGGATTCGGTCAGGGTGAGGGTCAGGTAGGCCCACGGCGAGAGCTCGGCCGACCTGGGCCCGTTTCTCCTGGACTCGTGGCTGCTGTGGCTAACCTGAAATTATCGTACTCTAACCCTGCCACCCCACCCCTCCTCCTCTGCCTCCAGGAAGGGTTCGGCATTCTCTAGGCGAGACACCACGCTAAGCCTTTCCTGTGTTGGCTGGGAACTCACCCTGGTTTCTTGGCAGCCGCCACAGCGGACCGTGTGAAGAGCGGCCCCTGGGACCCAGCTCTGGGAGCGGCACCATGGCCCTGGGCAGGGGGCTCAGCGTGAGATTCCCAGCGTGGCCTGTGGGGTAGTACTAGCTACCCGCCAGGGGCTGTGGAAGCCCCCTTTGCACACTTCAGAACAGGGTTCCTGGCTGTGCTGCACTTTAGCCAGGGACTCGGGTGTTTTATTAGGAACGTGGAGGTATTGAAACAAGATGCAACCACGTTGGGACTGCTGGGGATAGATGGGGCCAGATTTTCCGATTTTCCTCATTCGTACGTTTTAAAAACTGAATGTTGATTGGGCTAGGCGCTGTGCTAGTCTCTTGTACCTACAGCAGTGATTATCCGCCTCGAGTACGTTGGAGTCCTGGAGAGTTTTAGGAACTGCGGCCTCGTAATGGTGCCTGGGTGACTCAGTTAAGCGTCTGACTTCGGCTCAGGTCATGATCTCGCGGTTTGTGGGTTTGAGCCCCACGTCGGGCTCTGCGCTGACAGCTCAGAACCTGCAGCCTGCTTCAGATTCTGCGTCTCCCTCTCTCTCTGCCCCTCCCCCACTCGCACTCTGTCTCTCTCTCTCAAAAATAAATAAACATTAAAAAGTTGTTTAAAAAAAAAAAACAAACCGTGGCCCTGTGGCATGGGGATTTGAAAGGCACCCCTGGTGATTCCCGTGCGTGGCCAGCGTCGAGCACAATTGACCACAGCACTGCATCCTTCCCAGTGTAACCCCCGGCACCCGCCCTGAGGCTGGCGGGAGAGTGAGGATCTGAGAGCTGCTGTCATCTGCATCATTTGCACACAGGGCAGAGCCGGGACTGGAACCCGGCTCCGCGTCCCACTCCCCTGCCTGCCTCTTCGTGCAGCCGACGCCGCATGCCCGATCCTGAGGGTAGCCCGCCCTCCAGGGAGCCTGCAGCGCGTTGGGGGTGTCGGCTGGCCCAGGTGGCGTTGGTGTGGAGGTGGCGGGTGGAACTGAGGGCTTCTCTCCCCCTGAAGGCATCAGGCAAGGTTCTCAGAGGACGTAAAGTGAAGAAGGAAGCCAGAGGAGTGCGTGTGCGGGGAGAGGTTGGGTGTGGCGGGCAGTCCAGAGTCTCTGGGGCAGGAGAGGAGTGTGTGGATGAAGTAGACAGGATGTCGTAGCCAGAAAATTCAGCTGGGGAAGCGTCCTGCGCACGAGTTTAGAAACCCCACCTCCATGGGCCCACAAACTTGCTTGAAGCTATTCTAGGCTGCTGTTACTAAGTCAGATGGCAAACAGAGGTCAACCTCCAGAGCCCCTACTGAGTATTTATCCCGTAAAGGGAAAGGGGAGAAGTGTCAGGCCTGTGCCCACTTTTATGCTTGTCTGCCACCATCTTGAAACGCTTAATAATTTTACCTTCAAACTTGTGTTCGGTAAAAGTAGCCCGAGGGGGCATCCATCCAGGATGGAGCGTGTGCATGAGCAGAGAAGGCCTGTACAGATTTCCTCCCCGGAGTCTTGCCATCCCAGCCACATAGAACTTCTCAGAGCCCCACGCACACAGTCCCAGTGGACCCACAGGGTCTGGGGGTTCGGCAAGACTCCAAGTGCTGACAAGGTAAAGCTGTCATGTCCACAACCGAGAAGGAGGGGCGCCGGCAGCCCCAAGAGAGCCACGTTCTATGTTAGAACTAAAACTTGTTTCAATGCCAGCAGAAGGCAGTGCTGTTGTAAGAACCTCAAATGATCGCATTTCCCATTCACGCGGTATTAGCCGCCTACTTACCGTGAAAATGATGACCAAGAAGGAAAGGAAAAGATGGAGCAACCATAGTTCCTCTTCCTTTCTCATCAGTAAGCGGAAGGCAGAGAGTGTTAGTAGAACGTGTGTATATCAGGAATTGAAATAAAAACATTTAATTAGTTTTGTGCAGCATTTCCACTGGCTGATAAGAACAAAACACAAATGCATTTGTGAGTTATGAAATACGATCCCACATGTTAGCATTTAAAACTGGCACATTGCACAATATAAAGTTGAGCAATAATGCTAATAATTAGCTATATTATTAGCTAATAATTGCTAACATTAGCAATCATGCTAATAATTTAAATTTTTATTTTTTCTTTACATAGAATGACATTAAATAGTAAACTTAAAAAGCACCATTATGGGCCTAGAAAGAAACCATGAAAGAAAGAAAAAGCCTTATATTTTAGCATGGCGCTTATAGACTTACCAGCACTTTTTTTTCCTGCATATTCTTGTTGCGCTGTGTCCCCCACATTATGTTGCCAGCCCTGGTAAAACCCAATCTCTGCCCTTAAGAAAATGGTTATTGGGGTGCCTGGGTGGCTCAGTCCGGTTGAGCGTCTGACTTCAGCTCAGGTCATGATCTCACGGTTCGTGAGTTCGAGCCCCGCGTGGGGTCTGTGCTAATGGCTTGGAGCCTGGAGCCTGCTTCGGATTCTGTGTCTCCCTCTCTCTCTGTCCGTCCCCTACTCACGCTCTGTCTCTGTCTCAAAAATTAAACATTAAAAAATAAAGAAAGAAAATGGTTATTTGTGGAAAACCTACTTGCTGTAATTTGTTGTCACCTTCCACATTGATGGACCAGGCTTGATTAAGTGTCACAGGTGAGGGATGAAAGTCCCCTGACATCACGTAACTAGTGTGGTCAGAGTCACAGATCGAGACCAGGTCTTTCTGATTCCAAGACACGTTCTCTCTCCACTGTGTTGTGTTACATTAACTGGATCAAAAAAAAAAATTTTTTTTAAGGTTTGTTTTTTTTTTTAAGTGCCTTTACCCCCTGCCCGCCCCGCAGTATTCAAAGATAACCAGCCCTCAGGTACGCCAGTTTTCGCACTGTATTGTTGGTTTTTAGTTGCCTGAACTAGACGGAATTCCTTGATAATAGGAACTTTTCTTTTGGACTTTTTATTATGGAAAACTTCAAATTTATGCAAAGTAAATGAACTCCCACATACCCATTACCCAGCTTCCACAATTATAAACATTCTGTCTTTTATAGATTAAAAAAATTCTAATTATAGTAAAACACACATAACATAAAATTCACCACAATAACCATTGTTAAATGTACAGTTCAGTGGCATTAAGTACATTCATATTGTTGTGCGGCCATCACCACCAACCATTTCTGGAACTTTTTTCATCTTGCAAAGAGGAAAGTCCTGTTAACCAGCCCCCCATCCCTCCCCATCCAGCCTCTGGCAACCACCTTTCTACTTTCTGTCCCCAGGAAGTTGACTATTCTAGATATACGTAGAATCAGACAGTATTTGTCCGTTTGTTCTTGGCTTATTTTATTTAACATGATGTTTTAAAGGTTCAAACATATTATGGAATGTGCCAGAAATTCTTTCCCTTTTAAGGCTGAATGATACTTCATTGTACGTATATCCATTCACCTGCAGACCTTTGGGTTGCTTCTGGCTTTTTGGCTACTTTGAGTAATGTCTGTAAACATAACATCCTGCCATTCTTGGATCATCTCCACCTTCGGCCACTCCCCACCCCTCAACTAATAGTAGTATTACTTACAGGAAATGTGTTTTATTCATGTTTATGTTCCTCTAACACAGATCCTGGCACATAGTGGGTGTTTTTTAAATGTTTGAATGGCTGAATCTTGCAAAATTACTATTTATATATTTTTTAAGCAAGGGCCATAAAGGAGTGCCTCGTTTTTTCCCCTCAGAATTGCAGAGTAAATGTGCACATAAAATTTTGATAAATCGGGGCGCCTGGGTGGCTCAGTCGGTTGAGTGTCCGACTTCAGCCCAGGTCATGATCTTGCGGTCCGTGGGTTCGAGCCCCACATCGGGCTCTGTGCTGACAGCTCGGAGCCCGGAGCCTGTTTCAGATTCTGTGTCTCCCTCTCTCTCTGACCCTCCCCTGTTCATGCTCTGTGTCTCTCTGTCTCAAAGATAAATAAACATAAAAAAAAAAAATTAAAAAAATTTTTTGATAAATTTGTGCAGGAAAATAAGGAGTGTAGTATTTTAAGTATGGACCAGCAGAACGAGGAAAGTTGTCTCCTCAGAAGACTGTAAGAGGGGATTTTATTTTTACACCAGTACCCACAATGCTGTGGATAAAAGCCATTTATTTCTAGAAGTCTCAAAAACCTCTGGAATCACCAACTTCACCTGTTAACAAAGATTGATTCATTAGTAATGAAGTTTTCAATTGGTTCCATATGTCAAGAAGATAATCCAGGAGTAAAACTTGTCTGTTGGTACCAAAGTCCTTGATAGGGTTAAGCAGCTGTGTTTTACTGTCCTCCGGGTCATAGATGGAAAACTCTACTAATGTGATCTAAGCTTGAACACTCACGGTCTGCCTTGCCTGCATTCATGTAGCTGTCCGCCAGTGGTCCCATCGCTAAATGTCGCCTAAGAAGACAAAAGGTTTAATCAGCATAACAGGAGAAGTAAATCAGCAATTCTTACAAAGGAGGGTTTCAGGAGACACCCACCCTTACTCCTCTCCGCTGCAGGGAGTGGAGTGGGGTGGCCTTTTCAACCACAGGAGGGAGAACCGAATAGCTGGGGCAAATGGTTCAGCTTCCTTGGTCTGGACCTGTGACAGAAAGCCTTCACGGTCGGTTGCTTACCCCTGGGAGTGTTCATCTCTGTGGGGCTGGTGCGTGGGACATCTGTCCACACTGAGACCACAGGCTCCTGTGGCAGCAACCAGGGTCAAGCTCATGACCCTGAAAACATGAGGGGTCCCAACCTGAAGGAGTCCCATGCTCTCTTACAGATGACCAAACAGAACTGGGGCCTCGGAGACAACCTGGGCCTGGAGTGGACCTCATGCGTGATGGCTGGGCTTTGAAGGCCATTGCCATTTATGGGTCTCATGACCTTGGGCAAGTGACCCTCCCTGTTATTCTGTAAAGATTTAGGTGAACTGTGGTGATTACCATTTCCTTAGATGGTGAGTAGCTCCAGGGAAGTGAGCCCTCTGTGCCTGTGGCCAGCCAGACCCCTATACGTGGACAAGGGGTGACAGTGTCCCTGTTCTTCACCAGGATTAGAATTAAACAGTTGCTCTACATAGATGGGATTTGCTTACCTGACTTCTGTTCACGCTTTTAGGATCCGCCAAGATGTGCCCACTTTCTCGCACAGTTTCTGGCCTGCTACCTGGGAGGATTAGCCTTTTCGTCTCCTGGCTCCTGTGGACATTTTGCCGCCCACCCCACTCCAGTAGCTCTACACTGTATGTTAGCATTTGTCCCCGTGTCTAACTGACACTGCTGATGCTGTCCTTTAAGCTTTTTACAGAAAAAGCCCCCATTGTCACATTTTCCCTGAATCTTTCCCATCCGTGCCCTTTTGTCCATTTTTATGGCGCAGACATCTGATCCAGGGGGGATGTCACCTCCAGTAAGTAGGCAACAGGCCCAAAGTGTTCATGTCTCCATAAAGCTGAGATTCTTTCTGCTCTCCTACAACTAAATTCTGCCTCAGGCTACCCTTACATACAAATCTGGTTGCAAACTCTCTCTCGAATTTATTGGTCCCTCAGCAGACTTCTTCCTGGCAATACTGGGCCACAGCTCTAGGAGTGAATGCTAACAGCTCCAATGAGCATTTCCTCCAAGGAGCTCTAAGCTCCCTGGACACCAGTGTCACTCGCCTGGCATCGTGATCGGAGACCTCTTTACCATCAGGCCAAGTGGTGTCTCAGCCACACCAAGACCACAGGGCTCCTGTGGCAGGAACCAGGGTCAGGCTCATCCTGTGGTTCTTTAAGCAACATTCCTGAGCTTCTAGCAGCGGCGGGCGTGGAGGTGGGGATATAGAGGGGGGCTCTGCACTGTGTCTGGGCAGTGTAGCCCGAAGTCCAGCAGGACCTCTGCCCTCTTTAGCTCCTGGTCATAGGGACACCAGTGAAGATTACTCAGCACCCAGGGAGTATGCCAGGCAGGGTGGGAGGATTGAGCAGGGGTGAGTGACTGCCACACAGAGGCCTGTGTTTAAGAGGAAGATAGTCCAGGGGCGCCTGGGTGGCTCAGTCGGTTGAGCATCTGACTTCGGCTCAGGTCATGATCTCACAGTTCGTGGGTTCAAGCCCTGTGTCGGGCTCTGTGCTGACAGCTCGGGGCCTGGAGCCTGCTTCGGATTCTGTGTCTCCCTCTCTCTCTCTCCTCCCCTGCTCATGCTCTGTCTCTCTCTCTCCTTCAAAAATAAATAAAAACATTTTTAAAAATTTAAAAAATTTTTTAAAAAAAGAGGAAAATTGTCCAGGTGCAAGGAACAGAACTGGCAAACGCAAGGAAGCAAGTGGAAAAGGACATGCCATGTGATCAGGAGAAATGCACTTAGAGCAGAAGGTACCTGCCGGGGGGGGGGGGGGGGGGTATGGGGAGGAATAAGGGACACAAAAGGACTCTGGAAAAGAAAGCTGGGCTCAGCTTAGGAAGGGTTTATCTGCCCAGCTAAGGAGCTAGGACTGTTTCTCTCCTCTCCCACACGGGACCCTGTGTCCATAACTCCCGAGCTGCTAAGTGTGCGATGTTGAGTGAAACAGGTGCCCTCTTGCCAGCGTGAGGCTTATAGTCTGGTGGAAGAAGTGAACATTAACCAGATCATCACGAAGTTTAACCCCTCTGCAGTCACAGTTCCTGAGTAGGCTAGTAGCATGATCTAACGTGCATTTTAGAAATCCTGAAGAACTGGAGTAGACAGGAGGGGACATAGAATTCAGTCTCCACCATGGTGAGCAGGCCTGTGCCAGGCAGTGATGGCAAGTAGGGACAAACTTGAGACCTTTCCCTGGCAAACCAAGGAGGACTTGGGCAGTGTGATAGGTTCATGGGTAGCTGTGGACAGTGCCAACTTAAGAAAGAAACATGGGGCGCCTGGGTGGCTTAGTCACTTGAACGTTCTACTTCAGCTCAGGTCATGATCTCACGGCTTATGGGTTCAGGCCCCTCATCAGGCTCTGTGCTGACAGCTCAGAGCCTGGTGCCTGCTACAGATTCTGTGTCTCCCTCTCTCTGCCTCTCCTTGCTCACGTGCGCGCGCGCGCTCTCTCTCTCTCAAAAGTAAAGATTAAAAAAAAATTTGTTTTAGAAAGAAACAGATTTGGGGTAAAGTCTGGGTGGGATTATAATTGAGAGTTTTGGCCATTTTGAGTTTAAGGTGCTAAAGGACCATCCAGATGGGGATTGAGACAGATATGGTTTTAGAGCGAAGGATGCCAAGCTACAGTATTATCAGGAGTCATCCGTGTATGGGTGACACTGCTCATGGATGAGATGGCCTGGAGAGGGACTTCATTGCCCTGCTGTGGTTCCCAGGATGGGAAGCAGAACTTGCAGGCCACAAGGATGGGATGTTAGGTGGGCCTTTGCTATCACTAGCCCATCTCAGCTGTTCAGCAAGGAAGGTGTAGATACATGTCAGAGTAGCAAGTGTCATGAAAAGCTCTTTTTCCTGAGGAACCACTATGCTTTTTGTCCTCATGGACAATTGTAAAGTTTGCACATTTCCCTTCTTGCTTTTGCAGCCAGGAAACTCAGAGCTAATTTTGTAACTTTGTTTTAGGAACCATATGTACAGGATGTGCATATCCAGATACTCTTTTCCTAAGTAAACACGTTTTATATATTTACGTATTCTTCAGATCTGATTTTTTTCTTTGTTTCAGGTGCCGGTGTAGGCTGTCTCCAATCCTTTGTAAAATTAGGTGGGGTTTAACTGTATAAAAATAAGCACTCCCCCCACCCTAATGGCGGGGGGGGGGGGGCATCCTGGCACCTTTTGTAGAATGTCTGCCCAATTGCTGAGCTAATATTGGCTAGACTGAAGCAGGAGGAACCCTTGGAATTTACAGCAACCAGACAGTAAATTTAACACTCACACAACTCATTAAAACAGGATGAAAGTGCAGCTTCAAACATCTCTGTGTTTGCCACCAAGTCTGTGAAGGGAGGAGTCCCTTTAATTCAGTTCAAGGTAGAAAAGTCTGATCTTTCAGAATTGAGGATCCACCACTGGAATTAAAGACTTGTCTGAGTAGATGAGCACTCCAGATACCTTCAAAGAAGGATCGAGGTGTTGACTACAAGGATGGGCTGTGTCTTCCGCTTAGGGTGTTATTTTCTTCACTCATAAAGTGTAGTTGGGTTAAACGTCATAAGCACACAATTGACTGGATGGTAAATCTTATTTTTCATCATCCCCGCTTTTTAATATAAATAATCATTTTAGGGGCGCCTGGGTGGCTCTGTTGATTAAGCATCCAGCTCTTGGTTTTTGCTCAGGTGGCGATCTCGAGGTCGTGAGATCGAGCCTACCTCTGGCTCCGTGCTGAGCACGGAGTGTGCTTGGGATATTCGTTCTCTCTCCCTCATAAGCGTTTTCAAAGTAAATAAGTAAATATTTTAAATTTATAAGTTGCTAATGGTTGAGAGCCCTGTGTAAATGGTTTCCAAACTGTGTTCCATGGCCGAGGCCTCAGGGACTGCAAAGGTGCTGGGGTGAGAGAGGAGGCCCAGCAAGGAGAGCCCAGCCACCACCACCCCTGCCCCTTGCTTCCCAAAGAGCATCTGGGCAGTTTTACTATCAGGGCTCTATCTGCACAAGGTGCTACCCGAAGAAAGGATTCTCTCCAAAGTGAAGAGAAAAGCTTGGAAATTAATCGCGTTGGAAGGCACATCCCACCGGCTCGCTCTCGGGATATGGCTGGCTCCTATGGAAGGGGCCAGGGGTGGGGTTCAGAAGCTCCGCCTCCCACCAGCTCTGGGACTTTGGGGGGTGGCTTTTCCTCTCTGCAACCGCCTCCTCTTCCGCAGAATAGAATGCCTTCAATGACAGTAGCCACTTCGCCAGGTAAACGAGGATTAAATAAATTAGCAGATGGAGAAGTGTGTCTAACTGAGTCTAAGAACTGACCGCCTTCGCCCTGTGCCTCCAACCCTCCTCTCCCATCTCCATTTCTCAGGAGGAGCCAATCACCTTCTGTGAAGAAGCCTTTGTGTCCCATTATCGCTCGGGAGCCATGAGGCAGTTCCTGCAGAATGCCATCCAGCTACAGCTCTTCAAACAGGTACCGGCCCTCCTGAGGGTGGCCCGTGTCTGGACCCCCGACGGGGCTCTCTGCAGCTGTCGTGTTGGATGGACCGAGGCTCAGCCTGAAAGGGCTCAGGGTCTGGGGAGGGGGAGTGGGTGCAGAGGGTGGTCAGCGACCAGACGGACCCTTCACAAATGTGCCATTCGATTTCACAAGTTATCATAAACATGCAGCCAGTATTTTGAAAACTCACTTTAAAAAACAAAACAAAACAAAAACCTCACGGTTCCAAAGGCCCTTTCCTGTCTTGGGAAACATAGCGGTTCTTTGGTTGTACCCTCAGGTGCCCAGCTGAATGGTTTTCCCTCTGTTTCTTTGCATAAGCTGTTGCGCTTTTGTTCTTTCTTTATACAGTTTATCGATGGTAGACTGGATCTTCTCAATTCTGGCGAAGGTTTCAGTGACGTTTTTGAAGAGGAGATCAGCATGGGCGAGTATGCTGGTAAGAAAGCGTTTTATTTTCCTTTCCGTGCCGTGGGCCGTTATGTGGGACTAGAGTGTGCGTGGCAAGGAGTGACATTAGCTTCTTTTTCCCTTCAGTGGGGGTTAGGGAGAGACTGATTTCACCCTTGAAATGCTTGAGGAATCCCTCTTCATTTTCTGATACGACAGAGGTACCTTGGCCTGTCTGAGATCTTCTGTCCTGAGGTCACCTGCTTCCCCTGGGTGGCCAAAGTCTAGTTAAGTGTAGTGGTCAGCATGCTACAGCACAAAGCACTCAGGATGTCGAGTTAGAAGAGCTGGCTTCAAATCGGGGCCCCCACTTCCAGCAAAGTGGTGAGAACTTGGTCAGGCCATGTCCCCTCTTCAGCTGAAGCGTCCCCGTCTAAGCACCGAGGAGAACGCTGCCCACCTCACAGGAATCCTGTGGAGATTAACTCAGAGTCCATGAGGAAAGGCCCGTGCAGCCATCAGGACAGGATGCTAGCACAGGTTCACTGCTAAGTGGGCATTTCTTTAAAAGGTGACAGTCATCACAGCGTGCCCGGTCGCCACAGACTATTAGACCTGGAGAGGTCGGCCTCTCCTCTTTCGGAGGAGGCATCTGAGGCCCAGAGAGGTGTTAGTGACTCTCCAATCCCAATCTGGCCTTCTTTCCGAGTCCCGAAGCCTTAGTCTTTGGCAGTGAAGCCAAAACCAAGTGCAAAATCATAGTACTCATGCCGTCAGCCCCCTCATTGCTGGGTGTGTGTCTGGTCTGGACTGAGTTTATAATCCAACTCCTAGAGTCAGGCAGAATCTCACCTATAAAACCCCGTTTACAGGCCTGACCAGCCTGTGCTGCACGGGGAGCGCAAGTCCCCAATAAACCGAGTCTGTGGACACTGATAGACATTTCCAGAGCCCCATGGAGTAAGAACCCGAGGACCCGGTTTTGCCCTCGAGGAGCTTTTACTGGTGGGAGAAAGAGATGCGTAACTAAAGACAAACACAGATTAAACCAGTGCAGGGAAAAAGAGCAGAAATAGGCTCTCATGCACTTAGACTAGGACTCCACTAATCCTCATGCTAACGTGAGAGCTTCACAAAGGAGACCGCACTCTCAGAGTTGAATGCCAATTCTGAGGACAAGACGGGGCTTTCTGTGTTATTAAACTCAGTCAAGTCATTCAGAGCTTCTAGAAAAGCTGTCCGGTGATAAGACCTCCTTATCCCCCCCAGATAAAATGAGTAAGTTCCCCAACAGCGCCCCCCTTTCCTTTCCCTGTCGCTGCCCCGGTGTGTTGGGGGGCTGAGTGTGTGTCCAGCAGTGTGGGGACACGCAGCCCTGTGGTTCCTGCCCTGGGCTGGCTCACAGAACTTCAGAGAATGTGGACTTCTGAGTGAGTGTTGCCTGTTTTAGAGGGCTGGTCAGAGGAAGGGGCGGGAGAGGCTTAGCGAGGAAATGACATCGGAGCCGGTCCCTCGGCACAGAGAGTGGGGAATGGCGGCCTCCAAGGGAACAGCATTGGTGAGGGAATGGAGAAAGCGGGGAATGCCAAGTACGGGATGGAAAAGCTGAATGTGGGAGGGGTCCAGACCAGACTGGAGAAGAGAGTCAGGGCTGCTAAGGGGTTGCACCCGAACTCTATCCAGTAGGCAATGGGGGAGGAGGATTTGGGTTGGCGCTCAGGGCACTGATAGGATCAGATCTCAGTTTGAGAAAGAAAACTCGCGGCGGCAACTCACGGCTGCCTCCTGCAGGGAGTAGAGCACGGGAGCCTCACGTGTTTCTCTAGATTTTGAACTTTCCAAGTCCTGCTCGCTGTAAGCAATTGGAGGAACTCCTGAGGGCACATGACATTAACCCGTTCTCTGATTCCTCTTTCCCCAGGCAGCGATAAACTCTACCATCAGTGGCTCTCCACAGTCCGGGTAAGTGTGCACCCCCTCGGAGCTACCCGGGCCCCTCTGAGCCTCCTGGGAGCCCTCTGCCTCCCCTGCCACCCACAGGGTGGTCATCCCGCCTGGGCCCTCCATTCTTTCAGCTGAAGATGCTTCTGTTTGTAAAGCCAGGCCATCGAGTGCCAGGTGGAGGCTTGCAGGAGGAGTCTGTCCGAAGCATCCTTCTGTGAGGGCAAGGAGACCCAGGAGAAGCTTCCTCGTCTCAGGAAGCTGGCCCAGGAGTGTTGAGTGGATGTTGTCATCCTAGAGCGTGTTCTGGGGCGTCTCCTTCCAGACCAGCACGATTGGGACATTTTCGTGGGAAAACCAAAAATGTGTCCCTCTTGCCGCCCTGCAGTGTTTTTCACAGCAAAGGCTCCCAGGAGGGTGGAGAACAAATCACTGGTTTTTTTATTTTATTTATTTTTTTTATCCCCTCACTGTGGTTATGAACAGTTTCTGGCTGTGTTAGAAGCCCGGTGCCTAGGTCTTCAGAAGCCACTAAAGAATTCAACTTCTCGCCTTTGCCCAGGTTTATCAGTGTGCATGTGCTGAAGGCTTCCTGTGTACCGGAGGCCATGCTGGGGACACAGTGGGGAGCAGAAAGACACAGGCCCTGCCCTGGGGATCTTGCTGTCTTCTTGGGGAGGCACACGTAAACAGGCAACTGCAACATAATGTGATAAGTGTTCTTTTCTGCTTACGAGCCAAGCACACCACTGCCAAGTCAGGTCCCTTGGAAGTGGCTGCATTTGGCCGAGAGTAAGGAATTCCTCAATGAAAGACCTCTTTTGTTCTTCTTGTATGGCCAAACACTGCACTTGGCAAATCACAGACCAGCAATAAGGACTTGCTGATTGATTGATAAAAGGAGTTTTAATATTCCGAAGGACCATTGAAATAGGATACTGAGTAATTTTGGAAAGCAGTATGGAATAAATGAGCAGGTCAAAATTTCATATTGTCCGATGACACAGAATGCTTTCTGGGTCAGACTGCAATGTTTTTTAATTAAAGCTCAAAATTTCTAATACGGGCTGTTACCAAAAATTGTGCTAAGTGTTAATCCTAATAATTACATTACTGTATCTTATTCTTTTATATGCCCACTTGATCCAGTCTCTTTGTTCGAATCAGTTAGAATTATCTTTCCAAACCAGCACAAATCAGATTATGTGATACATTTGATTAAAAATCCTCAGGAGTGCCGGCTCCATATCCTGGCCCTTCGTGAGCTGACCTCATCTGGCCTCAGCCCCGCTGGCCATTCCTCCCATGATGCACTGACCACTTCCTAGGATCGCATGGCTTTTCAGCCTCTGCACTTTTTTTTAATGTGCTCTTCCCTATCTCTCGAATGCCCTTACCCATCCTATCCCCCTGTGTGAGCTCCTCATCATCCCTCATGGACCAGGCCAAATGCCTCATCCTCTTAACTCCTTCTCTGACCTTGCAGACCATGAGCTGCCTCCACGAGCCTTGCGCACACAGGTAGTGCGGCCCTCAGGACCTTCAGCTGCGGCTATTTACCCTGGGGCACGCCCCCCCCCCCCCCATACTGGAGGTCCTTGACGGCTTAGGCCAGCCTTCCCGTGACTCCATATCCTGCAAGGCTAACACAGGTGCCTCCGCAGCGAGGGCTCACAAAATACCTGGAGCCTGTGCACTACGTATCCATCCCTTGGCCTCCTTTGTGTCCTGGGAAAGCCATCTTTCCTCCTCTTCTCCCCGCTCTCCCAGAGAACCTAAACCAAGAAATTGGTATGTCGGATGTGTACGAGAGCCATGATTGATGTTGATGGCTACTCATTCTTTCCTTTTCTCAAGATATCAATGTTAAGGGAGGCAGCCTGCCAGAGTGATTAAAACTAACAACACAGAAAACGAAGGTGAGGAAAGGAAGGCACATGATTCCGGGTAGCCAAATAAACTAGAATTTCTTGAGAAGTCGTAGATTGCTATGGGGAAAGCTTGCCTCAGAGAGCCTGGGAAGAGCTTTTCTTCCAGCCAGCAGACTGGTGCCAACCAAAATACCGGGCCCCCCTGCGCCTGGTTATCAGTGTCTGGATCCGCACCCTGCTCTCCCAGAACCACCCATAGTGATTCTACCATGGCCGTAACTACTTGCCCAGGACCAGTTACCATCTAGGCCGGTTTCTCTAATTAAATTACACGCTCTGGGAATGTTGCTTAACTTGTTTAAAGGGAAGAGGTTTCTGTTGGTGTTGGCCTACGGTTCTCTTCAGTCCAAGTTGCCAATTGATGTTTTCATTATAGAAAGGAAGCGGAGCCATTCTGAATACCGTGAAAACAAAGGCGAACCCAGCTATGAAGACTGTCTATAAGTTTGTGAGTACGGGTCTTGCGCTCAGGATCCAAACAGATCTGTCCCTTAGCATGACTAAACCCTTAAATACACCTGACCCTGCCTTGCAGAGGTGAATCAGGGGCCGGCTGTATCCTAAAGCTTCCGAGGCTCTTAGAATTATGTAGTGTTGATATTTTGTGACCAGGTCGGTGATGTTTTTCATTGGAACTGTTTGTGCTCACAGCTGCTGCCCTCAAGAAATGGGAAGCTACGGGTTTTAGCTTGTACTAAAATAGAGACTGGGTGGCTTAAGATGCTGGCTGTTCTGTGCCGGTGTCCCTGGGACCTGGAGGCGTGGTCTGCGGAGTGTTCTGGTAAAACCTTCCCTGTGGGTATCCCCATTATCACGTCAAAATAAAGCAGCTCCTTTGCTGGTTACTGAAGACCGTTCATGGTGGGACACACTCCCTGATTTTTGTCCCAAATTCTTCATCAATCTCTCTCACCACTGCCCTATAGGACGTGCATTGTTTGTGAAACCCATGCCCACAAGCAGAGAGAAAATAGGAGAACACGTCAGTTCCCGATCCGATGTGCCATCTTTTACAAGCCTCAAGTATTTTTTTTTTCTCTCATGGTTTCTCTTGCTTGCTAATTTGACTGTGAGCCACTTAACTGGGGTGGTTTTGTTTTATTTCCATTTTTAATTTTGTTAGTCCTTTCCGTGCTTAAACTGTAGTTATTTTAACCGGGCGGGTGGCCTGCCAAGAGAACCACACAGGTCTGAAACGACAGAAAATAAAAGCTAGGGTGTGTGCCGAAATGAGATTTAAGGAACGGCACTAGGGGCACCCAGCAACGTGTCGGCTCAGGCCATTCAGCCCCGGCAGGAAATTGGTCCTGAGGCCCTGCCCTGGTGAAATGTAATAGATATTCAGATTCTGGCAGCCTCAAAAGCTGCTGCTCGACACTTACTGGTGGCTATCACCGGGCTGCTGAGATAAATAATCATAGAGAGCAGATGAAGGGCTTTGGAAGGGGGGGAGAAATCAGTGCCGTCAAAATGCAGAAAATAAAATCTCCGTAGCCTCTTTAAGGGATTTTTTTTTTTAACCTCTTAACATTGTATTTGTTTTCATAGCCATTATGTTTTCGACTTGATGATCCCATTTTTCCTTCCTTTTTCTAGTAATCAGAGAAGGTGATTCACGACGGATTGAAATCAAGCATAGTCCCTGCTGGAAACAGAGAGGGAATCTTAACTTAAATTAATTTTTCATGCAGGCAAAAGATCATGCAAAAATGGGAATAAAAGAGGTGAAAAACCGCTTGAAGCAAAAGGTACTTGAAGTTCTTATTCAAAATGTATAAGCACCGTGTATGAAATGCGTGGCCACAAAAAAGTATGATGTGATCAATAGAGGGCCGTTTGATACAGTGTTGTTAGCACACTTCAAAATGCATTACCAGCTGTCCGGGAGTTTTCACACTGTTATAAATATTCACAGACAAAAAACTGTCTTCAAATAACATTAAGACTGGCTTAAACCCACAAAGGCAAGCAAGTTCAGAGTCCCCACTGCCAGTCTGCCCCTTGCCCACCCCACCAGGCCTGGGGTTCACCGGGCTGTATCGAAATTGGCTCAGCGCCACCCCCACCCCCCGCCCCCCATCTGGGCACCACAGCCGACCTCTGCCCTGGGGCTGCTTATGACCAAAACCCAGAAGCATCTCCAGGGAAATGACTGCCATGATCCCGGCAGGCACCTGGCCACCATGCAGACATAGGGCACAAAGGGTGGGTTGCTGGAGGACGCCGCGGGCTCTCCTCACAGTGGTGGGTTCACCAAGAGGAGCCCAGCAGTTCCCATTTCAGACTCTCGGGAGACAGGGAGAGGACTTTGATTATCTTCCTGGACCATCAGTAAAATGGTATGACTCCTACAGCTGCACGCTGGCCCGGAGTCCCCTGCCTGATTCTCTAGCCTTGTACAGGGAGGTGAACATAGCAGAGGGCATTTTTGTATTATGATGAATGTCATCAGTATTACTGTTGTCACCCTTCAGTCACCACTTTACCTAAGGATGGTCCGTGCTGGGGGCTTTTACATTTAAGCCTTAGAACAGCCGCGGGGCGGGGTATTATTCCTATTTTGTGTGTAAAGAGACTAGACTGTGGTTCGGAGGTGAAGGAATTTGCCCAAGGACACACTGCTGGAGCCTACAGAAGTGGGATCAGGTTCCAGACCCGTCCATTTCTAGCATCCATGCTCTTACGACAACAGCATTTCTTACTGCCCGTCTAAAACAAGTGTTTGCTTTTCCAAAAGATGTTTGGGAGCACTTGACTTCGTTATCCCACACCCCCCAGTGTGCAACTCGAACAAGGGCCTTTGTCTATCTTGGCAGTTTTTAAAAAATTGAAAGCAGTTTTAATTTTATGAAGTCAGAAAGGACCTCTCATTAACTTGCAATGGTCAAAGGAATTGATTCCTTTCTTTTAATTGCAAAATAATTTGTTCTGACTAAGCATTTAAATTCCTAGTTTCAGCTGAGAGTGAATTTTTAACGGCCAAGATTCAAGTCCCGAAATAAAACTCCTGTCGTGTGAATCCAGATAGACCTTAACTGTGGACTGTTGCACCCTGCCAGAGGCCGGCAGGTGGAATTCTTGGATGTTAAGTCCTATACATACTTTTTTATCTCCTACCCCAGCCGCGTGTAACTGAGTGGGATAAAATACAGAGTGACAGGGAGGGGGGAGTTCTCTCACCAAATTTTCCCTCCTTGATGACCTGATCTCGGCTCAGCTGGTGTTAGAATACCACTGGAAGTAAGTAAAGAAAGGGGTCCCTCCTCAGGCCGAGGACAGATGTTCCTTATTGGTCGGATCTGCTCTCTGCAGGCCATCGCCTCCCTCCTGGTACACGGAAGCGCTGGGCCTTCCGAAAATCCCCTTTTTATGATACGTAGCATTTCTGCAAATAACCGGTTCCGCTCCGGTTTTGTGATGTTGTTGTTCAAAGCTTCACTTAAACAATCCAGATCGCGCTCCTTCCACGCCGCCCCCCCCCCTTCCTCTCCTTGATAGTATCTAAAGCAGATTTTTCCCTCCCCTTCTCCTCTTCCCCCTGCCAGTCTTTTCAAGAATAGCTTCAGGAGATAACGTTCTATAGAAAGTGTCAGTACATTTCAGGTGACACAAATGGTGAAGGCATTTTATAGAAATGTGGCTTGTCACCATCGGACTGTTGACAGATCTATTAGTGCACCTTTTTCAATTTTCACTTTTCCCCCCTTCGGTCTTACAGATTTCTACAGGCTTGATATTTTGCAGTTGTTCTTGGAAGAGCTATTTTGTAATTGAAACTCTAGCATTGTTCAGTGCAGACAGGACTTGGTCTTCAGTGATATGCTCTCCTGCTCCCTTTCTTGAGCTAATTTAGGATTTGGCTTCATCTGACCTCTCTCACTGCGGCAGAAAATATTTCCTTGGCTTTTTTTTTTGTTCCCCTCCCCCCCCACCCCCCACCCCCCACCCCCCTTCACACAGCAACATATCCGTGTGGCTCCCCAGATGCGTCTAATACAGACATCTCAAGTTTGGTTTCTGCTATGAAATTGAGGCAGTTCCCAACAAAGATCCAATTTTCAAATGTACTGGGTTGCCACCTGGCCTCCTCTAACTCTGCATAGTGATGGTGACCTCGCAGATATAATCAAGAACCCAATCTTGCCCTCTGCGCTCCCGCCTTGGGTTTGAATTGCAAATAGAAAATGTGGGGCCGACCTGCGGAGAGGTCACCATGGTGTGTGGAGGGTCCATCTCTAATATGACTGCACAGGGCCCCTTTTCCATCCCTTGTTCATTTGTGCAGCAGATTTTCAAAGCATCTGAAAGAGGAGCTTTCACGGTATCCGTGTGACCATTGGCAAATAATTGTTAATAGATACTATAGTGTGGCTTTATTCCGTACCTGCTCTGCTTCAGCCCAACAACAAAAAAAAAAAAAAAAAAAGAAAAAGAAGAAGAAGAAGAAGGATGGATAATAACATGTTTCTCTGGATAAATGCAGCAAGGTGGTCAAGTTCTTCTGTAGCTTGGCCTTCTTTGAAGTCAAGCTCAAAATTAGGAAGAAGAAGAAATGGCCAAGATGCTTCCCGGCTGTCGCTTTCTAAACAGAGAGTGTAGTGCTTTCCTCCAGAGCATCTCCCCCCGCCCCCACCAGACCTGGCCTCCAGAAGAGCGCCGCCGTGTGGCTGGGCTCGTGACTGTCAACAGATTGCACTCCTACAGCGTCACACGAGGGTGGCATCGGAGTGCTGTTTGGAAAACAGTGGCCGCACACACGCTCCTTCTCACCTGCAAGGAGCGTTAAGATATTCACATCAGAATGTCATTTTGTCGTCTCCTGGGAAACCCCTGAAGAATTACCTTTTTTCTTCCATATTAGAGTGACTGAATCGAATGGGCCCATTTCACAGCCCTTTTTAAAGTTTTAAATCTTTGATCTTGGAGACACAAATCGAGCTTGTTGATAAAGAGCTTTTGATGGGAAGGAGCAAATTCACAGCTGGGTTAGCGAAGCCTCAAGTTTCTGGCCAAACATCTCCTGGTGCACTGAAGGGAGTAAGCGCGTGTGGGGCAGGCAGATCTAGGTAGACTCGCGTAGAACAGACATTTTCACACCTTATCACACAACTGTCAGCTCCCTGTCTCCAACACATTAAAATAACGGCGCAGCCTCATTCACAGAAATTTCCAACTTTGGATATTGTTTCGATATCAATATCCACATTTTAATTTTCATTTGCTGCGGCGTGAGGTAGACTGGAAAAGAAGGGCGCTGCACGAATCTGAACTTGGAGACCAGTAATCTGAGTCGCAGATATTAAGGGCTCAGCCTCACACCCGCCTTTAAACCCCTGACGCCACAGGGTGGTAGTTGAGCTCCTGAGGTAGATAAGCCGGTTGTGTAGGATATTAACTGTGTGACCTTGAGTAAGTTACTAGACCTCTCTGAACCCAGTTCTTTCTCATCTATAACTAGGAGAAGGATTCATTTTTACTGGATTGTTGTAAGGATTAGAAGAGGTAATGCCTTGCAACAGCAACACTTAGTAGCCACTCATTAAGTGGGAATTTTCATCCTATTCGTTTCCTCATGTCCCACATCGGAGCAGCCGATCTGCCCAGACACCCACGTGTGCATATACCCTGAGAGCATGGCTGACATGGGGTCACCGTCCTTTTGGTCATCCACACAGCCACCAGAGCAATTTTTCTAGGCCACAGCTCTGAGTCACTCTCTTGATTAAAACCTTTCAGACTTTTCAAACCTTCCTCCACCTCAGCCAGGGGGTTCTTGAAATGCCCCAGCCGCCGGGTCACCTGCCCTTCCTTAACCGGGCTGTGCTCTCTACATACCCCTGGGCCAGGAAGTCTCTACCTACATCTCTGCCTCATGAAGTCCTGTCCTCAGCTCCTTCTGGGTCCAGCCCCCTCCCTAGCTTGTACCCAAGGCCACTCAGCGCCCCCCACCTCCCCTAGGTTTCTGCCTTCTGCCTTCTCAGAGGTACTCTGTCCGGTGACTTACTGTACATGTCCCTGCCTCTTCCACGGACAGGTGGAGGTTAGACCCTAGTCATGCTGTTTGATTCCAGCAAACCCTTAGGGAAGGTGATGGGAATTGAATTGTTTTCTGACTCCTTGGCTTTACCAAGAGATGGGAACTGGTAGGGCCCCCAGGGCTCCTGGTAAGAGATTCGCCACCGTGTGGTGGCCTCCGATCTACAGCTGTGTCTAGTGCCTCCCTCCCCTGTGACCCTTCGGGAAGGAAGGAACAGATTTACCCTTCCTGTCCGCTTCTTGGTTTTGCTTTTTCAAAATGACATTTCCATAGTCTTTTTTTTCCCCCTTCTGTTTACAAACAAACAACAACAACAAAAAACATGTTTATTGGAGACAATTCAACAAATCAGACAAGCAAAAAGAAAATGACCTTGTTTTATAACCTGCATTTTCACTTACTATATTCTGAGCATTTCCCAGACCACTAAAGGTCTCTCTCTTCCGCTCGTCCTTGTTTTGCGTGGCTGCGGAAAATTTTGTCTGATGGGCATATATACATTAGTCAGTCCCTTTGTTGGATACTTAAGTTAGTTCCAGTTTCTTCTAGTCAGGTATTCTCATAAGTAAAACGTTGCAGGAATTCTTAATTGTTTCATTAGGATAAATTTCTAGGAATGTAAGTAATGGGCCAGAGGGCATGCACCTCTTTTAAGGTTTTGATATAAATTGCCAATTTGTATTCCCTCCAGAAGGGTTTGGGAGTGCCTATTTTCCCAAACCCTTTGCTGACAGCTTCTCAGTTCTTAGACCACAATTTCTTTAATCACAGGATCTCTACTCTGTGTGAGATCTCTGCCAGTAGGTACAACAGAGTTGGCCGCATTTCTTTCTTTACCAGGGCTCCTCCCAGCTCTGCTCTCCCTGGGAGGAAGCAGTGAGCTGTCCTTCCCCAGCGGCAGGAAAGAGTGAAGAAGTTAGTAAGTTAGCGGGGCAAGCCACGGGACTGTGAGAAGTCTTACGCACTTCAGGATCTTCTAACTGAAGAAAATTAACGTGCAGCATTGTTTTTTGATACACAAGCACATTTGTATATTGGACACGTTTGCTTTCCAAATGTTCAATTCGATTTACAAAGATTTGTTAGAGAGCATGTACTACTATATATTGCAGGCTCTGGGGCAGAGAACCCAAACCCCAAGGAAGGCAGTCTTTAGGGACAAGCAGATAAGTGCAAAGAGACCGTGAGGCACGGCAGCATAAGGTCAGTGTTAACAGTAGGGATTTCCAGGGATCACACCTCACGGTCTCTTGAGCACCTCCTCAGCTCACGATGTCTTCACGCATGCTGCTGCTATGAGTTGATGTCAGTATAAGTGCCAGAAATCCTGTAGTTCTTGGTTCCTCCACTTTCTAGCTTGTGTGGCTTTGGGTGAGTTGCCCTCTTTAAGCCTTGTTTCCTCACCTATAAAAGAGCCATCATCCTGTTTACCTCATGGTTGCTGTGGAAACTAAGTACGATGGTGAAGGTCAAGGGTCTGGAAAAGTGCCTGCCAATAGTGGGCGCTCAACACAACGAAGGGAGCTCCTCTTAGATAGCGCTCTTTCCATTTTTCCCCGGAGATAGAGATCGAAGGTTCTGTTTGCACGGGAATGTAACATTTTTCAAGCTCCCTTGTGTTCTGTCTCCTTTAATTCATTCTTCCCGTAGCTTTGAAGTTCACCAGGCGGGTGGTGGTCTCCCCGTTGTACAAATGAATAGGTACAAAAAGGTTGGAAAGATCAGCTAGTTGATGGTAAAAACAAAACTGGAAGACAGTGCTTACTTACAAGCTTAAACTAAGACACTTTGCCCCAAACCACCACATATATTTTTTTAAAAGGCTATCATCTTATAATTTTATTACTGTGAATATTTTCTTACCATGTAACCTTACTGCTTCTTATAGCCAGTCACTCACACACACGCACAATATTTTTCCTGAACTAAAAGTGGATTTATTTTTTCTTTTTCTCTCTCTCTCTTTTTTTTTTTTTTTTTACTCTTTGGCTTTACCCAACCTTTGTGTCTGTCTTCTCAGTAACCCCTCCTGGATCCAGAATGCCCCCTTTGCCCTTTGTTACTTTCTGGTGCAGATGGAGCCCCTCCCCCTCTTTGTTCCACTTGACCTGAGCACCTTAGGGCAGCCCCTTTCCAAAAGAGCCCTTTCTAATTGGCTGTCGGCAGCCTCTCATCACGCAGCCTCAGCCAAGCTAAGACTTGGGGGCCACTTAATGCAAGCCCTTCCTGTGAAACCAAGAGGCCATCACCTCCCTGTGTTGTCACCAGGCAGGACCAGAGTCTGCAGCTGAGTGTGTGGGGTTGAATATAGATAGATAGATCCCTGGAGTTTATTATAATAAAGTCTATACCTTATTAGTAGTAAGTACGCCATTATTATTAAGTGCTGTACATAGGACATTATTGAGTAATAATGTTCTAGACGCACTTATGTTGCTTTATCTCCTTTACTCCTCCTACCTACCATATCCCCATTTTACAGATGAGGAGATTGAGGCTCACAAATAAATGTTATGTGTGTTTCTTCCTTAACGCATTATTATCCGAGAGAGGACCACTTTGTTCCATTGGCCACCATTCTCTTTATTTGGCTAGGTTAAAAGCAACCAGTTGTCAAGTCTTTTGTGTGCAGAATTTAATGAGTACTAAAGGCATGTGTCTTGACCGAAATATGTCTTTGTTTTAGCAATGAAAAGAATTGGAAATTTCCTTTATTATTTCATTCTTTTAAAAAAAATTTTTTTTAATGTTTATTTATTTTTGAGAGAGCGAGAGACAGAGTATGAGCGGGTGAGGGGCAGAGAGAGAGGGAGAGACGGAATCCGAAGCAGGATCCAGGCTCCAAGCTGTCAGCACAGAGCCTGATGCGGGGCTCGAACTCACAAGCTGTGAGATCATGACCTGAGCGAAGTTGGATACCCAACCAACTGAACCACCCAGGCGCCCTTCCTTTATTATTTCATTCTGACTGGGAGTTATTTTTTCTTGGTAAAAAAAAAATTATTATCATTTAAATGGGGTTTTTAAAATTTTTTTATTTGTACATTTATTCTCTGCCTTGTTCCAATGAGAATCTAAGCAACGTTCATGACTTGAGTAAAATACATGGTCCATAGAGCACAAGTGGGCACCATCATCCTCCCAAAGAACCAAAGGAACCATTCCCTGCCTTTTGCACAGTGGGGTTTTTCTTTTCTTTATACTTTGACTTCATTCACCAGAAGTCCAAATTCAGTGTAAATTTCTGAATTTAAAAATATTACTTTTTGGTTCCTTAAGTGTTCTCCAAGTCATAAAATCCTAACTCAGACCCGGGTCTGGTCTCGGTCTCGTCATTCTTTGCCAGAAAGATAAAGGCTAAGAAAGATAGAGCATAAACACCTCATTCTCACAGACAGTAACATCATCAGGAAGCAAGTGTGGAGAAAGCGTCCACACTCACAAATAACAAAGTATGCAAATTAAAACAACAATGAGGTCTAATTTTGCACCTCTTAAATTAGCAATACATTTTTTTAAATGATAAGGCTAACAAGTACCATGAAGCTGATAACTCATCCATTGTCAGTAGTTGGTGTAAATTGCAAGGCAATTTGGTAGAATGAATAAAAAGGCTTAGAATGTTTATATCTTTTGACTTAGTAATTTTATTCCTAGGGATTTCTATAAAAGCAATAATCCAAAAGAAAGACAAACTGCAATGTTTATCACTACGGTGTTTAGAAAGACACACACACACACACACACACACACACACGGAATAGCCTAACTGCCCAATAACAGTAGAGTGGGTTATTAAGTTATTATATAGCCACTCAATGAAATATTATGCATCTATTAAAATTATCATTAAAATGACTAGTACTGTGGAGATGCTTATAATATAGTAGGAGAAAATAGAATGTAAAATTATGCATGAGCTGTGATTGCAAGTAATTTTTAAATGTCTGCATGTGGACAAAGTGAATATGTAAAAATGGAAATAGCTGTGCAAGGTAATAGAACAAAAAGACTTTCCCCCCACTGTTACGAATTGTTACCCGGTTTTTGTAATTTAACGTGTATGATTTGGGTTTCTCTAATCCTTAAAAGTCAAAGAGCCAAGTTAGCCTTCTGCTTCCTCCATCGCCCGGAGGAAAACGGGCTCTGAACATCCCAGAGGGTGTGTTCCGGGGCAGGCCCCTTGGCCATGGGCCTGGAGGGAGCATCTGCACACAGCAGGTGCCGCGACCCCAACACCAACCTCCACTGGCTTCTCTCTGCAGGACATCACCGAGAATGGCTGTGCCCCCACCATGGAAGAGCAGACGCCAAAGACTGTGCCGTCCCCACTGGTGGAGGCCAAGGACCCTAAGCTCCGAGAAGACCGGAGGCCAATCACTGTCCACTTCGGACAGGTACGTACCCTGCCCTTTGGTTTTTTAGCAGAAGCTATACATAGCACCTGCAGCAGACAGGCTTTCCACTGCCGCTCTCGTTGGCAAAACAACTCCGTGGAGTTTTGCACACCTTTGAACGTTTATTTGGTTACAAGCGTGTTTTTAAGGTCAACTCTCAAAAATTTTGAGACAGCGTGGCTCTGCTGGTAAACTAGCTCAACTCTTGAATGAAGTCATTAAATGCAGCTATCGCCTCCCCCACTCCAAGGCACTCCGTTTAAGGTGCCTCCGTTAGCTAAGCATCTCATTAGAACACTTTAGCATCCCAGGCCCTTCTTTGCACCTTCAAATAAAAGGCAACAAGCGAAGTCTTAAAAAAAAAATCAATTAGGAGTTCTTTATTAATGTACTTCCTGAAAATCAATATCGGGAGTGGTGCTTCTCAGAGTAAACACCCACGCTACTATTCTAGAGATGCGATTCTTTCTCCAACTATTTTTGATGACCTGAGCATGTGAAAAATTGTCTTATTTGTTTGATTTTTTCCCCCTTAAGTAAAACATTGTATTCTGTAGAAAAACGGAATTTTTAAATCTATTTCCAAGCGGTGGCTGTATTTTAGTTGAAATAGATTGTGCACTCTCCCTTATTTCTCTTCAATTGACTCTCCTGATGAGCAAAAGTCATAATTATTTGGTTTGTGAAAAATGGCTGTCAGCAAGATGTGACTGTAACAAGAATTCGCAAGGTTATGTATTTTTAAATCGCTTGACTCTTTAGCCATTTATCAGATGGAGCATAATTAAAATAGCCTCTTTTATTTTATCTTAAATATGATTGCTTTTCCCTCACATAAAGGATCTAGATACATTTTTAAATGTCCTGTTTTTAACAGACATTTATTTATCAAGTGCCTACTGTGTACCGGCATTGAGCTATTTAGGAATGAAGAGAATTAATGAAATGGTTGCTTTGGGTTATTATTGTAAGGGGTGAGTTTGTTGACACATAAGAATCTTCCTGTGTAATCAGTATTTTCAGATAATACGTTCATATGTTGTAAAGTTGTGGGGGGGTCACCCGTTTTCCTGATTTTACACTTAAAAGGGACGTGATAAAAATGGAAATGTAGTACAAGAAAGAGGCATTCTTGGGGGCAGTGCTCCCTTGGTTGAATGCTTATCTTCAGATTGTGTTTGTTGCTTTTGCACCCTCAAGAGCGGCCTCCTCCGGGGCTCAGGCCCTGCTGGAGACATCTGCACCCCATTTCCCTGGCGGTGTTTGCTGAAAGCACAGCCCCCATTGTAGCCAGCGTGGCATTCTAGAGCCAGCTTCCTGCTTTCCTTTGTCCTCATTCCTGCACACACTAACCTTCCCATGAAAAGAGCCCCTCGCTGGAGTTTGAAGCCCATTACAGAGAAAGAGGGGGCGGGGGAGAGGGATTTCATGGTGTTAAACATTCCATTTTCGAAACACAAAAAAGGAGGTCCTATTTGAAATGGAGAAAAACCTTCTTTCCATTTCAGCAAGAAGTGGAGACGCTTTAATGTCATTCCCAGCTAAATGCAGAATAAGAGTGTATGTGTGCGGGTGGGGGATAAACAATTAAAAAAGCCACCCCAAACTCTGTTGAAATAAGAACTGTCTGTGCCTTCACAGGTCTGTAAACTGGAGAGGATGAAAGTGGCTTTTTCTCCCCGTTTGTCACTTCCCTCACGTGGCTGCCAGCATTATGCAAGTGTACAGGAAGGCAGGATTTTTTTTTTCTTAATGCATGCATGCGGATTAAGGTCAAGCCCCAAGTATCAGCCATGCAGCGGGCTCTCCCTTACAGCTGCAGCCACAGAGCCTACCCGCAGCCGCGAGATGCCTTAATTGAGACGTGCTGTCAAAGTGACAAACACATTTGCATACAGTCTACACTCTATTTATTTTCTCTGGAAAGGTCTACAGTCTGCTGTTGGTTGAACATTCTTAATCAGTTTGCCGTAAGTGAACTGCCAGCCAGCTCACTGCTGCCGGCCCGGCCGCTTCTTCATTAGGTGACAGATTAGCTGCGGGGGGGATGGGCCGGGGAAACCGCAGACCCCTTTCTTTTAACTCTTTCCGGCTTTGCCCCTCACCCCCCAGGCTGGGGTGTCCTTCGGTGCTTTTCCAGGCACCCCGGTTTGGTGGGCCGCTGACTGGAACCCGCGGTGTTTCTAGAGCGCCTACTACTGGCAAGCAGGAATTTTAGGGACTTTCTATTCTCAAAGAACAGGCTTTCGAGTTCCACTTCAAAAATTTTGGCCACACCCTCCTACCATCTGTGCTATTCTTGTACTTGCTGTGTTTCTTTAAATAGGCTCAGACCTGACGTCGGTACCAGCTTTAGCCTCGTCCTAAGTAATGACGTTGACAGAATCACAGGTCTGACGTCTCAGTCCAGTTTTTTTCTCTAAGGCATATCAAAAAAATCTTGTTAAGTGTCCGTCCATACGTCACCTGAAATACTCCTGTGACCCCGACAGTACACATTCTGTTTTTGGAAAATGTGTCATCTGTGCCCTCGCCCTTTGAGGAAGGAATCGTTAGGCACATTTTAAGGATCCGGCACTAAAGCCCGGGGACCCAGGGGGACCTGGCCGGGGCCACAGTGCCAGCACCTAGGACAGTCCACCTGCGAAGCCCACTCCGGCTCCCTCACCAGGCAGGGATTTCAGCTGTTTGATGTGTCTGTTAAAGCGAATGTGTCCCAGCGAAAGAATTTGAACTAGCCAGACAGTACAGGCAAACCTCAGAAAGAGTTGGCCTTGGCTGTGCGTTTCTGTGGATCTCATTCTTTGAGGACGCTTAGCTTTCCATCTGGGCCAGAGACTGTAGAGACGGTTATCACATTCGAGGAGTACGTGTGGCCAGCCAGGGGAGGTCGGTGGGGACACTGCGGGGGACCCGGGTGGTTGTGCCTGGGAGCTGGCAGAGGGAGGCCTTCGAGGAGGAGGAGCCGAGGAGCCGGGCGGGGCCAGAGCCGACTCTGCGGGGGGGGGGGGGGGGGGGGGGGGAGGAGGTGCTCTCTGCCTCTGTGCCTCCCTGCAGCTTCCTCCTCTGAGGCTCTGACCATCCCTCCATTTATTTATGCATCTATCTGTTCATCCGTGTCTTGAGACCTACCATGTACAAAAAACAATAATAAGTCCTTGTGGGGCGTAATGAGGGAGACAGACTAGCAAATGGACAGTCCAGCCCTGAGTGATGAGCACCGATGTGGGGTGAGCTTCGGGCACTCTCAGGGCCCCCAGAGGCAACCCCTTCCCCCCGAGGACCGCTCCCCACAGTCCCAAGTTGGGCCCTATAATTAAAAAATGTTTTGTCAACAAACTGACCTCACAAAGGATTCGATTGCTTCCTAAGATTGTTTCCTAAAGCAGACGCACGCACCGCACGTATGGCCGCTCCTGAGGAGCCGTGTCGATGGTTCCAGACAAGAGCGAAGCAAATGGATCCTCAGTTAGCCCCTGCATCCTGATCATGCGTGCTTTCTCTTAAAGAGTTCAAAAACCTCAAAGAACTTGACAATGCCCATTCCTACCTTGGAAAGTATTTAGGTTTAGAGAGGCTTTAAATACCTCTTTCTTCCCCTCCCAAGTTCGGAATAGTTGAGAAATAAGGCCCAGGAGATAGTCAAATGAGATAAGCATGCCAGCTTTTTTACTGATAAGGCTGAAAGGAGAATACTGTTTTAGACCTGAGGCCAGATGGGCTTGCTAAAACTTCACTTCAGAATTAAAAAGACCGAGCTACCCCGCACAGGAGAAGGGGGACAGTTGCGGGCAGCGCCTGCGACTGGCTGCTCCGCAGGAGGGAGGCGCCAGGGTGCAGGGAGCGAAGCTCATGGGCAGTTCTTCCACACCCCCGCCCCCGGGGAAGCACTCCTCCCCCCTGGCAGGGGTGCAGAGAGAAGCTAAGGGGTCCCCCCCCCCCGCTTTTCTTTCCTGGGAGGGGGAATGGACATTCCCTCCTCTCCGTGGCGGTGGAGGGGTGAAGAAGCCACGTCCTCCGCTCACCCTTCAGCCAGAACACCTTGCCTTGACCCCTTCTTGGAGAAGTCCTCAAAGGTAGCACCACCCTGGAAACCGCTTTGCTCCCTGTGTCTAATAAGGTGGACAGGCCACTAGGTGCTCTCACCTCGGTGCTGGTAAGGAAGAAAAGCACAACACCCGTTGTACAAATGAGGAAAGAGGCTCGGGAGGCGCGTGCTTGAGCTAGTAGCTGATTCACACCGCGCAGCCAACGGCACCTCTGTTTCTCGGCCCCCACCCTGGCTGGCGGGACCCGACTGGCCGCACGAGCCTAGTGACTGGGTTCTAGTCCTGCTTACGTGCTGGCCACGCTATGCGTCTCAGAAGTAGGACAGCACCCCCCGCCCCACCAGCAAAAACATCATGGTAAACCCCCTCCAGGGCCCCATTCGTGTGTTTCCTCCAGATGATTGGTCCTGCAAACTACACGATCGCCTGCCTTCCAACCTGGAGATCCCCAAAAGCGCATCGAAAGGTGCTCTGCTCTCCCACTTGAGCAGAGGCTTCTAAATCTCTTTAACATAAAGTTTGAAAAGCTGGCTAAACCGAAGCCCAAACTAGGCACTAGCGTGTCTTCCAGAGATCTGGGACAGAGTGGTTTGGATACACCCCCGGGAGCAAATCTTGGAATATGGTTGCCTGCTCGTCTGTGCATATGGAGAGCTCTTGCTTGACAAGCATGAGCTGGGCCATTTAGTGCCAGTCTCGCACTAGGCTGGAAAAGCTGCCCAGCCCGTGACTGCCTTCTCAGCACCGTTGGCTCTGAGTGCCCTGAGAAACCCCTTCTGCCCCATTGAGCTTGGAAGTCACCCGCGATTCCTTTCAAGTTAGCCATTGCCTCCCAACCACCTCCCACAGACGTTCCCGTAATCCCCGGGCGCCTCAAACCACAAGCCTGCAGTCTGAACACACACATTCCCCGCCAAACTCACTCCTCGACCTCCGTCTCCACCTCAGTGAATGGCCGCTCTCTCTCCAGAAGCCTGGGTCCACTCACCCCCTCCTCAGAGCCTCTCCCTTCCGCCTCCCGGGCACTGCTCAGTCCCTCTCCTCTCCATGGCCTCCATCACAGCTTTGGTTCAAGCTGTGTCATCACTCAGATGGACTGGCCCACCGTCTCCTGACTGGCGTCTGGCCTGCAGACTTACCCCCGACTACATACCCCACATGGCCTCTCAGGGTCCACTTGAAGCGTGTACAAGTGGCCTTGTCACCTCCCTGCTCCTCCCCACCCCCAAACATTCCCCCTTCTTCCTTGGCTTAGCACACAAGGCCCCTCATGGTCTACCTGTCTGCCCTCACAGCAGGACCCTTTTGTAAATCCGCTCCTGGGAAGAGTTAGCCGCTCCTGTCTCTGTGCTACCCTAGAACTTGGCACACGCCGTGCGTCTCGCACAGCCTTGTAATTATTTCTTTGATGCGCGTCCTCCCCTGTGAGAATGTGAGCCTCTGGAAAGTCTGCCACAAGACCTGGCGCTGAACTGGCGTGCCGTAAACATCTTAACGTTTTATTATTGATGTGGATTTTTAAATTGATTAATAATTGATTGATTATTGTTTAAGTACTTGCGGTGTGTCCAGCCAGTCATTTGGTTTTATTGCAGTTGCTCTGCTTATAATTCTGTTCACGTGAAGAAGAAAAATGAATATTCCATTAGTGGCCAAAAACTACTTCCAAATCACTTTCCATAAATAAGGGGTTTATTTCCAAGTGGAAACAGCTTTGTATTATAGGAATTTAGATCCTCTTATTTTGTGTTTTTATGAGCTCCCAAGTCTAGTCCCGTGTGCCTGGGGAAAGGAAGGGAGGGGAAAGAGGCAGAGGAATGGGGGTACCCCCTGTTCCCAGGGTGGGTTGAGCCAGGGAGGAAGGGAGCCAGGGAGAGCAGTCAAGGGAAGGAAAAGTCTGGCATCCCTTGAATTACATAAAGCAAAGATTTTGTCTATAAAAGAGACTAAACTGCATGACCAAATGCAAAGGAAGAACTTAACTTGGATTATGGTGGGGTTTGTTTTTTTTTTTAAGCTTTAAAGACATTCTTGGGGAAGTTGGCAGATTTGAAGATGGACTAGGATGTTAGTTGATATGATGGAATTATTGTTAATATCATGGTTGGTGGGGGGCTATCTTTATTCCTAGGAGATGCATACTGAAACATTTAGGGGCAAAGAACCATGATGTCTAAAACTTGCTTTCAAGTCGCGTGGTCAAAATATTATGCGTGCACACACACGCGTATATACCATCCATTCACAGAGACAGAAAAAGCAAACACAGCCCGCGTCCCCCCCACCCCTCAAAATGTAACTACTGAAAAGGCAGATGCTAATCGGTCGCTGGGGGACAGGGTAGTAGAGAGAACAAAGCACAGGTTTTAGCATCAGGCGGCTCTGGAATTAAATTTCAGCTCTGTTACTAACTAGCTGTTCCTAACTAACCTCAGTGAAATGAGTTTCCCCATCTTGGGCGTGGGGATGGTAGTACCCATGCCCCAGGTTGTTGTAAGGATTTAGTGCGATATTATCTGTCCAGCTAAGTGCTGCACATAGGCCCTCGGTAAATACGTGTATTTCTCCAGTGGGGAAGCAAGAGCCAGCTGGTGGTCACCCACTGACACGGCCCCCCAGCCAGCCTGGCTGCCCAGGCCCTGACCATCATCGTGGCTCTCAGAACCCATACCCCTCAATGGCAGCCTTCCTGCCTGTGTGCGCTGGTGACTGACCTGTGTCCCCACAGCTCTTGGTGGGAAAGCCAACACCTCCACTGAGCAGGGGTTGCCTCATGGAAGAGAGGGCGAGGGGCTGGCGGCATGGCCAGGAGATGGCGCCGGAAGGAGCAGATGTGACTAGGACAGCAAGCACAAGAGGCAAGTTGTGGGGCAGGTTGAGGCACCAGACGGGAGGGAGCCGATGAGCATCGTGGTCTGTAGTCCAAAGTCATTTTCGTGCTCTGATTCGTCAGCCGTGTTTTCACAGTCCAGAGTCCCCGTTGTTTCCAAATCCTGGTTCCCCTTTTTCCATCGCCCCTCTTCCTGCTCTCTCAGCCATGCCTGTGCGTGAGAAGGCCGATGCTGCTGTGGTGGTCCCCCACTCCAGCCCCTCTGGCTCCACTCCAGCTTTTGTGCCAGCTGCAGCCTGACCACAGCCTACTCTGCCTTCCGTCCTGGTGGGGTGGCTGTCCAGAGTTGCTGGGACTCATTCACTGCCATTCCAAAAGCAGCGAGGCCCCTAATTGCTGGTGGGTCTGTCAGGTCTGCCCGGAGAGGGTGGCTGGCAGGCCTGTCTTTCCACGCGGACTCACTTTTTCAGGAGCCCAGGCTAGCCCAGAGACAGCTTTCCAATGGAAGGTTAACAAGGCCAGGGTTTGCTCCTCTGGGCACACATGGTCGATTTGGGAGGGGAACCTTGCCAATCAAAGAGAGAACTCAGATTCTGGAAATTCATAACAAGTGGAAAACTCAGGAGAATTCTGATTAAGCCTTCTCAGATGCTATTTGTCTCGTCACCGGGAGCTTGAGAAGGCCAGAGAGTTCAGCACTGCGGGGTGAATTTCCTGATGCGCCCTGGAAGGGCCGGGAAGTGTCAGCAGCCAGGAGAAAATCCGGGTTCGGACAGCAATGTAGCTGGCTAAGCTACAGCACCTGGTCTCCACTCAGCACACGTGAGGATGGTCAGCTCCCTCCCTGACCACCCACCTTCCAGAACTTTTGAGCAGTTTACCAACAGTTTGAGCACCTCTTGTATGCGAGGCATTGGATGGTCTCAGGGCAGTTGTGGGAGGGGCGTGAGGACAATTGCTCATGTCGCGCCGGGCACTGAGCGGAGACCCGGAGAACTGTGTTCCAACCCCAGGTACGGTGCTCGGCAGTACCCACAGGTTAGCCCACAATCCTTTCAGCTACCTGGGGGAGTTTCAGGTATTCTCTCCCCTTGCAGAGGGGAAGACGGGCCAGACAGAGCGAGGATGGAGACCTAGCCAGGGTGCACAGCTTAGAAGCAACAGTCAGGATTCCAAGCCATGTCGTTTGTGACTAGAGCTTGGGTTTGTACCCCAGCTCTGTGCTGAGAACACGGCATCTTTGTTCTGGTCGCCCCGGTATCTGCTTTTACCTCATCCCTGTTTCGTGAGCTTCTCTCACTGCCCTTGGCCTCCCCCAAACCTGCCCCACCCCAGTTCTACCAGGACGCCAGCCCACTGTACCCATACATCCCTCTATTTCTGGGGTCACATGTTGCTCTCCTCAACTGGTCTGTGAGGCATAGGGACATCAGAAAACATCAGCAAGCAATGAGATAGGCAGCCCCTTTGGCCCTCCAGAATATGGGACCCTCCCCAGGATTTCCCTCCCGGATCACAGACTCACCTGGTGGTCGGAGAACTTACCCAGTCTTCAGGGCTCTGCCGGGATGACCCCCCTCTCAAGCTCCCCTGCCCACCGCTGAGCCTTTTGGGCTGGAAGTACCTGCCATCCTCCACGTCAGGCCAGTGCTTCTCCCCCTGTGAGGCTCTGCTAAGTGCCCTCCAACCTGGACAGGGTCCCATCCTTTCCTCTTGTCCCCAGCACACAATTTGTACTCGTTCATTCCACTGCTCTTCCTGGGTATCTGCTCCAGGCCAGATCCCATGCTGGGTGCCGGGGGGAGCCCCTCGGTGAACCAGCTCCTACTTTGTCCACTGCCAGGAAGGAATGTCCTTCCTCCTCTGTTCCTCCTGACAAAAGCCCATCAACGTTTCAGGGCCCCCCTCAAGCCCCTCTTTCCCGAGGAGCCCTCCCTGACTCCTGCAAGCAGAGCTCTTCCCTCCCTGCTCTGGATCGGCCCCATCCCCATGCCTGACACACTGTCCCGAGACGGGGGCGGTATCAGCTTCAGCTCTGTGACCTTGGCAGCCTCACGAGGCCCGGCACAGAGGACTTGTCCAGGCAGAGTTTGGGGAATGACCGAGTGCTGAGTGAGTACGTGAAAGGTGGAGAATTGCAGGAAAAGGTGGGAGTAGCTCCGTGCACGCCTCGAGCAGCCGCTCAGTTCGGCAGAGCAGGAGAAACTGAAAACGGGTGGCTGGTATTCTGAAGGGCCTGTGTTCCCTTTGAAACGCCCGTGCGCGGTGCCATGCGTGAGCGACAGGCCTCCTGCGTCCCCCGAGTCTGCGCACGCTCCGCAGCGTGACAGCGGGGCCTCTTTGCCAGAGGACTGACCAGAGCCTAAAAACAGCATTTCTTTTAAGGTTTGTGCTGGAGCAGCTCCGAATCCAGCTCCCTGCCAGCGAGATATTGAGCCCAGCAGGACAAGAGCAGGAAATCTGATTCAGCGAGACCAGAGGAGGAATTTTCTCAGATTAGAATTCTCTGTGCCAAAGGTGGGGAGTTTATCACGGTAGGGAAGGGGAAATAAAACATAAAATATTGAAAATAAGTTATTTCCCACCAGCAAGATCCTCTGGGAGAATGGACTCGAATGGTGTCAGGGGCCATGCCGGGAGTCCCCACCCCATGGCTACAAGCGTGCTATGCCAGGAACCGCCTGTTATGTTGTCCCCCGTCCATCCCTAAGCACATCTGTGAACTAGGTAAATTATTAACCTGGCCATGCCGAGAAGGAAGGGATGACAGACTGAGCAGTGGCACCATAAGGACGGGTGAGGTGGACTGGGTTGGTTTTCATTATAACGTGGACCTACTCTGTGGGATTCGGGCCTCTCACCGGCAAATCACCTCACTTAATCTTCTCAACAACCGTGTAAGATTGATACAGTTATTATTATCTCCAGAAAGCCAGTCCCAGAGAGGTTAAGCGACTTGCCCAAGGTCACACAGTAAGTGGCAGAGGAAGAATTCCACACCAGGTCTGTCTGACGCCGGAGACCAGGCTCTCCCCTCGCTCTGAGCCTCTCGTCAAACTCTCGTCGTCATTTCTGCCTGGTTTCCTGAGGCATCTGGTGGTAGCTGCCAGCGGCGTGGGGCCTGTTTAGACTCCAGCAGTGTGGACAGGATGGCCGTGGAGGTCAAGGGCACTTTGTTCTGCCTCTGCTCATGGCTGCTGCCTGAATTTGGGACCTGGCTTTCTCCCCAGAATAAACCTACAGAGTCCCGGATTCCTTACCACCATGGAGTGAGGAGTGTACAAGGAACAGTGATGTTGCCCTTCTGAATGCCTGGGTACTGGGTGCTTGCCTTTTCTCACATTATCGTACCCAGACTGATGCAGTGGGGTCTAGACCGCCCTCCTCTTCAGTAGGGTCAAGGGCCTCACCCTAATCCCCTGGCTGGTACGACGGATTCAGACTCAGAGCCCCAGCTGCTTTTCCCTTTACCTCCAGGCCCCCTGACCTTGGGGCACCTTGGCAGCAAAGGCTGCGTGCCAGCCTCCTGCACACTGGATCTGGGATCGCCCCGACCGTGTCCCTCATTTGAGCTATTGCTTTGCCACGTTGGTTTTATCGTCAGTCTGCTTGGTTCCACGTCTTCTGCAGTGTTGCGGTGCGTTTGTTTGTTGATACTGCAGAGAATTTTAAAATGTAATCAAAGTACGAAAACAGAACGTATAAAAGGGACTGCTCCCAAGGGATCGTTGATTCTATCCCACTTGAAATGCAAAGTGTGGTCGGGGATTATCATTGCCTGGGAGCCGTTGAAACTGAGTTTCTGAGGTGTTGCTCCCCATCAGCCATCCGGTTCCATGGTTACGGGTACATCCCGGCCCTCCCTGGGATGCCCCGGTCCCAAACTCCTTCTAGGTGGATCCCTGTTTGCACTCTCTTTCCGGAGACGAGACAGTAAAATCTTTGCAGAGGGCCAGTAGGTGGGGTCTTGGCAAGATGGTGCCTTGAGGCCGGCTGGAATAAAGCAGTCAGGAAGCCCAGGAGACTGTCACTTCCCAGGCCTGCTAGCCAAGGGGTTGTTCTTTCTACAGATGGGGGAAGCAGGGTGGGAGGGAAGCTTCTGCCCCAGGGCTATCTCCCAGACACCTTCAGTTGCCCAAGCCATGATGACCAGCTAAGAATTCTTCTTCCCCTGCCGCCCTTCTGTCTTTGGGGGTAAAAATCCTGAAGCCTTGGAGTTTTTTCTTGCCAGGCAGAACTCTGAGTTGTTCTTTTATGTCCTCATTAATGCCTTCCTTCACTTATCCAACATATAACGAGGCATATCGGCTGCAAGCCCTGTCCAGGGCCCCAGGGTCACAGAGGAATAAGATATGGTTCTGCCTTCATGGCATTCTTTCCAAACCATATGGAGAGAGAAATGCTATTGGACGTAGTGTACTGGCTGGAGAGGGGCCCTAAGATGTTTGGCCGAACCAGGGCAGGCTTCTCAGAAGAGGTGACATGTCTGCTGCATCTTGAAAGATAAGTTGTATATTAGGTGGAGGCGGAGGAGGAGGGCATTCCAGGGAAGCAGAGTGACCTATGTAAGGATAGGAGAAGCTGACTCTTCAGAGAAGAGGGGGGCCAACACGGGGAAGCAAGAGGCCAGGAAGCAATTGGCAGGGCTGGGAGCCAAACCGCGTAGGTGGGCAGTGCCCAGGTCTCCGGGGGGCTTGAAATGCGTCTTGTGGGTGTCAGGGAGCCAGTGAAGATTGTATTTGAGGGAGTGGCATCTGGGAACTTTCTAGGCCACATGGGAAGGGGTGGGAGGTGGGTGAAGCAGGGAGGCTGCTGACGAGGCCTTTAACTCACAGTCAAGAGCTAGTGGGAGTCTGACCTAGGACCCTGCCTATGGGGGTGAAGAGGAGGGAAAGGTTTGAGAGAGATCCGGGAGACACAACCTGCTGGTGGGCTGGCTGCCCTCCGCGAGAGCTATTGAAGTTCACCTTAGAATGACCCAAGGCTAGACACAGGCTGAGCTTCTCTTCCTCCCGCCAACATGCTCTCATGAGATTTGAGGCACAGCCCATGAGAGTGGGAGTATCTGTCGGGGTGTGCAGACCCAATGGACATCCCCCTCCGTAGCCCAGTGTGAAAGGTTCTGCCGAGGGACAGAACGGCCAGCTTGGGGGAAATAGGGTACAGTGACCTCCACCCTCTCTGTCCCGCTTTTGCCCCAAGGCTGTCTACCAGCCGCCTTTCTTTTTCCGCTCTCTCTGGGTCCTGTTACCCATACCTTATTCTACCCTCTCCCCCTTCCCGGGGTGTGGAGTGTTACGGCTCCTGCTCTCTGGGTTGCCAGCTTTCCGGTGTCCCAGGTCATCTCTGCCAAGGATGATGGACGGTATTATGCTAAACTTTACGGGCAGCCCCTTAAAATGCAAGCCTCTGCCCGTGATGGATGGAGAACATCCGGTTGTTTAGCCGACCACTTAAGGTTTGTTGCAAACCTGCAAGAACCACGCACAGGCGTCTTGTTAGGCCCGTTGCGACAAGGACCCCATAAATAAATAGCAGAGCATGCCTTGGTGCGTCAGGGCTGGAGTATGGAAATAGAGGCACCGTATAAATAATACATATTTACAAAATAAATACATCAGTATGTTAGTATATGCAGCCATAACCAAATCACCCAGCGTAACAACCCGAAAAGCTCCGAGGGTCGGCCACGTGATTGACTTCCATCCATCAGTGTGTATCAGTGGAAGGGAGGGGGTCCTCCTGCCCGCTGACCTCGAGGCCTTTGTATTGAGGCAAGTGGTGAGGATGCAGGTGGGCATCCTGACACGCAGCTTTCCTGCCAGGGTTTGAAACCTGCCGCGGCCTTGTGTTCCTACAGATGTCTTAAGGTCTGCCACCAAACAGAAGGCTGATTAGCACCAAGTTGCAGGATGTAATGGGTTGTGCCTACAGGAAGATGGCTGGCTGGGGTGGGGGTGGGGGTGGGGGTGGAGAGGGGAGCGGATTTTCAAATTCTGCAGATTCGCTTCAGCTTACGAAGAGAACCCGTGGGTCGACGTTCCGGGTGACGCGTAGCCGAGGCCTGTAACCTTCAGCCTTTCGCCCTGAAGGTAGGGCTGGGCTTTTCAGAAGGTCGGCTCCCCATCTCTGCTGCCCCTTTCCGAGCCGTGAACCCCACTGGGCATCTGGCTCCAGCATCTGGAGCTCCGAAGAAGCGGCTGACAGAATGGCCACTGGAGCGAGCGCCCCTCCCCTCGCTTGTAATGGCACAATGCTGGATTTCAGTATTTTAAATGAAAAGTATATGCAGTTAGCTGTGCGCTGACAATGTCCTTGAGGATTTGACAGTGAGATTTTCCAGTAGTTGGTCTTCGTTAGGATCCTGGCGGTGTTTAATAAGGCAGTCGAACTGCTGGCACCTTGGGTTCCTGTTTGTTCTCCGAGGGCTCTGGGGCTGCTGCGGTAAGCACATCGACCAGAGCTGATCATTACAAGGGCGTACGCCACCATGAATAAAAATGTCACACGTTTTCCCATCTCACAGCGGTACAAAATGTCAGTCCTGTCAAACACACATTGCAGGGAGCTGTGTGCAGTCCGTACAAATTGGAGAGCCGCATATTCCCCCGGCCTTCTGATATTCTCCATTTGAAGCTGAAGAAAAACAGTTGTTAACCTATTAGCTAGGATTTTAAACTCTGCTGAGGCGGTGGAGGGGTAGACTTTGACACAGATAGAAATGTATTCCAGGGTCCAGGAATTTTAAAACCAGGTCCTCCATCCATTTGTTCCGAGGGAGGGGGAAAAAAAAAAAAAACAAAAAAAAAAACCCTCTGTCTCCTGAAGCTGACTGTCTTTCTTTAACAGACACACTGGGGAAACTTGGGGATGTTTCACATCTGGGGACCGTATTGCTTCTCACTTTCGCATTCCTCTCAAAAAGTCTCCAGCTTTTCGGCATGGCCCTGGGGCTCAACCTGTTGGACCGGGATACCTCTCGGTTGGGAGTTTTTCCTGATCAAAAGCATGCCGGAGATGCCGCCGGCCTTCTGGGCATAGCGGCTGGGGTCCGGGGACAATGACTAGTTGGTCTGGGTGAGTCAAATGCTGGGCGATGGCCTCCCTGATCATTTGGTCCCGGTTCCACAGTCTTGGGCAAGCAAGTACTTTGCACTTAACCACGCGCCGGCCTTGTGCCCAGAGCCAGTGGTCCAGGTGTGAACAGGACGCGGTGCCACCTGTGAGGGGCCCAGTGTCATTAGCAGAGGGACAGAAGAAAGAAGCCCGGCCCCGTAGAGCCAGGAAGAGACAGGTGGCTTCCAGGGAAGGGGCAGGGGCCTGAGGGATGAGAAGGATCCATCGGGGAGGCAAGAGCAAGACGGGCACACGAAATGAGCATTTGACCGCGAAGACGGGTGGCACAGGACGGACAGGGCGGGGTCTGTTTGGGGCTAGACAGAAGGGGCTGCTTGTTGTGGGGTGAGTCATGGGGCTGGTGGGGGCAGGGCTGGCCTCGGACAGCCTGCTAAGGACAGTCTGTGGGGCTGGGCCCCGCTCCCCTAGGCGGCGAGCGGACCAGGGAGAGCAGTGGAGAGGCTTTCGTGACATCAGGCTCTCTATCCAGAGGATGCCATGCGGTTCTAGCTGGACAACTGCAAAATCAGGAGAAGATTTTTATTTTAATTTGCTAGTGGCGTACTGCTTGGGGTGGACATCATTCCGGAGATGATAAATTAGCCTCGGTTTTGCTGAGCTGGCCCTGGCCCTTAAATGCACTGAGCAAACCCTCACCGAGCCAGGACACAGGCCCGGTGAAATGCAGGTGGCTGCAGAGGTGAACGCTTCTGTGTGGTCAGAACAGACGTAGCAGGGCCAAAAGCTCAAAGGATAGTGTGGGAGATCTCCCCAGGGAGAGGAGAGCACCCTCGGCCTTGAGGGGATACGTTTCTGCATCTTCCTTCTGCTAGTTGGATATCGGGTCTGATGGAAGGAATGTGGGCTTCTTTGGAGTCAGACATACCTACCTGGGCTTGGATCCTGGCTCTGCCACCTGTTAGCTGTGAGGTCTGGCCTGGGCAAGTCACTGAGCCATGCGGCCTCAGTTTCTTCATCTACCAAATGGGGATTTTTCCCCATTTTTCCCTTCTCTGCAGGGTTGTTGATGTCATTAGAGGCCTTACGTGTAACGCTCCTAGCACAGGCCCCGGTATGTAGCAAGGGCCAAGAAAACAGTAGCCCATGTTGATATCGCGGGACTTCTGTCTCCCGACATCTGGAAGCCCCTCCCCATGACCCCCCCACCTCCTGGGAATGTCACCCAGGCACCCTTGATGGCATCCCCGATGGCTACCCTGGTGTAGGTAGCAGCGAAGCACCCGCCTCCTGCTTCTGTCTGGGCAGAGAATGGTACGCGTCAGCAAAGCTCCCTGCCCAGCCACCAGCCGCATCTGGTGCCCGACCTCCGGCCACCAATGGGATGCCACCTATTCAGACCGAGCAGCTGCACCTGACTAAAAACAAAAGGCACCCCTCCCCCACCCCACTGCCGGCCCTCCTCTCTACCCCCGCCTCTGTCCCCCAAGCGGCTGGGGTCACCCGGCCCCCTCGCAGCCTTCCTCACAGCTGCCTCGCCGCTTTTGTTCAGCATGTGAACTTCCCCATCAGCCAAGCTCCTTGCACGGGAGGTAATCAGGGATCTTGACAAGGCTTCAAACCACAAATGCCACTACAAATTAACCAGCACCACTACAAAATACTACTCCTGTCAACATCAGGGAGGAACGCACCGCTCTTCGGGACCGGGCTGAGATGTCTTTCAGCTCCACACTCACTGCGGAGAAAGTGCCCGGGACCAACCTGAGAGAATGGCCTCGCAAGGTGACCTGTTGAGGGGACCGTAACCTAAGCATCCCCTTTCCGGAGATGATGGCTTACAGACCTAGTGGCAGGTGCCACGGCTTCTCTCAGAGGACCACCTTTGGTCCTGAGTGTCCCCTCACAGATGATGCCTCGGGACGGCAAGTCACGGCATGTCGAGACCCTCCTCTGCCCGACAGCCAGCCTCACTGACTTCCTAACTATGTTGTGTGAGTTTCAGCAAGAGGCTTCAGTTTCTACGTCTATAGAACAGGGATCATGATGGAGCCTCTGTCCAGAGTTTTAGGACTGACTGGGATATTTGGAGTAACACTGGCCCATCCAGGGTGCTCCAAGATAAGAGCCCCCCACCAGCCTCCCTTTCCCATGTGCAAGCACCTCCTTGCCACCTGCTGTGGGCAGGTTGGAAACTTCATCCTCGGCCGTGATGTAGAAAGTCCGCCCTGTGCCGCATCTTGTAAGGAGCGTCCCTCCAAGATTACAGCCTGGAGCATGGAGGTAACTCTGCAGGTGCTCAGGCCTGGAAGGTTCCGGAATGCTGTCTAGGGGCCCAGGGCCCTGCCCAGCGCTGTCGGCACGGAGCGAGTACCCCGGGACACCAGCGCCCAGCCCCTCCAGCTGTCCTTGCTGAAACGCTGAAGCGGAGGCAGGCATTTGATCCTCCCACAGGCAGGACCAGCTCTCAAGGGTGGACGAGAGGACTGCAGGTAATGACAGGAGTTAGGAAACAGGTAGGAGCTGTGCCCAAAAGAGCTGGTTGGGCATTTCAAAGGCGACGCTCTCCGCAAAATATAGCCCCAGTACGGTCCTTTTTGGAGGCATATCAAAAGGAACCTTCTTTTATTTCCATATCTTGCATAATAGCAGCTTTCCAGTCCCGAGGAGTAGAGGAGGCCTACTCTCAGCCCAGAGGCCCTTTGTAAAGCCACAGAACGCTTTGCCTTCCTCTCCCAACCAGGGCTGTCTCATGCACAGGTCAGAGAATTGATGCGGCTACTAGCCAGGAAAATTAACCAGGTGAACTCCTTCCTCCTTAAACAGTGACAGAGTTTTATTGTGAATTTTCTCTTTCTCCCTCTCCTTCCTGGCAACATACCTGGCTGGAGCACATCCCTAGGATAGAGAAATCCCAGGCATCTATCCAGCCTCCCCTTTGGGGACACTGGGGCAGCTTCCTTATGGGCTACACAGAGTCTGACGGGGAAGAGGCAGCTCAGAGCACCATTCGGACATAGGACCCGAGACCTCCAGCTGCCATCAGGCACATCCACTATCTCCAGCCCTCAGAAGGGGGAAGTGCGAGGGCCCTGGCCGCCTCCACACCCCAAGCTTTGTATGCACAGCCTTCTGCTTTCAACAAAGCTCATCGATCGCGTGGGCCTCCGGCATCTCTGTTCTTATGCCTCCCTTGTCATGCCACCAGTCTCTGATTGGGGTCTGGCCTATCTCCCCACTGACTTTGACATTTCACCTTCTGTGTGGCCTTAGGTAGCACCTGTCCCTCCACTCCCTCCTGCCCCTACATTCCCAGCAGCCAAATGGCGATGCTGATTGTGACCTCGAAGCATGTTGAAGGGATAGTCCAAGATGTGTCCCGCTTGGGGACTGAGTAAATCCATGCTTTGCTTCCTAAACAGCCAGCCCCTCCCACTTAGACCACAGGACCCCGCCCTGACCCACAATTGACTTCAGATGAGCTCTTTGACCCTCTTCCGGAGGCCTGTCATCCACTGCCCTATGTGGCCCTGGGCAAGTCTTTGCTTCCCCTCATCTGTGAAATGGGGTAATGACCCTCGTTTCCATCCAGAGGATTCCCCCGGTAAGCAAGCAAGCTGGTTAGACGCCATACCACACAGGCAGGCCGTGCTCTGGCTGTGCCTACTGTGCAGGCTGCCCCCCCCCACCCCGACCCCCACCAAGCACGCACTGCACCCTCTGCTCCAGGGCCGTGCCTCCAGTCAAGCATTTGCCACCCGGAGCCTTGTGCAGGGCACCCGCTCATCCATGCCGCCCAGGTAATTAAGTTGATATTCCAACCCGGCTTCCCCTCCTGACCTTTTGGAAACAATGTGTTTTGCTGCATCAACAAATTAACTGCAAATCAGATGCTGTCCTCATAAATGTGGGCTTCATAGCCAATGAGCATACTCACCTGGCTCACACGGCTGACAGATACAAACGCCAAGGGCCGGGCAGAGGCCAAAGAGTTCCTCTCTTCTCTGGGACTTCCGTGTCAATCACACTTTCGGGCTTACTCTCTCACGTTTACATCGCGCAGTAGTCAGGTGGCCGGGAGCAGTGAGTTCACAACATGGAGGCCTGGGCAGGGCCCTGTGGCTGGCGGTAGGCAGAGGGGGGGAATGCCTGTCCTTAGAAGCCCACCCATCCTCCTCCTCCCATCCAACTTCTACACCAAGGCTTTGATATGTCCCCCCAACCCCTTACCTAAATCCCTCCCGACTGCTCCCAAGAGAAAAGCCACACTCCTTAGCCTGATATTCAAGGACCTATATTATGTGACCCCACCGGCCCATCCAGGGTCCTGGCCTGACCTGTCCTCACATTTATCCTTGCTCTAGCCATGTTGGGCCACCATAGTTCCCCTGTACCATGCACTCGAACTCTCTACCACCCCTATCCAGTAGAGAAGCTCCCCCTGTGGACCTCCACAACCTCCACACCCCTCTATCCCCCCTGCATCATTACCCATTCTATCAGAGTGGGAGGCCTTGGAGGACAGGACTGTGTCGTCTTCACTGATGTGCACTGTTTGTTAAATGAATGAACAAATGAATTTCATACCTCCTTTGGAAGGCACTGGAAAGACATGCTCAAGGAAGGAAGGGGAAGATGTGAGTCACTCTCTCATGCACGTTTTCTCCTAGGCACAGATCTCTAACAACAGATTCTGTCTGCAGACGGATTAGAAAAACCACATCAGAAGGGATTCCAGAGGACTTTGGAAATTTGGGTTGACAATTGTAGTGCAATGCACTAAGAATACCTGCTTGTTTAGTTCCTGCTACTAGCTGTGTGACCTCATACTAGTCCCTTAACCTCTCTGGGCCTCCTGTTTCCTGCCACTATAGCAGAGAAATGATCCTCCTTTAACTTGCCTCACTGAGGGATAGGAGTCTCAGAGGAAAGAGGAGAAGCAGAAATGCTTTGAAAGGAAAACACATCGTATAAATAAGAGAGATTATTATTAAAATCCAGTCACTTTCAACAGTGCCTTGCTGACAATACACTCCCTTGGAAAACCAAGGTCTTCACATCCACGGGACCTTTCTGGGAAGACTTGTCAGTCCAACAGGGGTAGAGGGGATTGGCTGGTCCTGTTCATCATCAGGCGCTGGGCCAAAGCCCCCAAGGCCACAACTGCACTCCTGTTGTAGCATCCTTACACCAGTGCGTGTGACTCAAGAGTTATTTCCATTTTGCGGAAGAGTGAACTGGGACTTGGGTTAAATAACTCACCCAAGTGGCAGAACCAGTATTGAACTCAACTGGAAAACGGCAGAGCTGACACACGAACCCACGTCTTTCTAACTCGAAGTATACCTCTTGGTTTTAGCCCAAATACTCTTTATAAACTAAGAAAGGTGTTTTTCTACGATAGGTCAAATGCCACCAGACCATACATTTCTTAAGGACAGGAACTGTGTCTTACTCTCCTGAGTCTCTGGGCCCTGGCCCCAAGCAGTTGTTCTGCAAACATACGTAGGAGGAATCCTTCCGCTCTGTGAGCATGAATCTGCTTCCCTGATTGGACACGACCTTCAGGAAAACAGGTGTATGTGTTGATGATCAAAACCTCCAGCCCCACCATCCCTCCTACCCTAGCCCAGCTCAGGAAGTGCCAGATGAAATGCTGAATGGAACTCTTCTTAGCAAAAGATTGCCAAAGGCCCAGTCTTTTGAACTCCCTTAAGAAACAGCAGTCAGTGTAGCCGCATTTTGATCCAGCCAGGGAATTGAGGGCCGCGTACAACGTGATGTCTGTGCACAGGTGCCCGGACCTGGCTTTCTCAGTGCTCTGCTCCTTCTGATTTAAGGCTCTTCTGGTTTTGTCTCCACCTACTCCAGCGGTGGGGAGCACATTGGTTCCAGAGTTGAGGCCTGAGACCCACTCCCAGGACTCCCCAGTACCAGTTGGGGCCACGAGCGGGTCGCTTTGCCTCGCTGCAGTCTGTTTCCTTGTACACAGATAGATATGCTCCTCACACTAGGGCCATGCGAAGAGAAGAACAAGCCGGTACCAGCCCTGGACTGGGGACTGCGGTGCAGAGAAGAATGTGAGCGGGTCTCTGCCCTTAGGGAGTAGGGGACAGGGCTCCTGGCCAGCTCTGCAGCCTCCCTGGGCCCCCACTCCCACTGCCAGAGCCCCCGTTTTCTTTTCTTTCTTTTTAATGTTTATTTCCTTATCAGAGCGTGGCCAAAAGAGAGGCAGAGAGAGAATCCCAAGCAGGCTGCGCACCCTCAACGCAGAGCCCAGCGCAGGGCCCGATCCTGCGAACTAGGAGATCGTGACTTGAGCCAAAACCAAGAGTCAGATGTTTAACCAACTGAGCCACCCAGGCCACCCTGCCCCCACGTTCAGTTAGTCCCCGAATCAGCTTCCACGCACTGGGGCCACGTTCTGCAAAGTGGTGTGTTGAGTTTATCCTTCCCCGACTTCTTTCTTCACTCCCTCTTCCCACCCAAATCACCACCACTCACCCTTGTGGCCTCTTCTGATTGTCCCCAGGGCACTCAGCTCTCCCCAGCCTGTGTCCCCAGCTGCCATCCCACCCCAGCAGACTTGGGAAGTTCTCGGAGTGGTGTGTCCGCTGGTGCGTGGCCCTGTGGGAAGTGCCATATACCCCAGCAGTGGGGCCCTAACATAGGTACCACATCACCCTTTCATAGTGACTTTAAATCCCCCTGACTTACTCTGCTTCTGGGTCGGGTGTGATCGAGAGTCTACGTACTCCCCACCATGTATAAATTCAGTTGCAAAAGGACCAGCACTTCCTGGTGACAAAGGGAAAGAAGTTAAATACGAAATCTGGAGAACGAACATTTGTCAAATCTCTGCACGTGCCAGAAACTTTAAGCCAAGGATCTTTTGCTGAGCGCCTATTATGTACCAGCACTCAACTAGATCCCAGGATAAACAGAGAAATGACACCCTGTGTGCTGTGAATACACTGGTAGCAGGGAAGTGCAGGGAGGGACTCCTGGGGGCGGTGACACCTGAGCCAGGCATCAGAGGACAAATATGAGGCGCCCAGGGTGAGACACAAGGAAATGAAAAGGTGCTTCAGGCAAGGGGACCAGTATTGAAGCACTCAGGGAGAACAGGAGGGTAAGCCGAGTGGGATGGGGTAGAGGGGCTGGGGAGGGATGGGGCGGTGGGCGGGGGGGGGGGGGGGAGGGAAACACCAGGGAGGAGACAGCAGAGGTCTGTGGGTGGTGCCCAGTGCCTGGAGGGCTTTGAACGCTGCAGGTAGCGTTTTCCAGGGAAGATTAACAGCTGTTATAGGGAAAGTGAGTCTGTGTTCAAATAAATTGGGAGAAATAGGACATACAAGAAAAAAGTTAATAGGGATTTGCCTGTCTAAGGTGGGTTTTTTACTGCAAGCCTTGGCAGCCTTTGCTGTGCTAACTGGCATTGTGAATCTCCAAAAGGAGCGAGGCGGTAGGCAGCATTTCCCGGACGTGTCAGGCTAGGGAACCCCCTTTTCTTCCTTCATACAATGCATCTCCCGGGATGCACTGGGAGATGCCTTGGGAGACGCTGGCCTTCCGCTGAGATGATTTAAGCTGGCAAATGACACGATTGGGTGTATATATATATATTTTTTTAAGTCCACTCTGGAACAAGCGTGGAGATGGATGGGGAGGGGAGAGGCTGGAGGGGGAGAGACCTGCTAACGGTGATGGTTGCTAAAGTCTGCTGGCGGCACGGTGGGAAGATCTTGGCGAACATGTCTCACTGAATCTCCCTAACGGCCCCCTGGGGTGGGTAATCCACTACCTGCTTTTACAGGTGAGGAAAGTGAGGCACAGGTGGTTATGTCATGGGCCTGTGGAAATCCAAATGGTGGGGTGGGGGGCTGGGGTTCAGCCCAAGACTCTCTGACCCCAGAGGCCGCCTCCTGGGGGTTCTGCCACCCCCGCCTGCAGGGTGGCAATGACTCGGTCAGAGGCGATGAGCGGCAAGGACTGTGGGCTGGAGAACTGGTCATCCAGAAGTAGAGTGGCCAAAAACAAGTGAAGCGGGGCTTGGCGGGGGGGGGGGGGGGGGGGGCGGGGTGACGAGGAGAGGCGGGGGAGGGATGAGGCGGCAGCCTGTGCACACTGCAGGAGGCACCCCTCTCCCTGTCCTTTTACTTTCCCTTGATCAGTGTGGGCTGAGGGGCTCCATTCCCTTTTGCCCCACACTTTTCCTGTAAACATGATGGAGAAGAAATAGGGTGCAGTGGGCTGCCGGGCTCATTTCACTGGCATTTCCACCCGGGTGGCATTTCCAACCCCCGGGTGGGCTCCAGCCAAGGACAGGTCTGTGAGCACGGTTGGGCCCATGCTGCCAGCTAAACAGCACAGGGCCCAGAAAGCCTCAGTGTATCTCCATCCAGACATGCTCTGGACGTGCTACAGGGGGCCCAATTCTCTACCAAGTGCCTCTGCCATCTCTCCCCTTGGGCCACTCTGACAGACCCTGTGCCGGGACCCAGGGACCCCTGAGACATGGCCCCTACTCTCCAGGAGTTGGGTCCAGAGAGTGAGCTCCAAGGCAGGTCTGGTATCCAAAGAATTTCTGCAACCAAATGAGGCTTTAACGCACCGTCCAGGAGAAACCTAGCGGGAGCCTCCCATGCAAGTCACACGTGGAATTCTAAAAATGTTTTAGTAACTACATCGAAAGAGTAGAAAGGAACACGAAATTAATCGTAATGGTATTTAACCAAATAGCCACAATGCTTTCATTTCAACACGTAATCAATATAAAAAATTGTTTAGACGCTTTACATACTTGTTTCTAACTGAGTATCTGAAAGCCAGTGTGTATTTTATACGTACCGCACATCTTAATTCAGACCTGCCACCCATGGCCATCGGCTGCCGAAGGGAGCAGTGCAGGTGTAGACTTTGTGAACCTCCTGGGTGAAGGGGGAGGAACCAACCGGAAGCTTCCCAGGGTTTGCAGGGGGTCGTGGTTTGGTCTAGTGTGAAGGCTTCCTTTCCTTCCTCTGCCTGCCCACCCCCCACACCTGTCTGGGGCATCTACGCACGCAGGCCATTGAAAGGACAAAGCTTGACTTTCAAAATAAAGGGTCGGAGGAGACAGCCAACAAGCCTGTGCTCTCTTGGTTTTTATTCAAATCCTGATTTCAAAAGCCAAGCGTTTTGTTCCATTTTATTTGTTCATCAGACATTTATTTTGCAGATATCCCCCCCCCCCCCCCCACCCAGGGAACAGGGATGAATCCCTCAAGGAAATGAACATTTGAAAGATAGTGCGGGGGAGGGGGCGCTGGGAGGGAGACACCGGGTGATAAGTCCCAGGTAGCAGGGAGCATTGAAGGCAGCCTGTGACCCACTATCTTGAATGACAAGTAGACATTTATTTGCCAGGCAGATCAGGATGGGGTGGGTCATTCGACCCTAAGGGGCAGGCAGGAAACGAGGCATGAGAGTCCAGGGCCATTTGAGGATCTGGCCTGGTGAGCAAGGATGAAGATTGGGAGGGGTCTGTATGGGGCACAAGAGAGCCCAGGTCTTGGAATGCCAGCCCACGGCCTTGCTGAGCTGTCCCCCAAGGAGGCAGGAAGGGCAGCAGAGGTCTCGAGGTTGGGGTGCAACAAGGTCGTATTGCATTTTAGAAGATCCCCCCGGGCCCGTGTGGAGAATGGCTGGAGGAGATCCTGTTGGGAGATGATTACAGTGATCCAGGCCTCAGAAATGCATGCACAGGGTCCGGCGACCAGTTGACATGGGAGTGAGAGAGCGGGAGGCATCGAGGACGATTCTTGGGGTCTGGCTTGGGCGACTGGGTGCGTCCTCTCGTGTGCCGTGTGTGGAAATGCATCAAACCGTCTCCATGTGTACTGATGTTTTAAGTTTCGCTTTAATGCAGCCACAAAGACTCCGTCCCACTCGCCCGCCGCCTCCCAAGATACAGCGCTCGAGGCCCGTGAGTAGCCAGTGGTTCTGCCCTCCGCCTAACACTGCCTGAGCCGTCCTCCCCGCCTGACTAAACCTCGGGAGTTTGAACTCAGCTGCCTTGCAAAACAAAACCGGGAATTGGGTTTTTCAGCTTCCCTCTCTGCGTGGCATGAACCCAAACTTGCATTTCCTGGGCTTCTGTCTCCTTTTCCCCGAACCAGTTTGACGACTTGTAGGCCAGAGCTGTAGGTAGCCGTGGGCCACCGTGTGGTGTGTTTGCTGTGTGTGCGTGTGTGCGTCACTTGAGCACATCTCCTAGGTTGACTCCTGCTTCTAGCCAGTGAGCTTTAAAGCCCAGCTCCAACTGCCTTTCCTCACAAAGGAAGCAGAAGTCTGGCAGCAGGGGTCTCATTCCTGCCTGCTCTTGGTTTGGAAATGCGTTTGATGTCCCTTGGCGAGGGCAGAGGCTACGCCCAGAGAATCTCGAGCTAGCTCGGATGGAGACAGGGCCTCCTGTTCCAGGCCTCACGTGGAGCTCCACCTTGCCCAGTGAAGTCCCAAGTCAGGGCGACAAACCCACCGACACCTTGGAATGGGGTGGGCGAAGCAGAGAGACCTATCCAAGTTGTTTTTGTTCTTGTTTTTAAGTTTATTTATTTGGGATGGGGGGAGCACGATCAGGGGAGGGGCAGAGAGAGGAGAGAGCAAGAATCCCAAGCAGGCTCTGCACTGCCAGCGTGGACCCCAATGCAGGGCTCTAGCTCGCAAACCATGAGATCATGACCTGAGCTGAAGTCAGACGCTTAACCGACCGAGCCACCCAGGTGCCCCCCCATCCAAGGTTTTTAAAGACAAATGCCATGGAAAAGTATTGGGTGTGGGGCCCCGTTTTCCTTAGAAACTCAGACTTGGGCTATGCTGAGGCATAACCACTTTAACGGGTTCCTTCAAAGTGGAAACTTGCCAGGACCGTTTGGTGAGGCCTGTTTACCAAGAGAAGAGTTTCTATGTCTCAAAGCAGACTCAAAGCAGCAGTCTCTATGTTCAAAGCAGCCACCGCTCCTGCAGCCCAGCAAGAGGTCAGGTTCCCATCCAGCTGCGACCAGAGTGCCCCACAAACCCACATCCCAACCCCTGCTCCCCCTTTTCCAATGCACACATCCAAATTGATCTTGTGACACGTGGCAGCCGAGGGGTGCAGGTGGCCAGGCCCTACCGTGTCTGTTTTTAATCCTTGCACACGCCCAGCATTGATTGGGTGGCCGCTCTCTGTGCGGATGTTGGAAAATTCTGTGGTGCTCTTTTCCTTCCCTTCCCTCCTGTGTGTAGGAGTTAGAGGGCAGGGGTGGAGGTAGGGGGGCGAGGGCAGTGGGGACTTAGATACCTTCACCTAAAGCACGCTCAACCAACTGAGCCACCCAGGCACCCCACCTCTCTCCCTTTAACACACCTTCTGGGGGCACCTGGGTGGCTCAGTTGGTTGAGTGTCCGACTTCGGCTCGGGTCATGATCTCACGGTCCATGAGTTCAAGCCCCGCATCAGGCTCTGTGCTGACAGCTCAGAGCCTGGAGCCTGCTTCAGATTCTGTGTCTCCCTCTCTCTCTGACCCTCCCCTGTTCATGCTCTGTCTCTCTCTGTCTCAAAAATAAATAAACATTAAAAAAAAAAAAAAAAACACCTTCTGTCTAACATGCCCTCATTCCCCAGAGGCCTTGAGAGAGAAAACATAGACGATCCTTGTAAAGCACCGAGCACAGTGCCTGCCACACAGCAGTGGCTCGTACTCTTAACAGGCTTTTAAACCTTAGAACTTCCTTTTTTCTTTTAATGTTTGTTTGTTTGTTTGTTTGTTTTTGAGAGAGAAAGAGAGAAACAGAGTGTGAGCAGGGGAGGGGCAGAGAGAGGGAGAGACACAGAATCCGAAATGGGTTCCCGTCTCTGAGCTGTCAGCACAGGCCCAGACGCAGGGCTCAAACCCACAAGCTGGGAGATCATGACCTGTGCCGAAGGCGGTCGCTTAACCGACTGAGCCACCCCTGCGCCCCTGAACCTCAGAAGTTCTAAGGAGTGACTCAGTTTCTTAGTGACTATCATTTGCCGAGGATTTTTTATAGTCAGCAAGTAATCCTAGCTGGGCCTCACAGTAGCTCTGTGAAGTAGACATCATCTCCGCCCATTTTAGAGATGAGAAAACTGATGCTTGGTAACCTAACCCAAGTCCCTCAAATGCAGAAAGGGGTCACCAGACTCTAGAACCCCTGGTCTTTTTGGCATGCTGAGCTCTTCCAGGACCCTCCACCTGCAGTTCCATGGAATCTGCCTTAGTGTGAAATACTGGGCCAGAGCCTTTGATGGAGAAAAAGTAATCATTAGCAGTGAGCTGGGCTTTCTGTGGAATCTCTGGGGTAGTGTTGGGGCTTGGCAAAGACACAGAGGTGAAGAGAATTAACAATTACGTACTGAGCGCCTTTTCCGTGCCTAGGACTGTGCTGGGCCCTTGTGTGATTATGGTCTCATGTGTCCCCACCACAGCCTGGAGGAGGCAGAGCTATTTACCCAGCAGGCAGCCGAGACCACAGAGATGCTAAGAGGCCAAGCTGGCCGCGGAGCCCGGGCCTGCCTCTCCACACTCCTCACCAAGCAGCCTCTCCTTCAGCCAGCCCTACAGAGGGCTGCCCTCAGAATTCCCTGTAGAGACCTGGGATCCAAGGCAGGCAGGGACTCTCTTGCAAAGCGTGATCCGGGACAGGACTGCTCCTGCTGGAAAAGCTCAGGTATTGGAGACAGCTCCTGTGGATTCTGTGCGGTCTCACCAGCGTGGGGATCCGTGTGGACTGGGGGAGGCCCAGCCACACCCACCGGCAACTGAGGACTTGGGAAGGCGAACGTTACCCCAAGAAACACTCGAGTAGTACCCTCCTGTGCCACTGCTCTGGTGTAGGAAGCGAGCGGATCGGTACCCTGGGCTCTGCCCACCCTGCGTTATGGTACCCTCGGGGCAATGTGCCTGGCAGAACCATTTCTCCTGAGCTTGGAAGTCGAAGAGGCCTGACCCGATTTGCATCACAGGTTGGCAATTCCTGACTGTATAACTTCAGGCAAGACGTTTAATTCTCGGACCCTTAGTTTGATCATCTGTAAAATAGGTTCAGCAGCCCCCGGCCTGGTGAGGGTAGTGAGATCACATGTGTGTGGTGCCTGGCATGAGGTGGGCATGTATACCACACTTCTGCCACCCCACACACCCTCTGCCAAGCAGGGTCACTATGGGACTAAATTGGGGGTCCTGGAAGGCTCGTGCTTTCTGGGCCCAGCAGCGCCCCGTGCCCCGGAATCTGCCCGCTGAGTGTACCCGTGTAAGCCTTTCCAGTATGCACCGCTGTTGCTCCGGGTGACCCTGGGAGACACGGGGCCCCTCGAGGGCCTTGCAAAGAATGGCCCGACCGGCTCTCCTGTCAGGAGCCTCTGGCCCCCAGCCGGGCTTTACCGTGTACTTGGCCACAAACGTCTGGTTAGCAGTGCGACCGTTGGCCCCGGGGTGGCAGGAGCATGGGGGCTAGCCGTTCAGCCCTCCTGGAAGAAGCTTTGTAGCCAGGCACCTGTGGCTGGAGTTCAGATGTTACCAGAGGATTTAGATTTTCTTTTTAACAAGAAGAGAAAGGAAAGAGCAGAAGAAAGCCTTGCCAGTGTCTGGTGGACTAGGGGGAGTGGGCTGGGGCGTGCAGGGGAGAGGCAGGCTGTGCCCAGCCGCATGTGAAGCACTTTATAAGCTCTGTATTTATTATTTCTTGCTCACCATTAAAATCAAATGTACTCGGTGCTTTTGTATTCAATACACATTTAACCCTGCCGACTTAGATTTCTCAGGTTTTAAATCCAGTGGGGAATTGGCTGGTTTCCCAACTTTCCCCACAAGTCCCCCTTGAACAGAGCTCAAAATCCCTGTTTAGCATTTTCTCCCCTGGCGCTGCTGGGATCCCAACACTGGAGGGGCCGGTGGCTGTGGTGCGTGCATGTGTTTTCTTCCCCCTCCCCCAGCCCCCGCCCCTGCTAAGCACCCCCCAAAGACAATGTGATCGCTGAAATCTGACGGGCCAGTAGTCGGCATCGTCTTGTGATTCGGGCTTCATTAAACCATTTTGTCTGTGTGTGTGTGTGTGTGTGTGTGTGTGTGTGTGTGTGTGCACGCGCGCGTGTGTGTGCCTGGTTGCGGCTCCAGCTGAACGTCTGTGGCCGTGTGTGATTCGTGCACGTACCTTCGACTCTCGTGAGTGTGTATTTGTGAGGCTGAATGCCGGCGCCTGGAGGCCTCCGTGCGTGTCTCTGGATGGTTGTCTGTGAGTGTAATTTGTGTCTGGCTTTGTCCACACCAGTCAGGTGTGTGTGACTCTGGGTGTGTCTGTAGCTGTGCAGGTGACTGACTGTCTCCGGGTCTGTTGTGCCTTCCTCTCCCTCCCCCGCCTCCCTGCCTCCCCGCTCCCCTCCCCCACCCCCTCTCCCTGCTCTGTCTGTTTTATCATCCCTAATGAAGCAGTCTTCTCCATCGATCCTGCTGATTGCCAACCCATTCCTTTTGTTTGTTGGCGCTGAGCCATTCGGCGGCACTCTGACAGCTCAGCTCGTCTAATTAGCTCTGTTGTTCTTTTTCCCCATGTTTCACCACGTTGCAAGTTCAGTTGAAGTTGCCACAAACTTAATCCCCCCATTTCAGCCACAAGTTCACATTCCAAACCCGCCTTTATTGTAGCGAGGAGCAGCCGTGTGCGAAGAGGACAGGCTGGCAGGCCTTAATATCTGACCTTTCCCGAAACCCCCCACCCCGGGACCTCTGGGGCAGGGCAGAACTGCTCCGTCAGCCCACGCTGCACATCCGCCTTTGTGCTGAACAGTCTGGGGGAGCGTTCCAACCCCGTGATCCTGCTGAGCAGCAGCGAGAGGGAGAGGAGTCTGGCTCTGTGCTGGGAAACCAGTTCAGAGTTTGAGCGGACGTAGCCTGGACGTCTGCTTCGGAGCAGACACGGTTCTGATAACCGTGGTAACAATAATAGCAACGTTATTATGCGCTTCTTAGATTCCAAGCAGCAACATTCACCTGTACCTCAAAGTCTTGCTGAGTGACCACTGTAACACTACACACGGAGCAGGATGCTAGGCAAGGGTCATCCTGGATGGCATCTTCGAATTCAGAGATAGCCCACCCTCCTCCTCTTTTTTGTTACTGATAAGGTCACGGGGAAGCCCGGCTGGTGCCAGACTCCTTGCTGGTGCTTTCCCGCGACCATCTCATTGGATCCTCATTCAGAGTAACCCTGGTGGGGGGGAGGTTGGATCCTCATTCAGAGTAACCCTGGTGGAGGGGGTGGGGGGTGGTAATGGGGTGGGGGGAAGACCACAAGTGTCGTGGAATGCACTTGGCTGTTACCGTGTGTCTGATTTGCCAAACAAGGCTGAGATCAGACTGGCCACTCCACAGGAAAAACTTCGGTTAGATCAGACATGCAGAGACCTGAGGGCTTGATGAGACTCTATAAAGACTTGTCTTTCATGCAGCCAACTTCTGTAATCTGTGTTCCTCAGCCATTGTGCTGTGTTGCCCACAAATTGCTGGGGGGTGGGGAGCAGAGGGCTCAGGAAAGGGGGGGCAATAAACGGAGTATGTGTGTGCTCTTCCTTGTCTTGTCTGAGGACCTCAGCAAATTGTGGCATTGTATCCACTTTGGCCCTTCATCTGCAGAGAGAGAGCCAGCCCTCTGCATGGGGACGTCCAGGCATTTTTATTGGCAACAAAAGTCACAGATAGACTTTCTTGGTTTAGCTGTCTCCAGTCCCTCTCTGGCACTGGAAGTGTTCAGAGATGATGGGGCCAAAATTAAAGCCACGTAACGTGGACTGGAACAGACGAGGATCCTTCTAAGGACACCTAGAAATTCTTAGCCTAACTCCCATCACAGGCTCTGGTGGGGGAGGAGGGAGGTGTCCTTTTCTGTGGGCCCACATCTTGTTGCCACAGGCCAGCTGTGGATTAGGAAGCCGTATGCTTCCCCGTCACGCACCCCCACCACCGACCCGACCCTCAAGCTAGGTCCCCGTGAATGTAGGAGCCCCACGGGGTGTGTGGCATCCAGGCTGAGCCGTGCTCAGGAGGACTGCACGGACACAACCTGGGGAACAGAAAAATGATTTTTATTGGTGCTCGGTGATGGCTATCACTTGCTTTATTCCCCGTTCCTCCTCAGGAAAATAAGCATCCTGTAATTCAGTTGTAAAAAGAAGGAAATAAGCACGTGTACCCTAGAAATAAAGCCCGAGTGAAACCTTTTCATTGTACGAAACCAGTTTCAGGGTTCTAGAAGAAGGCGAGGGGGGACTTACCATCAAGGAGGGCCTCCGCATCCCGGTCCCGCGTGGAGGGTGTCTGGTCGAACTCCCACGGCAGCCCCGCAAGGAGGGGGCAGGTGGAGCCGTCCCCTCCTTGCAGATGAGGAGACCAAGCTCTTCAGAAGAACCTTTCCCACTTAAATAGGCCACGGATTTCCCGTGCGGGTATCTGCTGCACACTCAGTGCCACGTTCTCACGAGAAGCAGAGGCTTTGTAGCCTGTACTATGCAAATGCCTCCACGTTTATTTTGGGGCTGCTCATCTAGATGTGTGGAATGTCCCTGTGTGGCTTTTCCAACTCACTCCTTGGGGACTTCCCTCTGTGCCCGCTGCAGGTGCGCCCTCCCCGTCCACATGTGGTAAAGAGACCAAAGAGCAACATCACGGTGGAAGGCCGGAGGACGTCCGTCTCAAGCCCCGAGCAGTGAGTACCCCGTCGCTCGCCTCCCCTCTGTCTGCCAGAGCCCAGTGGGCCAGGCCTTTGCGGGGTCCACGCTGCAACCCTGGCCTTTGAAAGGCTTCCTGGAGCCCTGAGCGGGTGTTTCAACAAAGAGGTCAGTCGGGGAGCTAGGCTTGATCTTCCGCATCGGCGTTTGCTCGCAGTTCTCATGCCGGCGGGAGGCCCCGGAGGCCTCCAGCCAGGCATCTGGGCTGGGTTTTGAGTGGTGACACCCAAAGCGTACTCAAACAGGCTCAGAAGAAGGTTCCAGGCCTTTTCTTATGCCAAAGGTATAAGGTCAGCAGGAGAGAGCTAGGAACCTGGTCAAGGAGCTGACCCATTTAACAAGGGCCACCACCCTCCTAGGCCTGGGGTGCTCGAGGTCTCTAAAGCTTGGCTTTACACCCAGGACAGTCCTTATCCGTCGCCCCACACCCGTCAGTACTTTTGCTCACCTGTGCCATAGCATTTATTTTACTAGGGCTTGGCTTTTCCACTTCCCCTCGGGCCCAGAGTTCTGCAGGCAGGCGCTGGGTGTTCTGCCCGGAAGCCAGCAGAGGGCCTGACTCAGAATCGGTGCAGGACAGATGCTGGATAGACGAGGGAGACGACAGGTGGGCAAGCAACGCCTGAGATTGAGCTGCCCGGATGATGTGAGGCTTAAAGCGGCACACGGCCCCAAGTCCCGAACTGTCTGGAGTGCTTCCCTTTGTCCCCAAGGCCCACAGCCCTGGGGCTGTCCCCAGACAACTCAGCAGCTACACACCAGCTTCCTGAGATGCTTTGAAAAAGTCCACGAAAGCCTCTCAGTCTAGGGTTTATTAGGGGAACCAAAACTGTTGCCCCGGGGACCCTGAAGTCCCTTGGCTGAGGCGAGGAACGTGCCTCCTGTCTGCTCTACCTTCACAAAAGTTGTCAGGAAACAAGCTAAAGGAAATGGCAGGCCCTAGCCAGAAAAGAAGCCAAAAGGAAGAAGAAATTCTGAAATGGCCACTGTGGCCTAACCCAGGTTGCAGCACACTTGAGCTCTTCCAGGATTTCTGGTTTACAGTATGGCATTGGTGGAGGCCACCGTGTTGTTACAGAACCAGCCAACCTAGGCCTACACAACCTTGCCCAGAAAGCAATGGGAGATGGCCTGTGTGTGTGTGTGTGTGTGTGTGTGCACGCGCAAGCACGCACATCTTGAGAGATGCTTGGTTATGCGAACTGTGGAAGAGAGGAGTCCTGAAGTTGGTTGTAGGTACAACTTGTCCTCTGCACAATAGGACGGTGGGAATCTTAAGGAATAGTTTTGGCCCTGACTGGCATGGATTATGACTGCCCCCGTGTGGAGAAAGTCCTCCATGGCTCCAGAGTTCCTCAGACCCTGAAGATTTCTCCTTAGGAAGAGATGAAATTCGTTTACTTTCCTTTAAAACCACGTCTTTAAAACCGGGCTAAACCTTTTAGACACCGTGCTGGGATAGAGAGTTGTGGGTCTGTAGATACTGAAATGCAAGCCTAGAGTCGCCGTGCATGCCCAAGAGCACCCAGAGCCAGCAACACTCCACGTTTTACTGAAAACCATTTCCTATTTTGTGACCAGGGCACCAATTAGAGGTTAGAATTCCTGATTTCGTTCATTTACGCCGCTGCTGTCCCAGCCCAGTGATAGGGGAAGCCTCTTCAGTCCATGCCCCAGAGCCAGCGTCTGGCCATCCCATCATCCTTGTCATTAGTCCAACTGCGCTGGTATCACTTTTCATTTCTTTGTGCAATACGCCTTGTTTTAGGTTTCTGTTCCGGAAGCATTTGGGTTGAAATGAACCAGTGGGAACACGGGCGCTAGTTCACTGGCAGTGATAGAACGCAAATGGCAGGTTCTCTGTCCGCCACGGCAGCTCCAGCCCTGCAGGTGGTAGAGAAGTACATTTGGGGATGTTATTCCAAGAGTTTCTGTTCGTATTTTTTTAGTGGGGGGAGGGGTGCTGTTCTCCCCTAATACCAGCGACATTTCTGGTGCAACCAGGGTATTTTCCTGCATCTCTTCCCATGCTGCCTACCCATCCCCCCCACCTCCCCACCCCCACCCCCCCCCCCCCGCCCCCGTTGTGCTCCTCCACTTCCAAATGCCATGTCACAACAGCACTTGGATGTGTTTTTCTCAACTGTCATCAGCTCCAGCTGGCAAGACCAAGTTCTTGAAACACAGGAAGCATCCAGCGGAAAATATTTTAATAAAACAGACTCCTCATAAAATATTGTTCTGGGGGGGAAAGAAAGCAGCTCCACCAATCTGTCAGCATTGTGTTGGGAGACACGAGAAGACAAGCCGGCAGGCAGGAGCCAGATCCTAATGGGCCTTTGTTGCCGGTGGTTCCGTGTGGGGCACGTGGACTCGGTGCCTGGCCCTTTAATCTGGCCTGGATTTTCTGGACTCAGGGATCTTTGTCTCCGCTGGGAATATCAAAGTGCATCGGCAACTTAGAGGGTTCGGACGGCAGCAAGAGACAGGAGATCTTTGAAGTGGAGCGAGAGGTTCCGTCCTCCCGGCTTCTGCCCCAACTCTCACTTCCAAATAGACCATTAAATAATTAACTTTGTGGACGGCAAGATGGAGCTGATTAACAATAAGACAGTCTCCTTGGCCTCCCGCAGCAGCTCGGAGTCTGGAATTCATCAAGGCCCAGGAATATCGGCTGCCAGCTCTCTGGCTGGCCCACCCGTTGGACTCTAGTTCTTTCTTTCCAGATGATGTCCATCTGTCCATTCATGCATCCATTCATTCAGCAAATAGCTTCAAAACCCTACCAGGTGTGAGCTATTTGGGACCTTTTAAAGACGGCCTTTAAAGAGAATCCCCGTGCCGATTCTTTTTTGACTTGCGTTTCCCCAACATGAAATTTTCTCCTATGTCAAATGCTCTTTCCGAAGCAAAGGTGGGTGTCCCAGCCCCTGACAACCGTCTGATGACAACTGGAGGAACACTTCAGGAAGATTTCTGGGGAAAACATTCCCTCTGTTTTTCAGTTAACACCAGCTAATTAATATTCAGTGACTATTTCTTCTCCAGAAGTACTAGCTGCTTCCATTATTATTCGGAACGTGCTGCCGGAATGCCCTGAGGATTCCCCAGGGTGAGAGCCAGGGCTGGGAGGGGTCAGGCAGTGCGGGCTGGGGGTCAGAGACCAGTTAGCAGCAAGCACAGCCCAGCGCCTGTTGTGTTCTAGGCCCTCTGCAGCGGGTATTTGTTTCTTCTTCCACCGAATGGGAACTAGGGCTCAGAAAATGCATCTGACCGGTGTTCCCGGGGTCATCTGGTCAGAAGGTGGCAGGGCCAGGACTCCACATGCTACTTGATTTCATTCTCTCCGCTACACTCTGCCGCCCACGGGGTCCCCTCGTCATTTTGGTGATAATGTGTCCTAAGATGAGTTGCCCCACGCGCTACCCTTTCTGTCTGGCTCCTGGAAGTTGGGATCTAGAGCCGTTCAGTCGTCTTCCTGGCAAAGAAGCAGTGTCCCCTGGTGCCTGAGTGCTTCTGCCTACGACCTTTACTGAACCATCCCTTAAGCTTGAGAAAGGTAGGTGGTGGCTTTCCCCTCTCACAGAGAAACTGAGGCTCAGAGAGAGATCTTCTAGAACTGGCTGAAGGTCTCTGGGCTAGAAAATGGTGCGATCGACCGTCTGATAACACAGGCCTACCCCTTCTTCGATACCATCAAGCTTTTTGGTTACGAACCTAAGTATGACCATGAGTTACTGTGAGTAATGAGGACAGTGGGGGTTGCGGGGGGCACGAGGAGTTTCCCATCTCCCGCCTGTTAAAGGCTATTTCGGCCGCAGTGTGCATGGCTGTCAGGCCCCAACTTATTTTCCCTTTGGCCTGCCAGGGATCGGAGAATTTCTCATCCAACGTGACGCTTAGAAGGAGCCGGCGGCAAACTCTCAAAGGCAGCGCTGGGCTCAGTACCGCCTACCCCTCAGGATGGCTCTCGGTGTGCAGACAGAGGAGTGGCCTGCTGGTCCCCAGGTGCCTCTGGCGGGCCAGGCTGCTCGTCATCTGTTCCCCGTGGTGGGGGCCGGGCAGTGGCCCTCGCAGAGTTGCTGAGGGTACAGACAGAGTCACGTACAGCCTCCACCTCGCTTAATCTTCACGACAACCCAGAAGGGTAGGGCTGTCTTCTGAGCCTTAATGGCGAAGAGGCTTGCAGTCAGTATAGATCAGAGATGAGCCCCGTGCCGACCAGCTGCAGAGCCTGAACCCTTTTGACGGCACACCTTTGTCTCCCCTCCAGCGGGCGAGCCAGGCACCACCCCCACAGGAGTCCTGACTGGCTGCAGGCCGCTTATTTGAAGTTTCATTGTACTGAGTAGGAATGGTCAGGATTCAGGCACCGAGGGCCCACCAGCCATTGCCCTGCTCACCTCGCTGGCCAGATCTGTACAGCCTCTGCTCTTTTCAAGTGATTTTGTTTGTCTATAAAAATAACCCCATAACCTTACAATCCAGAAGTTGGGCAAAAGAGACAAGATCATTCTGAACCTCCCTGCCTACCAGCATTTCTGCAGGTTCCCCTCCGCTCTTTTTCCTATATATATCTTGTAGAGCTGCAGCGTCCTTGCAGTATTCCGTCCTGTGGACTTGCCCGTGTCCTTGTAACCCCTGCTGTGCGTGACTGTGCCAAGATCACATTTTGCGTCCATGTGTGGGCCGCCTCACCACGCCCCCTCCTATTGGATCTGTACACTGCTCTAGATTGGATCTGTAGACACGAAACGCCAGAAAAAAATGCCCCTGCTTTTAAAGCTTTTCTCATCTGATATCGTCATAAGGAATGGAATGATTAACAACTACCATTAATGCTGGCCAAGCACTTTATATACACCGTTTCATTTCATCCTCGCAAGAAATCTTGGGAGTGAGGGTAAGGTATCATTAGCTCTATATTATAGAAGAAGTAGCTGAGACCCTGAGAGGTTGTCACTGCCCTGTACCCTTACCCAGTCATAGAGGCAAATTTCTAAATTGCTAAATAACTTGCTGAAAGATTTGTACCACTTTACACTCCCACCAAAACTCTGGACTGCCTGCGAATCTGAGTCTGGGGGAACCCAGAGGAGCATGTGGCTGCATTAGGAATCCTTTTTTTAAGTTTGTTTGTTTGTTTATTTACTTATTAATTAGAGAGTGCAAGTGAGTGAGGAAGGGGCAGAGAGAGAGAGAGAGACAGAGAGAATGAATCCCAAGCAGGTCCACACTGTTAGCACAGAGCCCCACGCGGGGCTTGAACTTACGAACCATGAGATCATGACCCGAGCTGAAACCAAGAGTCGGATGCTTAACCGACTGAGCCACCCAGGTGCCCCAGGAATCCTTCTGACCAAGGAGAAATTCCGCAGGCTGTGCTGGCTGGGCTCATAGTCTGTGCACCAAATGGCCAGCCCCCGCTGCTTTGGAATTTGTAGAGTCTGATCATCCAAATTGCACTGCGTGACCCCAGCACCCAAAGCCCCAGAAGATTAAAATAAGATCAGAGGAAGCTGCCAGAAGCATTTAGTGAGAGCTCTACCCACAGACGAGGTCTCAGAACACTGCAGTTGTATCTCTTTGGGCCAGGTGCACACGTGCTCTGGCCAAAGACAATGTTCCACACCCTGCCATGTCCTCAAGACCAGGGCTCAGCACAGCCCTGGTGGTGCTGGCCACAGAGCACAGCGGGTTAGAGCCCCGTTCCCTCCTACCCAGGCCCAGAGCTGCCCCAGGGGTGTGGTTGGTGAACTGTTGCCAGGGCAGTGGCCTAGGACTCTGGTGCCAGGGACAGACCTGGGTCAGCATCTTGCCCACTAGCTGCCAGCCAGAGACCCTGGGCAAGACTTTTTGCCTTTTTCTTCTTCTTTTTTTTTTTTTTTAGAGAGCATGAGCTGAGGGGCAGAGGGAGAGAGAGAGAGAGAGAGAGAGAGAGAGGGGGGGAGAGAGGGAGAGAGGGAATGACAGAGAACGAACGAACCCCAAACAGGCTCCACACTTAAGACCAGGGACCCTGGGATCATAACCTGAGCCGAAACCAAGAGTCGGATGCTCAGCCAACTGAGCCGCCCAGGCGCCCCTGCCCCCCCCCCTTTTTTTTTTTTTTAAACACAGTGCCTGTTCACATCCCAAAGAACATGATTTGGGAAACTGCCCACAGGAGCCACACTGGCATGCTAGGTTGGCGGGGCACAGCGGTCTCCCCTCCTGCAGGGACTGCTGCTGTCAACAATCTGATGCCCACCCTGTTGCCCTCCCCCATCAGCTGCCTCTCCCTCCCATGCCCACAGCCCCCTGGCTGCCCCCCCCCCCATACCACACTGACCTGCCCCTTGTATTCTCTTTACGTCACACACACAGGGGTCTAGGAGCCCCTCCAGGGCAAGGGCCATGTGCCCTTTGGCTTTGACTCTTCAACTCCCAGACCGGAGCCTAGCTTAGGGCTCTGCTCGGGGACATTTACTGAATGAATGGACAAGGGAATCACTGAAGGCTTATAGCTCATAGCACCCTGGAGATGGGGAAGGGATGTCAGTTAACCACAAATGTGGAAAGAGCGCCTACTGTGTGCCAAATATGATTGGGTGTGACTGTGAAGCTACCAGCACCTGTCCCGCCCAGGCCATCTAAGAGCCAGAAACTGCCATCAGCCCCAGGAGCAAGTCTCCCAAGATGCCAGCTGGGCCCTGGGCCCCAGGGGTAGGGACAGCTGTCTCGGTACTGACCCCCTGGCAGCCTGCCAGGACCCACTCCCTGAGCAGCCAAGAGTTCAAACCCTGGAGCAGAGGGTCCCAGACCCAATTAGCAATGTGAGAGAGGCCCCTGACCCCACTCAGGCCCCCCTCCCCTCTTCAGCAGTAGGTTCTGGGCCCTGGAGACAAAGCCACACAGCAGAAGTCAGATGTGGAGCCTGAGCCCAGACCGGAAAAGAAGGAACTGCTGAGGAGTCCCCAGGGATACGCAGCGGCCCAGGCAAACACAGGTCTCCCTTGTCCCCAGCCACTTCTGCCTACCGCTCAGAGGGAAGGAGCCCTCCCAGGAGCTGTCATGACAGGGAGAGTTAGTTCCAGCTGAGAACCCAAGCCTTTAGCGCACCCCCGGGAGAGAAGGTGCCCCACCCCCAAGACCTGCTGCTTTCAGCCTCCTTTGAGAGTTTCGCCACCTCTCCTGAGCCCCTCCCTCTTCCAGGAGCCCCGTCACCCTTTCTCAGGGCCTGTTTCAGGCCCAGCACTTCTACATGTCACCTTGGTTAACCTACTCTCCCCGCCCCCCACCTGCCCCCAAAAGTCATCACGGCTCAGGTGTGTTCACCTGTTCAGCCAGTGAAGGAACCAAGGCTCTAACAGGCGGAATGGTGGCCTTAGATCCAGGATGTGCACCTGGGTCTGCAGGGTCCCATGGCCACGTCCACTGCTTTCTCACCAGACACCCTGTCCTCCACCACTGCTCCCAGGGCCCCCACAGGAGACTCAGGCTCAGGGCAGGCAGAGGCGGTCCTTGGGGTGAGGGCTACTTGTTGTTTACAGTCTACACGGTTTCTCTTCTGGGTAGGAAACGTGTAGATGGTGTCCCCACCCCCGTCTTCTCTCTACCAAAGAGCCTGAAGAATGGGAAGGTGAAGCCCGGGTCCTGTGTTCGGGCTTCTCTGCCCATGAGAAGGACTGGGAAGGACTTCTCAGGGCATCTCGGGGATGGGTGTGGAACATGTGAAGTTGACACTAGTGATTTTTCAAAAGAAGGGATGAATGAATGAACATAAACGTTGACAGACAGATGGAATGATGAAGAATGGAAAGATAAAGGGTACAGCCAACCCTCTCAAGAGAGAAAGAGATGAGGCCAAGCCAGTAAGGCCCCCTCCCCAGTCCTCACATCACCCCCTAATCTGGCACATCACCTCAGTCCTCCTGTGGGTTCAAGGCCCTCCTCCACCACCTGGTCCCTACCAACCCTGCCAGTCTTTTCTTGAAACTCCTGCCCTGACCTCAAGCCCCTTGTGCCCACTCCTCCCAGAGACCCCTCCAGGCCATCCTGCAGCATCCATACTCAGCATTGGAAGCCCAGCTCCCACATCACCTCCCGAATGGAGCCTCAACCAAGAGACCCTGAACCAGGGGTACCCCCCTCCCCCACTGCCCTCTGGCAGGGCACGTTCCCAGTGGGGTGAGAAAAAGTTGATCTCACACCCACCCATCCCCACCAGACCAGTTGACCTGACAGGAAGAACACCCTCTGCTGGTGATCTTGACTCATGACAGCAGTGATTCAGTCTTCCTGTTTTAGAGTAGATCATCACGTACAACTGAGTGCAAAGATCCAGTGTCCAGCAGGTTCTGTATCTGTCTCCAGTTCTTCCTCCCTGAGAATGGTCCTAGCTCTTAACCCAGGTCACACAGAGAATAGCTCCAGTGCAGTTCTGGAGCTTCCCTTGGGGGCTGTGCACCAACTTGTTTCCCCCAAAGACCCTCTGACTTGCTTCAGGGCTCTGTTCTATTGTTTTCATCTATGCGTATGCCCGGGTGTGGTCTGGAGTCTTGGTCCTGTGTTATGGTGATGGAGAGATGGCGTGGGAGTTCTGGAAGGCAGCTACGCTCACCCCTGTACCACCAACACATGGCGTGGGAATTGTGATGTGCTACCACAGGCCCAACTGACCCGAACCCTCTAGGTTAGGGGACCTAACCCTGACCTAACCAGTTAGGGGACCACTAACCCTGACCAGGAAAGCCTTTGAAAGCAGGAGCCACCTTATATTCGTCCTTGAACACCTAGGGAAGACCCTACACCAGATGAAAATGCCCAGACTCTGTCTGTTAGCAGGTGAATGTGGCATATGGATAGTAATTGAGTATGTACTATCCCTGGGCATGAGGCCAAGCCCTTTACGAATAATTTCATTCAACTTTGTGACAACACCATCAGGAGGGCTGTAGAACCCCCATTTTGCAGATAAGATATTGAGGTGCAGGGAGGTAAAATGACTTTCCCAAGGTCATCTGGCTGGGAAGTGGGGGGTGATGGGAAGCTGCACAGAATGGCACATCTACTGGGCAGGCAGGACCTGGCCTTGTCCTGGGGCCTGTCCCCGCTCATCGGCCCAACAGGAGCCTTATAATCAAAGGATGCCAGGGCG